>NW_021631995.1:0-426550 GCF_004799145.2 Neltuma alba | reverse complement strand
CTAGGGCATTGACTTATACCTTTGACTGGCTTACTATACCCTTACCAATTCATTCTTATGGTCAATATGCTACTCATCAAACTGACCCGTATTACCAACAGCAGTGACCATTAAAACCACCTCCTTTTGTGACATTCCAGTCAGGCACTTTAACCAATCACCCGAGGCTAGTTGTCACCCTGCTTCCTTATTTGGGTCTAGACTCTATTCTTACTGGCTTACCATAATCTTAGCCATTACCCTCTGGAGACGTCTTTCAACTTTAACTCATTCCTTGGTCAACTCTTCAGCTCAACCATTCCTCTCCTGAGGGGGAGTCTCTTAGCAGTACTACCTATCTCTCAGGTTACTCTTTGTCATTCCTTACTTCTCTTCTATGTCTATTTCCTTTAGAGAAAACACCTAAGCTTTCTGTAATCCAAATGACCAAATAAATTTATTATGAACAGTGTAAATTATTTTCCTCAAATTCAGAGCATAAAAAATTTTAAATTTAAATTGGTTCTGGTTGCCAGAACCATTTGCTCTGATACCAAAATGTGACACCTCATGTTTAAATCAATTAACTTTCCTTGCGGAAGCATTTGGAATCACTTTTGAAGGCTACAATTGATGAAAAATCAAGTTCGAAAATTTTCATTTACGGGTTACTATTCATTGTCACCTTAAAATGTGACAAACTTCAAAAATTCATAACTAATTATAGAAAAATTAAATTGAGTGATTCCAAGTTCTACAGAAGCTCTTTGGATAAAATTTTGAGGAAAATAGTTTCTGAACTGATTGCCTTCCAATTCGAGCTCAATTTCCTTTGAAAAATTTACTGTTCATTTGGTCATTTTCGGATTTTACTGTATTTTTGCCTAACTTTGGAAAGGCATAACTTTCTGCTCGGTTATCGGAATCGGGCAAACTACCCCTCATTTTAAATAGAAACATCAGATCTCTTTGCTTGCCAAATCTTATGACCTAACTCACTCGTTTGATAGGTCAAACTGGAGCTACAAACTCACTGCTCCAGGACTTACGTTTTATCCCTTAACATCTCTTTAATTCTTTTTATTTCTTTGGCATACATAACATGGCCTTACTCTTTCCCATTCATGCTCATACACTTTCATTCATGCCATAAATATTATAATTAATACATGGCATCATTGGCATCCATAACATAGTTCACAAAATAGTAGAATTTATACATATATCAACAGTCTCATCCATTAACAAGAATAATTCTCCGCTTACTTCTCCTTGCTTCTCATGCCATTATTGCCCATCATTGACTGATCTAAATGGTTGGTTAGGGAGGGGTGAGATTCGGGAGAATCTCAGTAGCAAACACTACCCATAAGCATGCAAGACATAATGCACATGCATGACATGTTATAACATTAACACATGAATGCCATGGAAAGTAAGCTAAAGCATTTCATGCTTCCATAACATATTGCCAAGGCAAAACATAACATAAACTTGCAAACATAACTTTGCAAACATTTCATCATAGCTTAGTCACATCATGGCAACACAATCACATCATGCAAGCATACATATCAAGCACACAGTATTAAGTTCACTACCTTGTAACATGGCTTTCCCCTTGCTTTTCCTTTGGTTTCCTTGCCTTTCCAACACATGTGGACATTCCGTCAACATCACCAAACATCCTCTTGGATGTTCCAAAGGTCCTAAACATAGTCACATTGATCATACAAACCATTAGGACCACTAGATTACATAAAGTTCAAGACTAGCTTTCTTGAACCTCAACCCTTTCTCTTAGTCTTAGGGTTTTCTTTCCAACTTTTCTAACATAAATCTTATCATTTCCCATCCTTAAGATCCATTTCTTGTCAATTAGGACCACTTTAGATGGCCTTAGATTCAAGAATACCAAATCTGGAAATTTTGCTTCGCGGGTACTGTTCACGCAGAATTTCCAGAATTTTTGCTCAACTTTGAAAATTCATAATTAATTCTAGAAAAATCCAAATGAGTGCTTCCAAGTCTCACTGGAAGATCCTTAAGTTAAATTAAATTAAAAATAGTTTCAAGAGCCAATTCTACACCGAACAGTACCGGAACTGTACGGAACTCGAAACTCTTCCAAAAGTTCAACACTGTTTCCAGATTTCAAACCCTAACTTTGAAAAATCACCATAAATCGTACACATATCCAAATGAAGTGTTATACCTATGGATTTAAAGCTCACAGAGTGTACTTTAAGCATGCAAAATTTCAGAATCAGATACGCACAGTAACTAATCTGAAATAGGCATAAAATCAGGTGCTATAACCATCACATACATACCTTGTTTTAGAGTTTGATCTGGCTTGGAACCACTTGGCCTTTCTTTCTCCCTCTTCTTTCTCTCTCTAGAAACCATTTTGCAAGAGCTTCCCCATGGATTCCTTATGCTTGGACGAAATGGTAGGGAGGGGAGGGGGTATTTATAGAAAAACAGACCGAATCTGGACCGTTGATCTTAAAATACGTGGCTCGATCTGGACCGTCCATTTTCTCTTTTGATCTTACGGTGACAAGTGTCCTATGACATCATGCTTACCTCATCATGATGACATCATGCTTACATCATCAAGCCACATGTCTTTAATCCGACCGCACACGTGCCTTGCATCCGACCGTACACGTGTCTTCCATCTAGCCGTACACGTACACGTATATTTTCTTTTTCTCATCGTAACCGTACACTTGTCACTTTTATGTCCTTTCATCATTTATGGCATTAAAATAGGGAGAAAATAAATGGAATTCGTGCAAAAATATCTCCTTATTATTTCTCCACCTATCAAGCCAATCTTGCACCATATCAGATACTTTTCGGGTCCTGACTTACCCTGTACCACCAGGACATGTTCTGACACTATTTTCTCATCTTAATTAAGTACATATATGGTGCCACCTTAGAGGAGCATAGATGAAAATAATTAGCTCTACTGACAGGCTACTTAACCTTACTGAGTCATGCAGTAGAGATTTCGCTATAATGGGTAGACAAAAGATTGTCTAAAATATTCCCATACTGCGTTCTGATTTTTATGCTGTCTATAAATATCTTCTGGTGACTCAGCATGATGACTCGTAGGTGTCATGATTACGCTTGATGACTTAGCATGATGACTCGTCGGTGTCATGATTACGCTTGATGACTCAGCATGCTGACTCAGCATCGTCATAATGGCTCTTAGATATTTTCTTTGGTTTTGTCTCCTATTTAGGGGACAAAATTATTTAATATTTGACTGGAGCATTTTTTTCCATCCAGAGCTCCAAAAATTCATCCAAAAATATCATAAAATTCCTCATATTCTAGAAAAAATCTGTGAATTTTCTCAGGTCATAACTCAACCTGTAGCCCCACTTAAAAATCATTCTTTAAAATGCCTTTTTTGGGCACAACTGGCTTTTAAGTATTCTTAAAGCCATTTTGCTTGTCTTCTAGGGATGATACTAATTTTATAATTTTTTACAGTCTCTTAGATCATACATCCCCATTTTACCATAATTTTCTGAGGTTTCCTTATGACTCAAACAATTAAATCTACCTCTACATCTTAAATTGAGCCATAAACTTCTAAATTCCTTTTAAGTTACCTCAGGGGTATTTTCATCATCTCTCTTCACAAAAGAGTCTTAGAATATTATTTCCCATTTTCTGGGATTTTCTTAGAATTTTCTAAGTACTTTCCATTTTTACCCCTGATGGCCGTAACTTTCTGAATTTACGGTTTTACCCCTGCTTAGGCTCAACCTCATAAAACAATCTCTTTGAGGCTTCTAACTTAACCTTTGGTCTGTATCTAGCCTCTTTTCTCTTTCTGGGCCTTTGAGACTTTACTGGATTCTCTAACTTTGATTACCCTTTAGCCCCTTAAAACATTCACTTTGCAGTTTAGTCCCTAAAACTGCTTTAACTTTCTTTCTCATCTTTAAGACCTCTACTAAAAAGGGGTCTGGTAGCCTATCTCATTTAGGCTATTTCTGATACTTCTAGGTCCAAAAATCAAGATGTTACAGTTTCAGGCCCTAAAATGTTAGATTATATTTGGGGGATGAGATTTTAAGAAATCCCAGGAGCAAGATCAATCAACCAAAACATTAACATGCATCAATTACAAGCATTTCAACCTTTTACTATTAATGGGGAACTACTTTACCTCATACATGTAGTACTCTAACATGCAATAGCCAAGGCATATAATGCAAGGAGTATAGCTACACAATCATCATCATCATCATTTAGTTCAATCACATAATAGCACATGAAATTGCATAGCAATCAATGCAACACTCAACATTAAGGTTAATTAAATCTTACTACCTTAATCCAATGCTCTTTGATTTTCTTGTTCTTCTTTCTTGCTTCCACAAAGGCCAGACCCTAGTATGGCAATCCACAAAAAGGGCAGCAAGAATCATCAATCATTCCACATAAGAATCAATAACATAACTCAAGTAATTCCTAAACCCCTTAAAGCTTCAATCTTTATTCTTGAATTTTTAGAGTAGGTTTCCATAAACCCTAAAAATTCCCTCTTGACTCATTCCTACATGGTTTTTCATTTTGATTCCAAATATCTACTTGGATTTAAGAAAATAAATTTCCTTCTTTCAGTTTCAGCTTGACCGAACCATTAGGTTTCCTTATCCAAAAAATTTCAACTTTGATTCTATGGCTTCCAACACTTGTTCTTTAGGTTTACCCTACACTATTTTCCATTTTGAACACAATGGAAGCCTCAAAACTTTGAAAAACTCATCCCAGGGTTCAAATCTTGCCTTGGCTGAAATGGGTCTCAAGCAACACAACCAAGGAAACACTCCAAAATCAACCTAAAACCACTTTTAACCACTAGGATCTACCATACTTTGAAGTGTTCTAGCAAGATTGAACCATAAAACTTCCTCCCCTACCCTATAAGCATTTCGGGCAGCTCCAAATGAAGAGGGAAAACCAGAAATTTCAACCATACAAAGCAATAAAACGAAGCAAGGAACATCTTAAGACAACTTACCAAGCTTGGATCTTAGTTAGAAGATCAAATATGCTTACTTTTTGCTTGATTTCCCTTCAAGCTCTCTCTTTTTCCCTCTCTTCATGCCTTGGATGAAATATGATCTGATTTAGGGGGAGGAAAAGCTCATTAATGTTCACAAAATATCCCACCAACCATCATTAATGATTTGCCAAGTGTCAAATGCTTACTTAGTCTTAATCCTCTCTCTTAATTAACTTAAATCATAATGTAATTAGATTCCAAAGTCAAGATCCTCTCCATTGGTGGCTTGACACTTGGAAAGCTTTAATTACCATCCATTGAAGGCTTGACAAGTGGCAACTTATGGGCCAAGCAAAGTGCAAGACTCTGATTAACACTTTATTGGTGCACTTTTATTCCGGGTTTAACTTCTTTTCTATAATTACAGTACTCTGGCCTTTATAATTATTTTCTGTCAGATCCATAAATTATTCTCCTTATTTTTGTCTTCCCAAATTGCCCTCTCTGTATCAAGTTTAATTTCCTAATAATTAAATAAAAAGGAAAACTTATTTCCTTCTCTTTAGCAATTTTTCCTCTTTTCAAAGGAATTGGAAAAAATCTTGGATACTTGAGGGTCTTCTTTTAATTTCATAATCTCTTATAATTCCTTGAGATATCATAGGAATTTTCTTGGGATTTTATTCTCCTTAAAAATATTTATTTGGAATTTTCCAAATAAAGGACTTAAACTAGCTTAAATCGCCCTTAAATTCCTTTGTAATTTCTCTAAGGGCAATTTTGGTCATAAAACCAATTTTATAATGCCATATAATTCTCAAGAAACATTGTTCTTATTTTTTGTTAATTTTCTGAGACTTGAAAATATTTTTTCATAGTTATTCTTGACCAATTTTTCTTAATTAGTCAAACTTTTCATAATTGGCATGGAAAATTATAATAGTTATTTTCCACCAAAATTCTTCTATTTCTCCTTGTCATTTTTGACCGTTAATTATTTAGGAATATCCCTATTCCTAAATGCCATATTACTGGATGTGACAATAGGGGCGGGGCAAGGAAAGGGATATAACTCAGCGGTAGAGTGTCACCTATATTTTAGAGTATGAGAAGAAATGGTGTAAGAAATTAGTTCACAAGGTGAAATAGGAATTTCTATGGCCCTTAAATCGAGGCTTCTTCTGTGGAGCAAGTGTGAAGGTGGAACAGCAACAGTGGATTGGCACTCTGGGTTTGCAGCACTGTGAGGTTTTTATTATGGTGACCAGTACATTTCATCACCGCGAGATGAAGGAGTAGAGCTGACACCTCTCAGGATAGAATTGTTCATCGTGACCAAAATCTCAGCTCGTCACAATGAATAAGGAAGACAGTAAGCTTTATCTTCAGAAATTATAATGCTCTGCCTCTCTTCCAAATCTAAATCTCCTGCAATACTAACAGAAAGTTCCTCTCCAAGAGAGTTGTCACTGATAATTGGAGGTATGGTGCTAATGCAAGATTCAGATTCACCAGATGACAATAAAAGTGGATGTGGGGCTAATCGTGTGCAATTAACTATTGCATAGTTAAGACACGTCTCACTGCCGCCATATGAACATGCAGAGGGAAAAGAATAAGGGGAAGAAAATGAAGTAGGGGCTTCACCCTCATTAAGTAAGGACTCAAATGAATAAAATTCAGAGATATCAGAGATAACCTTACTCAATTCAAATTCAAAAACAACATCATCAACAGTAACATCAATAACATTTAAACCTAAAAGAGAGTAATCCTCATATAGATGCCTCATTGCCTCATACATATTAAAAGAAACTACTTGCTCTCCCACCTCTATGGTTATAACACCATCTTTCATTCAAATCATCATGTTCAATGTCCTCAAGAATGGTCTACCAAGAATGAATATGGATTAATGAGACAACTCATTAGCCATGTCAACCACATAACAATCAGCAGGAAAAAGCAAATCCTTGACCTAAACTAGGATATCCTCTAAAATCCCCTTAGGTTTCCTAGTTGTTCTATCAGCCAACTAGAGTGGAACAGTAATGGTCTGTAAGATACCAACTCCTAAAGCTCTATACACCGACAATGGCATAACATTTATGGCTGCCCCTAAATCAAGTAAGGCCCCTGCTAGGGCAACTTTTCCTACAGTGCAGGGAAGAGTGAAAACACCGGGATCTTGGCATTTGACCAGGATTTGGGGTTTGAATAAAGCTAAAACATTTGGGCTAACTTGAACTAACTCATTGGGTTTAAATTTTCTCTTATCAGTACAAAGCTCTTTTAGGTATCTAGCAAAAGGTGGGGAATTCTTAATCAAATCTATGAAAGATAAATTCACTTCAAGGTTACTAAAGAAATCCATAACCTCTTTTAAAGTTTTAGATGCTACAACCCTTTTAGACATGAGATATGAATTGGGAAAAGGGAGTTCTTTAGAATTTACCTCATTACCATCACGCATTAAGGATCCCTCTTTGCTCGTTTCTCCTTTCTTTGTAGCAACTTTCCTTTGAGTTTTCTGTACTTCCTTGGGTTGCTCCTCTTGGCATTCATTGGTATCACTACCCTCTTGATCACTTCCTTGTAGATCCTTAGATTCCTTGAGCAATGCCTTCTCTTTAGAGCTTTCAGAAAGCTTCATGGGTAAGAGAGGTGGCCTTTCTACTTCATCATCGTTGCCCTCCTCTTGAGTGAATAGAACTCACTTCCTAATCCTAAGCTCAATGGCATTGAGAGACTTAGGATTTATGATAGTGTTTGAAGGCATTGTACCACTAGCTTTAGCTTGTTGATCATTCATGGTATTGGATATTTGAGTGACAAACCCATTCAAATTCTCATGTCTAGTTTTAAGCTATTCAAGCGTTGAATACACAGTGGCAAAGTTGTTCTCAAACTGACTTCCCATAGCCACCATCTTCCCTTCCACTTGGCTCATCTTATTATTAAGGGAAGCTATCTTGCTGTCACTCTTGGACATTTGGCTAGATAAGTTCTCAATTCCTTTTAAGGTAATTTGCAACTCACTGCTTCCACCACTTGGTTGTTGTAGGGGATTAACCGAAACTATAGAAGTAGAGGGATTAGGTCTCTGATAGTTACCTGAGGAGCCACCTTGGTAGTTATTTCCTTGATAATTCCTAACTTGACCCTGATTGTTTCCTCCCTCACTTAAAGTTAGGGTGATCCTTCTACCCGGGGTTGTAAGTATTAGAATATGGATCTCGTTTTTGGTATTGGTTCGGCCTCTGTTGATACATAGCAGATACATTTTCAGTGGGACTGATACAATCTGTAGTTCTATACATTGGGGAGTCACATAGGCTGTAAGAATCAGTGACCAAGGCTAGAGGCTTAGTATCAGGTTAGTTGCTCCTTATATTCTAAACTGTGGATGCTAATTTAGCCATGTCTTGGGCTAGTTTGATAAGAAGTGGATCCTTGTCTCCCTTATACCCTCTAGCATCTTTACGGCTCACATATTGGCAATTCAGGGCAAAAGTGTGAATTAAGGCCTAAGTAGCTTGTGGCTTTATTAGCTTGACTGATCCGTTAGCTGTAGCATCTAATACTTCAGCATCATATGGCAACAATCCATTATAGAAATACTGAACAAGGTGCTCCTTAATAATCTGGTGGTTCAGGCACTTGATCAGCATATCTTAGAATGGGCTCCAGAATTGAAAGGAAGTTTCTCCTTCTTCTTGCTTAGCAGAAGATGTCTCCTTTCTAGCAGCGAAGATCTTAGTAGATGGGAAGTATTTGTCCAAAAAGGCTCTCCTCAATATAGTCCAAAATTCATACAGGTTGTCCACATATAATGGCATATTCATATACCACTCTTTGGCTTTCCCTTCTAGAAATAGGTGAAAAACTTTCCAAAGCACATCTTCAATCCTTGCTACAGTTGGCTACATAGACAAGCATTGCATACGGAGATACTTCAAATGAGTGTATGGATTTTCACCTAGCAAACCATTGAACTTAGGAAGTGAGTGTATTAATTGACCTCTAAGTTCAAAATCATTTTCAAAAATAGGCAATGCACCAGGCAAAGGTTCAAAATTAGCATCATACTGAGTAAGTATTTAATGGTTCTCCCTCTATATAGTCTGTTAGTACCATTGAATCCTATATTCTCGTCGGCTCTCTTATGTCCATTACCTTTCAACCTATTGCCTCCAGTTGGTTTATTTTGCCTAAGGTCATTCAGGTTCATCCCATTACCACCTGTACCTTCCATGATCAGGATCTCTACGAGTGTATCTATTGGGTTTTCCTCTTCTCCACTAGTGGGTGGGTCAGAATTGTAGGGATTAATGGTTGCTAACCTATGCTCTTTCCTAAACCTCCTCAAATGTCTCTCTAACTTAGGTTGATAAGGGACTAAAGGTTCAGTCCTTCTTCACATGCATAGTTAAGAGATGCAAGAAAAAAAAAAATTCCTTGCACACAAAGCAATTCAAATAAAATGGATGAATGAATAGGATGCAAGAGTATATAGTATGAATGAATGATGAATAAAAATTACTATACACTCAAATGAAATGTGAAGTGAGTATGTATTAACCAAGACTTATAAACAAATTTTAGCTCAAAAAGGGTTTTCATCATAGCAAAACTTAAGTTGGTCACAACGAAAAAGTTCATCGATGCAAACCCAAAAAAGGAATGACAGTTCATCGCAGCAAGACAAGTATTGGTCATTACTAAAAATCTTGACAAAATCAACTTTAGAACAGGGCAATAGCAAAACAGACCACCAATAACACCAAAAGTATTGATGCCACACAAAGATCAGAAAGTTGCAGTAAGCAAGCCAGCAGCCACAGTATTGATGCAAGAAATCTAATGAACTAACAAAAGAAATGCAAATGCAAAACTTGAAGGAAATCAAGATTTTTATGAGTTTTATGAAAATTTCTATGCAAAAGAAACAAACACTATGCTTAACTCTAAAGACTCTAAGACAACTATAATACAAATACAACTACTAGACAGCCTTGATTACACTATTTGAACCCAAGCTCAACACTTAAGTTGGCACCAAAATTACACGAGGAGCCAAATCAATGGCTCCCTGACAACGGTGCTAGTTTAGTGAAGCCTTAGTTGTTATGGGCTCTCAAAAACAATTTAGTTCTGGATAGAAATCCACTACAGGGCACAATCAGAGTCGTGTTCACTTTGAGGAGCCTGACTTGTTCCTATGTAATCTAAGTGACAAAATTGTGCAAAAAGATAAAATCGGGGCGATTGTAAAACTAAATTAAGTTGTAATAAAATCAAATATGAAGTAGAAAAGTCTTTTTGGCCTTTTTCTTTTAGTGAATTAAGACAATAATGCAAGAAAGCAATCAATTGGATAGTTTGTAAACTTAATTAATAAAAATGCCCCTTGGAGAATTGATTAAGCCTTTATCGCTTCAAATTATGGTGGGAGTTTACTTGAAAACCAAACTTAACTAGTTTAGCAAACCTTCCAAACTTAGGAAAATTAGTGTGCTAATGAAACTTTTGATGCAAAGATTCACAACAAAACCAACCACCCTCACAAATGCATACTTGGTGAGATTGATGCAATGGTAACAACAACTTGAACATAATAACCAATTATGCTAGCAAGGCACCATACTTAATCAAAACCAAATTTTGATTGAACACCAATCAAATTCACAAGAGTAAATGCAGAATTCTTATTACAAAACAAACACCAAGGCATAAATTCTTAGAATCAAATCCAAAATAACAAGATCATATTATTAAAGTTCAGCTTTAACAATAGCACATAAATTCTAACCAAGAACAACTAAAATGCTATCAAAATAATGGAAAAGATAAAGTAAAACTCCCCAAATTAAGTCCCAAGCTCAGGGCCTCATCAAAACTCCCCAGGACAAAACATTTTAGCCTCTCATGACCTCAGAAACAACTCCTCCAAGCTCTGAAACCACAGCACTAGCCATAACAGATGAAGGTCGATGGTGGATGATGCAAAAAACTAATGGAATGAGGTGGAAAGGGAGTGAAAATCGGTGAAAATCAATAGGAGAACCTCAAGAGCCCTTGAAGAACCCAAGGAGACAAAAATGGGAGTGTTTGGACGGTGAATGGCGACTGGCTCATGTGGTATGTTTCCCAAAATCGCAATGTCAATGTCCTTTTCATCATGACTAATCTTCTATTTCATTACGACTAACTGATCAAAACGAACAGCTGCATTTAGTTGGCCCTTTTCTGGAATTGCTATAATCTGTCGAGCCTTAACTATGATTTTCTTGAACTAAGGTCCCTTGGAGATATTTTTTTACTTGACCCTTGACCTAAAAATCAAATTAAGCACTTGTAATATCCAATTCAATTTCGTAAATGATGATTAATTAAAATGATGCATAATTTGACAGTTTTGCCCCTACAAAGTGCTCAATAAGAAATCAAACTCATAGTTATAAATACTATAATTCATATCAAAACATGCATTTTAAACCAATTAATTCCTCTAAAAACATGCAATTAGACATGAAATTAATACAGTAAAACTTAGTCAAATCAAATGCCCAACCTATGACAGAAGTCACGATGACAGACCATGTATGGCCAAACAGAATATCTGCTATACCTACAATAAGCCTGGACACTTCTTAAGGGAATGCCTGCAAAACACAGAAAGGTTAAGATCGTGCACCCAAGAACAAGTGTTTGCCCTTACAGGGGAAGAAGCTCAAAAGTCACCAGAAATGATCCAAGGTATGATCATTATTAACAACTCCCCAATAATTACAATGTTTGATTCGAGTGCTAGTCATTCTTTCATCTCTTATGCCCGTGTTAAAAGACTTGGCTTGATTATGAACATGTTATCTTATGATATACATGTGTCCATACCAACGCACTCTAGGGTAGTTACATATGATGTGTACTTAAACTATATAGTTTGCTATGAGCACTGTTGTACTACCTTTGACTTCATATGTTTGCCTTCTATGAAATTGATGTGGTAATTAGATTGAATTGGTTGTTGTCCCATGACATCTTGTTGGACTGCAAGGACAAAACCTTGATCCTACCCGTAAGAGAAATAGAGATGAATCTGAAAGTTAGGTTGAACTTCATAACAGAAGCCCAGGCAGGTAATGCTACGATGAACAAAGCAAGGTAAGACTAGCAAAGGTTAAGAGAAAGGTGTAACACCTTACATTTACGACCTTATATTGTGCCAAGTTAAGACATTCGGAAGCGCAATTTAAGGTTACCGGGTTGAAAAACCTGAATTTGAAAATTTCTTTTCCCGCATTACTATTCACTGTAACCTTAAACTTGACATAACTTTGGAAAATCATAACTAATTCTAGAAAAATCGAAACAAGGTCGTTTTAAGTCTCACTCGAAGCTCTTAACATCATCTATCAAGGAAAAATGACCTCTGGTTCCACTTTAATCAGAAACGCATCCGTTTTCAATTTCGAAAAGTACTGTTCATTTGGTCATTTTTCTATTTTCCAGGATTTTTGCCTAACTTTGAAAAGGCGTAACTTCCTACACAGAGCTCCGATTGTGACGCTTTACCACTCATTTTAAAGGGAACAATAAGATCTATTTGCATGCAAAATTTCAGGGAAAAAGTCAACCATTTGACTAGGGTCTTCGTTGGTCAAAGTTTGGTCAAATCTAGACCATTTTTATCCCCTTTTTCACTGATTCTAACAGCATTTCGTTTTTTACTATAATCATACCATAATCACATATAAAGCTACTCTATCATTAATATACATTCAAAAAGGTTACCATATCATGTGTTCATGATCAGAGTATGCTTACATGGCTTGAAAGAGAAAGGTTCAAAACCGTATAATACAATACATAATTCATAACTTCCTCAAGCCATGATTATTTCCTTTCCCTTCTCCTTAGCAGTAGTGGCACCTAGGATATCATGTTATAGGAGGAATGAGATTTCATAGAAATCCCAGTAGCATTGAACATACAATCATCAAGTCAACATGCATAAGATGTCATGCTACATGCAGTATAATAACATTTCTAGTCTTTATGCCATGCCATAACCATTCTGTATCCATGTCATCATATCATGGAGCATATAATCATTCTGGTCTCAACTCAATCATGCAAGAGCCAAGGCATACATTGCAAGGAGTTCACATCATCTGTACATAAACATTCTCATGGCACATAAACACACATAGCAGAAACACCAAATGCAGATCAACAAAATAATTGCAGTTCACGCTACCTCAGTTCCACGCTTAATGTTTCCTCCTTGTTTCCTTGCTGGAGATCCTCCTGGGTTTCCAGAAAATTGCCTATCAACCATACAGTAAGGGTATGATAAATTCCATATCCAGTATACCATTCTTTCTCAATATAATGCTACCCTTGTGCCTTTCAATTTATAATTTATGTATACCTTTCCTAAACCTTTGACCTTGGTTTGACCAAGCCTTAATCCTCAGTTAAGGTCTTGGAATTCTTCCTTAATCCATGATTAATCATGCTTTCTTGGTTAATCACTAACCCTTAATCCTTAATCCAATATTTAATTAAGGTCCTCAAGTCACATAGTCATTTGTACAACATAATCTTCTAGGATTAAGTCACTAATCCCTTATGGATTAACCATTAATCATTCTCTACTCAACATAATTAACCCTTAATCATTCCTTAATCAACATGATTAACCTTTAATCATTCTCTAATCAATATGATTAAGCTTTAATCAATCCTTAATCAACATGATTAACCATAATTAATCATCCTTCAATTATCATAACTAATCACTAATTAATTAGGGTAGCTAACCTTAATTACTTACTAATCCTTAATCAAATAACATGATTAATCTTAGTTATCACTAAACCATAATTAATCAAGGTAATTAATCCTAATCTTCCTCAAATAAACAATCAACTAAAAATAATTGACACTTAGGGAGGTAAACATACCTTAATTAGCTCTTAATCGGCGATTAGAGGTGTCTAACCTTGCTTTCTCCCTTTCTCTCTCTTCTTTCTTCCTTTCTCTCTCCTAGAACTCAAGAACACAAAATTCCCTCTCAAAAAAACCTCTTGGCCGAATTTGTTCATGGAAGGGGGGGTATTTATAGGCTTTGATATTTCAAAATGCCAAAAATGCCCTTCGGGAAAAAGATGCGATCTCGGCCGTCCATTTTTTTCTACTTTACACATGGACAAATCTTAGGGCACACACCATAAGAAGTTGACACATGGATGGACACCTAATCACCATGTGATTTTCATGTGGAAATAAAATATTATTTTATTGTTTTGTCTCTTATTTCCCTTTATGCCCTTGAACAATTTGGAAAATTCCAACTTTGTCCTCCCCTTCTAATTTTGGCTGAAATATTGCTCTCAATATTGGAAAAAAATGACTCATCCAATAATCAGTGCAATCCACTGATTATTTGTGTATTTCCGGTCCGATTTTCCAACAATCCTGTCCAATTTACTGTCACAAAATTTTGATTTCAAAACCTCATTAAATTCCCCTCATTCCAAGGGTAATCCATGATTTTTCTCAAGTTTTACCTCCCTCTATAATTTTCTAAATTTTATCCTGTCAAAAATCACTATTCTACCGATATTAATTCGGTAATAAATATTCTTTAAGCTAACCTCTGTACATCCAACGGTGGGAAGTAATTTTATAAATTAGGATAATATGTCACATAATTTATCCATATTTTTTCTTGAATTTTTGAGGCCTCTATATATTTTAAATAATGGAAATTGGCTAATTTTCCTTAATTATCCAAAAATTCCAATAATTACAAATAATTCCCTGATAAATTATTTTTAATCTTATATTCATCTTCTAAGCCTCAAACATTATTCTGTACCCTCCTTTCTATTTTTCATGATTTTCTGGGAATTTTCAGGAATTTTGGACATTATTTCCAATACTGCCCTTTCTTGACCGATCTTTTCAAGAATGACCGTTATGTCCCTTTCCTGATTTTTCCTCATAGCCTGGATCCTCTACCAGTCTACTATACTATTTGGCCTTAGTCAGTCACAAATCATTCATCAATTAGAATAAAATTATCAGGGTGTGACAAAAAGTGTATTTCGTCATGATAAACCAAGACAATGGGTGGCAATGTGTCACATCCGGCAATAGGATAATTAGGAATAAGGAATATTCTTAAATAACTAAAGGCTAAAAAGGATAAGGAGGAATAGAAGATTTATGATGGAAATTAATTATTATCATCTTCCAAATCAATTATGAAAAGCTTGACTAATTAAGGAAAATTAGTCAAGAATAATTATGAAAAAATATTTTCAAGCCTCAAAATGTTAAGAAAAAATAAGAACAATGTTCCTTGAGAATTATATGAGGTTATATAATTGGTTTTATGACCAAATTGCCCTTAGAGAAATTACAAAAGAATTTAAGGGCGACTTAAGCTAGTTTAAGTCCTTTTATTTGGAAAATTCCAAATAAATATTGGGAAGGAGAATAGAATGCTTAGAAAATTCCTATATGTCCCAAGAAATTATAAAAAATTATGGGATTAAAAGAAGACCCTCAAGTATCCAAGATTTTTCCTAATTCATTTGAAAAGTGGAAAAATCAATAAAGAGAAGGAAATTAGTTTTCCTTTTTAGTTAATTATAAGTAAGACTAGCAGAGGTTAAGAGAAAAATGTGTTTCATCATGAGGAACCAAGGAAATTAGTGGCGATGAATGAATATAGAGTGATTACCAAAAGAGGTGGTAACTTTCATCTCTGCAAATAAGGATTCCAGTCATGACGAATGAACACAACAACTCTCAGATGTTGAGATGGTAACTCAACAAGATACGACGACTCTCAAAGGTCGCAGAGAGTAAGATTAGTAAAGGTTAGAAAGAGAGAGGTAGCCACTATTTAGGAGTTATCAGATTCCCCCTCAAGAGGAAGAGTAATGATGAGGAGTTGAACAAGATGGTTAGGAGTTGAGTCTATACACCATTAAGAAGGTGTAGTGCTAACCCAAGCCAGACAAACTCTTACAGCCTCGTTAGGGCTAGGGCACCATGATAGAGTAGCTATCTCAAGTCCTGGAATAGATGAATAGGAACTTTGAGATAGTGAAGTTAAGATGGCGAGCCCTAGTGAAATGTCTTAAGGATCGAGAAGAAGAGGATGAAACAGAAAGCTGTGCAGGGAACTAGCTTAGAGGTTGGCATGTTCCCCTTAATGTTAAGAGATACTCAGTCACTTCGAGGTTTAGGTTGAGAGGCACCTTTTGTCAAGGGATAAGGTTTTAGCCAGAAATCTTCCTATAGAGAATGGGAATTGGTCCTCCAAGTTAGAATTGATGTTGCTCAAGATGGAGTAAAATGCCTTATCCAAGCAGGAAAGGGAAGCAGCCAAGGCAAGGCAAGCAGAGTTGACCTTAGCCAATAGAAGCATGACTAGTCAAGAATAAAGCTTGGCTTAGATGTACCTGAGCTTAGCAGAGTACTAGAGTGAAATACCCTACCTTTAACCTCTCAAAGATTGTATTCGTAAGCGTTATGGTTCAAGCAGATCATGACACAAGCCTGTGGATTTAAAATTTCAACATAATTACTCTGGTTACTATTTACTGTTTAATTTCCAGATTACAGATCCAACTTCAAAAATTCATAACTAATTCCATAAAAATTGTATTGGGGTATTCTAAAATTAAAAAAAAATCTATTTTGATGCTCTTTAAGGGAAAAATATCCAATTAGACTTATCCTTGCCCAATTCGTACAGTTTAATCAATAAATATTACTGTTCATTTCATAAAATCTGGAACTTCCAGATTCTGTGCCTCAATTTTGGAAATTTGTATCTCCTTGTGTACACATCCAATTAAGGTGATCTATCTCTCATTTTAAAGCTTGGGATGTGTGCTATGATTTTGTCAAATCTCATGACTTAACTCATTCGTTGGATAGGTCAAACTAGAGCTACAAGCTCACTGCTCCAGGACCTACGTTTTAGCTCTTAACATCTCTATACTTTAATTCTTTTTATTTCTTTGGCATACATAACATGGGCTTACTCTTTCTCGTTCATGCTCATACATTTCTACACATACCATAAGCATTACAATTAAATACATGGCATCATTGGCATCCATAACATAAATTACATAATAGGAGAATTACACATTGAATAATAATATCATTCATTAACAAGAACAATTCTCCACTTTCTTCTCCTTGCTTCTCATGCCATTATTGCCCATCATTGATTGATCTAAATGGTTGGTTAGGGAGGGGTGAGATTCAGGGGAATCTCAGTAGCAAACAATACCATATTAATCATGCTAGATGGATGCTAATGCACTATACGTAACTTGTTTATTCTCTTGTTAATTAGTGACATATTAGCATGCTCAAAGCTAACTTCTTGATGCATGGCCATGGAGACATAATCTACTCATCATGAATAGCAATTACAGTAGCTAAAATGTGTCACATTAATATTCAAATAACATGTACACAGCAACACACAAGCATACAACATCAAGCAATGACAATAGATAAGTTCACTACCTTGCACCTCAAGCGTTCCTCTTACTTTTCCTTTGACTCCCTTGACTTTTCAACCATGTGGGCATTCAGTTAATATCATCAAACATCTGTTTGGATGTTCCAAGGTCCTAAATATAGTCATAATGATCACACAATCTATTAGGACCAAGAGATTACATAATGTTCAAAACTAGCTCTCTTGAACCTCAACCCTTTCTCTTAGTCATAAGGTTTTCATTCTAGCTTTTCTAACATAAATCTCATCATTTCCCATCCTTAAGATCTATTTCTTATCAATTAGGACCACTTTAGATGGTCTTAGATTCAAGAAGATTAAATCTGAAAATTTTGCTTCGCGGGTATTGTTCACGCAGAATTTCCAGAATTTTTGCCTAAATTTGAAAATTCATAATTAATTCTAGAAAAATCAAAACTAAGTGGTTCTAAGTCTCACTGAAAGCTCCTTGAGTTCTTTAAAGGAAAAATAGTTTCAAGAACCATATCTATGCTGAACAGTACCAGAATTGTACGGAATTTGACACTTTTCTAAAGGTTAAACACTGTTTCCAGATTTCAAACTCTAATTTTGAAAAATCACCATAAATAATACACATATCCAAATGAAGTGTTATACCCATGGATTTAAAGCTATAGAGTGTACTTTAATCATGCCAAATTTTAGAATTAGATACAAAGAGTAACTTATTCAAAATAGGCATCAAGTCAGATGCTACAACCATTACATACCTTGATCTTGAGGCTTGAATCTTGTTCCTTCTTCTTGGCCTTCACCCCTACGTTTTTCTCTCTAAATTTTGGCAGAATTTTTCCTCTATAAATAGCTGCCAAAATGCTCTTCTAAGGTGGGGTATTTATAGCCAAAAATTTGGCTTGAATTGACCAAAATGCCCTTAGTGGCTAATAGAAAGGGTAAGGGTAATTTTGGAACTCTAAGTTGACTTTTACATCATCATTACATCATCTTCTTACATCATCCTTAACTCATTCTTCTAGAAGGTGTTAGGTGTCACAAAAGTGGTGGAGGAGAAGGGAGATTAGATCCTACCCATTAGATCAAACTTGTTCCCTAAGTTTCCTCTTACTTTACTTGGCCCACGTTTCTCCGACTTTCTTTATAGCCTTCCAGAGCTCAAAAAATTCTTCTGTCTACTCCATAAATTCCCTTTAATTCTAGAAAATATTTATGAATTTTCTTAGGCCATAACACTTCCTTTAAGTCTTGCATAAAAATTCATTTACTAAAATACCCTTTTGTAGGCACAATCGGCTTTTTAATTTATCAAAGCTACTCTACTGGCCTTTTGGTTGTGGGACTAATTTTATAAATTAGTACAACCTTTCAATCATTTAACCTCATTTTTGTGTACATTTTTTAGGTATCTTGCTATTTCAAATAATTACCTCAAACGGTATACTTTTTATTGGCCACAACCTCATAAATTCCATTTAAGCTGCCTTAGGGGTATTTTTGTCTTTTCTCTTTACAGAAGAGCTTTAGAATATTATTTTCCATTTTCTAGGATTTTCTTGGAATTCTCTGTATACTCTTTCATTTTTACTCCTGTTGGTCATAACTTTCTGAATTTACGGTTTAGTCCCTGCTTGGACATAGCTTCATACAATCCTCTCTTTGAGGTTTCTAACTTAACCCTTGGCTTGTATCTAGCCTCTTTTCTCTTTTTGGGCCTTCAAGACTTTACTGGAGCCTCTAAGTTTGATCACACTTTAGCCCCTTAAAACTTTTACTTTGCAGTTTAGTTCCTAAAATTGCTTTGACTTCCTTTCTCATCTTTGGGACTTCTGCTTAAAAGAGGTCTAGTAGCCTATTCAATTCAGGCTATTTCTGGTACTTCTAGGCCTAAAAATTTGAATGTTACATAGAGCAAGCAGAAAGAAGAAGAACCTCAAAAGTCCTTTCTCTATGACTTCTAAAAGCAGCTGTGAATAGAAAGAGAGGCTCCCTTTTATAGGGATAAGATGTCTAGATGGCACGCTACAGATATAGCAACCAGTATACATTGAAATACTAGGCATTATGCTTGTTAGAGTATGCTCCTACTAAAAAGTGAAGTAGAGGAAAGAGAAGTTGCTTGAGTCATCTCTCTATAGTATTCTAAAATAGTAAGAGAGAGTAAGAGCAGCTAGAGAAATAAGAGAACCCGTAAGATAGATTGGTTTAGGCACCTAAAGAGACAAATAGGTGGCCCGAGGAATTCACATGAGGCCTAAGAGAATAGTATTGGTTCTTAGAACAGTCTTAGGGAATAATCAGTCAAGTTACCAACTAAGTGGAGGTGATTTATTTTATTACTCAACCCTGTGGTCAGAGTCTCCTAGAGATCTCAAAATGGCTCAAAGTGGTGATACTATTCCAGGGTCACCATGGATCCTGAAGAGGCTTACGGTAGAGTGCAGCAGCTCCCGAGGTCGCAGTAGACCGAGCCTAAGTGAAAGTGGCTCAGCCATAAGAGTAAAAGTACAGTACTTCTTTGGGAAGATAAGGACCAAGGATGAGTTGAGGATGTGGAAACCTCCTTCAGTTATAAACCAGTACTAAGAGAGTACCCATGACTTCCTTCCAGACAACATTATCATTAATTAGCTGGGCTTAATTTCCTTCTGATTAATAGCAGAAAGCCAAAGTTAGAAGAAATAGAGTCGTAACACCTGAAAAAGAGACATTCAGGCTAGTTCTAGATATAGAAAGAACCCTTGTGATGCAGAGACAGACTAAACATTGATAGGCAGATCCATAAGATGAGGCTAAAGTCAGGAATGTAAGCTGGAAACACCCGACTGAAGATAGAACAAAAAGGGTCTAAAACGACAAAGTACCAGCAATGAGCCTATCAGCATCAGTGCCTCAGGTTCCCATCAGCACTATTTAGTTAAGTACATAAGGCAAGTGTAGCCCGAGAAAGGGTGACCTTGGGAAGTAATGTGAGAAAGTGCAAAAGCCAGAAATATTAGCCATTTTGGCAAGAATGCACGAAGTCTAGCAGAAAATGGGAGATGAAAGTTAAGGAAGCTGTTAGGCTACCGAGTGTCCTAAGTAGTATGGTTTTGGATTAAGACCCGAGATTTTCTCGAAGTTTTGGAAGGTCCTTACTGAAAGAAATGGACACTACTCTCAAATTCAGTATAGCCTACCACCCTGAGACAGATGAGCAGACAGAGAGAATGATATGGATGTTAGAAGATATGCCACACGCATATGTACTTGATTATCTCAGATAAGGGCGACTTAAGCTAGTTTAAGGCCTTTTATTTGAAAATTTCCAAATAAATATTGGGAAGGAGAATAAAATCCTGAGAAAATTACTATGATGTCCCAAGAAATTATAAGATATTATGGGATTAAAAGAAGACCCTCAAGTATCCAAATTTTTTTTCTAATTCCTTTCAAAAGTGGAAAAATCAATAATGAGAAGGAAATTAGTTTTCCTTTTTAGTTAATTATTAAAAAATTAATTTTGAGACAAAGAGGCAATTTAGAAAGATAAAAATGAGGAAAATGAATTATGGATCTAACAAAAAATAATTACAGAGGCCAGAGTACTGTAATTATATAAAAGCAATCAAACTCGAAGTAAAAGTACACCGATAAAGTGAAGACTAGAGTCTTGCACTTTACTTGGCTCACAAGTTGCCACTTGTCAAGCCTCTATTAGAGAGTAATTAAAGCTTTTCAAGTGTCAAGCATTAAGGGGAGAGGATTTTGACTTTGGAATTTAATTACATTATGATTTACTTAATTAAGAGAGAAGTTTCAAGACTAAGTAGGAAGGTGACACTTGGCTTTTCATTTATGATGGTGGTTGGGATATTTTGGTGCATTAATTGAGCTCTTCCTCACCCTAAATCAGATGTTAGTTTCAGCCAAGAGTAAGCCAAGAGGGAAAAGAGAGATTTCAAGGAGAAAACAAGAGAAAAGGCACCAACTTTGATCATCCAACCAAGATCTAAGGTTAGTTTTTGGTTCTTAGTTGTTCCTCGCCTTTTTTGCTTGAGTTGTGTAGTTAAAATTTTTGGTTCTCCCCTTTTTCTTGAACTGGCTGAAATGTTTATTGAGTGGGGAAGGAAGTTTGTTTGTTAAAACTCGGTAGAAACTTTAAAGCATGATAGTTCCTAGTGGTTTCAAGTGATTGTAGGTTGTTGTTGAAGCGATTTCCTTGTTGTTTTTCATGAGGACCAATTCGGCCAAGGCAAGAACTGGACCGTCACACCCTGATAATTTTATCCTAATTGATGAATGATTTGAGACTGACTAAGGTCAAATAGTATAGTAGACTGGTAGATGATCCAGGCTATGAGGAAAAATTAGGACAGGAACATAAAGGTCATTTTTGAAAAGATCGGTCAAGAAAGGGCAGTATTGGAAATAAAGTCCGAAATTCCTAAAAATTCCCAGACAATCATGAAAAATAGAAAGGAGGGTACAGAATAATGTTTGAGGCTTAAAAGGTGAATATAGGATAAAAATAATTTATCAGGGAATTATTTGTAATTATTGGAATTTTTGGTTAATTAAGGAAAATTAGCCAATTTCCATTATTTAAAATATATGGAGGCCTAAAAAATTCAAGGAAAAATAGGGATAAATTATGTGACATATTATCCTAATTTATAAAATTACTTTCCACATTTGGATGTACAGAGGTTAGCTTAAAGAATATTTATTACCGAATTATTATCGGTAGAATATTGATTTTTGACGGAATAAAATTTAGAAAATTATAGAGGGAGGTAAAACTTGAGAAAAATCATGGAATATCCTTGGAATGAGAGGAATTTAAGGAGGTGTTGAAATCAAAATTTTGTGACAGTAAATTGGACAGGATTGTTGGAAAATCAGACCGAAAATACACACATAATCAGTAGATTGTACTGAATAATGGATGAGTCATTTTTCTCCCAATTTTTAGAGTAATATTTCGGCCAAATTAAGGGGGAGGACAAAGTTAGAATTTTTCAAATTGTTCAACGGCATAAAGGGAAATGAGACAAAACATTAAAATAATATTTTATTTTCACATGAAAATCACATAGTGAATAGGTGCCCATCCATGTGTCAATTTCTTGTGGTGTGTGCTTTAGGATTTGTCCATGTGTAAAGTGAACAAAAAATGGACGGTCGAGATCGCATCTTTTTCTCGAAGGGCATTCTTGGAATTTTTAAAAATCAAAGCCTATAAATACCCCCCTCTCATGAACATTTCGGCCAAGATGGTTGCTGGGTGAGGGAATGTTGTGTTCTTGATTTCTAGGAGAGAGAAAGGGAGAAAGCAAAGTTAAACACCTCTAATCGCCGATTAAGAGCTAATTAAGGTATGTTTACCTCCCTAAGTGTTAATTATTTTTTGTTAATTATTTATTTGAGCAAGATTAGGATTAATTACCTTGATTAATTATGGTTTAGTGATAGCTAAGATTAATCATGTTATTTGATTAAAGATTAGTAAGTAATTAAGGTTAGCTACCCTGATTAATTAGTAATTAGTGACTAGTTATGCTAATTGAAGGATGATTAATTATGATTAATCATGTTGATTAAGGAATGATTAAAGGTTAATCATGTTGATTAGAGAATAATTAATGGTTAATCCATAAGGGATTAGTGACTTAATCTTAGAGGATTATGTTGTACTAATGACTATGTGACTTGAGGACCTTAATTAAATATTGGATTAAGGATTAAGGGTTAGTGATTAACCAAGAAAGCGTGATTAATCATGGATTAAGGAAGAATTCCAAGACCTTAACTGAGGATTAAGGCTTGGTCAAACCAAAGTCAAAGGATTAGGAAAGGTATACAAAAGTTATAAATTGAAAGGCACAAGGGTAGTATTATATTGAGAAAGAATTGTATACTGCATATGGAATTTACCATACCCTTACTGTATGGTTGATAGGCAATTTCTGGAAACCTAGGAGGACCTCAAGCAAGGAAAACAAGGAGGAAACATTAAGCGTGGAACCGAGGTAGCGTGAACTTGCAATTATTTTGTTGACCTACATTTGGTGTTTCTACTATGTGTGTTTATGTGCCATGAGAATGTTTATGTACAGTTGATGTGAACTCCTTGCAATGTATGCCTTGGCTCTTGCATGATTGAGTTTTGACTAGAATGAATATATGCTTCATGATATGATGACATGGATACAGAATGGTTATGGCATGGCATAAAGACTAGCAATGTTATTTTACTGCATGTAGCATGACATCTTATGCATGTTGACCTGATGGTTGTATGTTCAATGCTACTGGGATTTCTATGAAATCTCATTCCTCCTATAACAGATATCCTAGGTGCCACTACTTCCAAGGAGAAGGGGAAAGAAGTAATCATGGCTTGAGGAAGTTATGAGTTATGTATTGTATTATATGGTTTTAAACGTTTCTTTTCCAAGCCATGTAAGCATATTCTGATCTTGAACACATGACATGATAACCTTTTTGAATGCATATTAATGGTAGAGTAGCTTTCTACGCGATTGTGGTATGCTTATAGTGAAAAACGAAATGGTGCTAGAATTAGTGAAAAAGGGGGATAAAAATGGCCTAGATTTGACCAAACTTTGACCAATGAAGACCCTGGCCAAATGGTTGACAATTTTTCTGAAATTTGATATGCAAATAGATCTTATTTTTCCCTTTAAAATGAGTGGTAAAGCGTCACAAGCAGAGCTCTGTACAAGAAGTTATGCCTTTTTGAAGTTAGGCAAAAATCCTGAAAAATAGAAAAATGACCAAATGAGCAGTACTTTTTGAAATTAAAATCAGATGCGTTTCTGATTAAAGTGGAACTTGAGATCATTTTTCCTTGATAGATGATATTAGGAGCTTTGAGTGAGACTTGGAACAACCTTGTTTCGATTTTTGTAGAATTAGTTATGATTTTCCAAAATTATGTCAAGTTTAAGGTTACTGTGAATAGTAATGCGGGAAAAGAAATTTTTAAACTCGGGTTTTTCAACCCGGTAACCTGAAATTGCACTTCTGAATATCTTAACTTGGCATAATATAAGGATGCAAATGTAAGGTGTTACATTTATGGTATCAGAGCAAATGGTTCTGGCACTCAGAACAAAATTTTAAGATTTGTATGCTCTGAATCTTAAGGAAAACATGTTATAGTGCTCATTAATGAGTTTATTTGGTCATTAGGATTACAGAAAGCTCAGGTAATGGCTGTCTGTAGTGGAAGTGGAAAATCAGGAGAGACCATTAGTAAGGTCATGCCCGGAGAGCCATATCCATGGTGGTACGACGAGACATGGTGGTATGAGGATATTGAGAGGTACGGAGAGCTTAGCACCAAATCCCCAGCTATCCATGTAGATTACTTCGGTTTCAAGGGGAAGGCTCCAGAGAAAGACACAGCCACAATTATCTCTAATGATATACCAGCAGTTGTTAGGATACCTAGTGATGATGCATCAGGTCCGAGTCAAATCCATACACCTAAAATTAAGAAAGAATTCCAGTGCCTTGCCCAACTAGTTCGAGAGTTCCAGTTTAGAAGCCATTTCATTAAGCTGTGTGAGCACCAGGAAGATGATGTATACTTAAGGTTCCTAGAGGACATTAAGTGCCTTTATTATTGGGTGACTAGGGAGGATCGTACCTTGGGAGATGACGATTGGATCCCCAAGACATGGAAATGGAATGAAGGAGTCAATGAGATATGTAATCGCCTACCCAGATGTACTTTCCTGGAAATGGTCGAGGCCATAAAGACCTTTGTATGGGCTACTTTTCCGTGAGCTGGTCATAGCTAATACTAGACTTATGATGTACATAGTGTAAATACTTTTGGGCTGTATATAAGTTAGGCTAACTGCTAAAAACTCTGTATAATCCTTTTGTTGCTGTACAAATGTTAGTTATATAAATATGAGAGGTATGTTTTTATGATAAATGATTAAGGAGTTCTTTTATTCTCCCATAGCTAACTAAAGAACAAACAAAATGGCGAGAACACGGAGAGGAGCAAGAAACACTCATGAGGAACCACATAGAGATTCTATCCAGCAAGTAATGAATAGGCTGGATGAACAGCAACGAGTCGTACAGCAAATACAAGAGGCGCAGTTACGATAGCAAGAAGAGAGAGACGCTATTATAGCAGCAGCGATTGCTCAGTTATGACAATCTGAGCAAGTACAAGTTGAAGCAATTCCACAAGACTAACAGCAAGTACCTGAAGAGCAAGTAGGATTGGCTGAGAACCAAGGAGATATTCAGCAGTGGATTACGAAATTTTGCAAGCATAATCCACCAGAGTTCAAGGGTTCATTAGAACCATAAATAGCTGAAGATTGGATTACCCGACTGGGAAGATCTTTCATGTAATGGGATGTTCATATGAGATTAAAGCTCAGATGGCAATTTATAAGCTAGAGAAAGAAGCGGATCAGTGGTGGAACAACACTGAGTTGGTACTGCAAGCCAACAACACCCCAATAACATGGGAGGTGTTTAAAGAAAGGTTCTACCAGAAGTACTTTCCCCGATCAGCGCAAGATAAAATGGAAGCTGAATTCCTAGTGTTGCAGCAGGGGAATAATGAAACCTTTGATGACTACCTAGCAAAGCACATTCGGCTGTCCCATTATTCTGCTTATCTAAAACGTCTTAATGATGAACGGTGGAATACGGAGAAATTGGTCAGAGGATTAAAGCCGACACTAAGGGAGGTCGTGGCGCCTCAACAAATAGAGAGTTTTAATAAGGCATTGGAAGTTTGCCGTATTATTGAATCAAGTCAGAATCATCAAGGAGTGATGCCAGTGGCTTTGAGAACTGAGAGACCCCTATCGAGGCCGAATCAAGAAGGAACCTCTTATGTTAATAAGAAGAGGAAGAGGCCTGGCTCTGGCAGAAAGATGAGAAAAGGGAGCAAACGATCTGAGGGGTTTGATATCACACGAAGGGCCAAGGAATGTGAGAAGTGCGGCAAGAATTATGGCGACAAGCCATGTTTATTTGGCCAGAACGTGTGCTATAGATGTGGGAGACCAGGACACTTTTGAAAGGAATTCCCACAAAGGGCAGAAGGGACGAGACAGTAGACCCAAGGTAGAGTATTTACCCTTACACAGGAAGAAGCTCGTAAGTCACCTGACATGATCCAAGGTATGATCACTGTTAATGATTGCCTTGTGTATGCCATGTTTGGCTCAGGTGCTAGCCATTCCTTCATATCGCATGACTGTGTTGGGTGATTGGGTTTGACTGTTGATACCTTGCCATATGATATTGTTGTTTCTACTCCCACTAATCCTAAAGTTGTGACTTCTAAAGCATGCTTGAATTGTGTGGTCTGTTACAAGCATTGCTGCACTACTATTAACTTGATATGCATGCCTTTTCGTGATATTGAGGTGGTAATTGGTTTGAATTGGTTGTCTGCCAATAACATACTTCTAGATTGTGGTAAGAAAACATTAGTATTACCCTCTAAGGAAGAAATCCCTAGAAAAGAAGTAAGTTTAAATTTCATGACTGAAGCCGAAGCGAGTAGATGCTTACAGCACGGATGTCAAGGATATTTTGTATTCTTCTCGATTCAAGCAGAGGTAGAAGAAGGAATCGAAGAAATACCGGTAGTGAAAGACTTCCCGGAGGTATTTCC
This sequence comes from Neltuma alba, assembly GCF_004799145.2. Classification (NCBI taxonomy): domain Eukaryota; kingdom Viridiplantae; phylum Streptophyta; class Magnoliopsida; order Fabales; family Fabaceae; genus Neltuma; species Neltuma alba. The sequence continues at coordinate 399,319 of NW_021631995.1, read as the reverse complement.
AATAGAGATCAGTGTACTTTTGCCAGAGTGAGAAGTGGAGTTCACGATTGACCTTGTACCAGGGACAAGACCAATATCCAAAGCTCCATATCGAATGGCTCCCAATGAAATGGTTAAGCTAAAGAGACAAATTGAGGAGCTGTTGGAGAAGGGTTTTATAAGACCAAGTGTATCTCCCTAGGGTGCTCCAGTACTCTTTGTGAAAAAGAAAGACGATAGTCTAAGGCTATGCATTGAGTATCGAGAGCTAAACAAGGTGACGATAAAGAACAAATACCCTCTGCCGCGAATTGATGATCTGTTAGACCAACTAGCAGGAGCAACAGTATTTTCCAAGATTGATTTACGATCGGGATATCATTAGCTGCAGATAAAGACAGGAGATGTTTTGAAGACTGCATTTAGGACCTGACACGGACACTATAAGTTCCTAGTGATGCCATTTGGATTGACGAATGCACCTACTATTTTCATGGACTACATGAACTGGATTTTTAGACCATACTTAGATCTGTTTGTAGTAGTTTTTATTGATGACATACTAGTGTATTCCAAAACTCAAGAAGAGAATGAGCAGCACTTGAGAATTGTGCTGAGTACACTGAAAGAGAAACAACTCTATGCCAAGCTCAGTAAATGTGAGTTTTGGTTAAAGGAAGTTAAATTCCTAGGCCATGTGATTAACCATGAAGGTGTGGTTGTAGATCCCAGTAAAGTTGAATCAGTACTGAACTGGGATCGGCCTAAGACAATGACGGAGATACGAAGTTTCTTAGGGCTGGCAGGTTACTATAGGAGATTTATCCAGGACTTCTCTAGAATTGCCCAAGCGCTGACAAAGCTAACCAGGAAGAACCAGCAGTTCTTGTGGGACGAGAAATGTGAGGCAAGTTTTCAGGAGTTGAAGCGAAGGCTAACCTCTATCCCAGTACTAGTTATCCCCGATCCGACACTACCATATGTAGTGTACACAGATGCTAGCAAACAGGGATTGGGATGTGTAGGGATGCAGCAAGGAAGAGTTGTTGCCTACGCCTCGCGTTAATTGAAGCCTCACGAGGAAAATTTCCCCACTCATGACCTGGAGCTTGCAGCGATAGTGTATGCCTTGAAAATATGGAGGCATTATTTGTATGGGGCAACTACAGAATTGTTATGTGATCACAAGACTCTCAAGTACCTGCAAGACCAGAAAGAACTTAACATGAGACAAAGGAGATGGATGGAGTTGTTGAAAGATTATGACTATCACATCAAGTATCATCCGGGAAAGGCCAATGTAGTGGCTGATGCCTTGAGCAAAAAAGTGGTGCAGGTAGCCACCCTCATGATTAAAGAGGGTGATCTGTTAGAAGATATAAGAGATTGGGGTCCTATTTATCATATGCAGTTAACGGCAGATAATGTGGCTAATGAGCCATTAGTGCAGAGTACAACTGTTGATATGGTAAGACAAATTAAAGAAGCTTAAAGAGGGGATCCTTTAGCAGAGACCCTTCGAGCTAAAGTCTTGAGTAACGAGACAAGAGATTTTGTGATCTCAACAGAGGGAGTAATAGAATTCAGAGGAAGATCGTATGTCCTTCCTGTAGATAATCTCAAGAAGCAGATTTTAGATGAGGCACATAAAAGCAAATATGCAATTCATCCAGGAATGACCAAGATGTATCAAGACATCAAGTCATTGTTTTGGTGGCCTGGTATGAAACTAGATGTCGCGGAGTACGTGACAAAGTGCCTTATGTGCCAGAAAGTGAAGACAGAACACCAGAAGCCGTCAGGATCTTTACAACCCCTTAATATTTCTGAATGGAAATGGGATAGTATCTCTATGGACTTCATAGTACGACTACCTCATACGTCTTCAGGATACGATACAACATAGGTCATAGTTGACAGACTGACGAAGTCGGCCCATTTCCTGGCTATTAAAGTTAAATATTCGCCAGAGAAGTTAGCGAGGTTATACATTAAAGAGATCGTAAGATTACATAGGGTTCCAGAATACATTGTGTCAGATAGGGATCCAAGATTCATGTCGAGATTCTGGAAAGCAGTACAAGAAGCCATGGGCATGGTACTGAGTTTCAGTACAGCTTACCATCTTCAAACAGACGGACAAACAGAACGAACAATACAGACACTAGAAGATATGCTGTAGGCGTGCGTTTTGGATTTCAAAGGGAGCTGGGATGAATATCTGCCTTTGGCAGAATTCGCGTACAACAACAGTTACCATTCCAGTATCCAAATGGCACCATATGAGGCATTATACCGAAGACAGTGTAGATCTCCACTTTGTTGGACAGAACTCGAAGAGAGAAAAGTTTGGGGTCCAGATATAGTGGATCGTACCTCTGAACAGATTAAACAAATCAAACAGAGGTTACTCACAGCTCAAAGCAGACAGAAGAGTTACGCTGATAGTAGGAGAAAGCCATTAGAGTTTGAGGTTGGGGACCATGTATTCCTGAAAGTATCTCCAACTACTGGAGTAGGACGATCCATTAAGGCAAGAAAGTTGATTCCTAAATATGTGGGACCATTCCAAATACTCTCAAAGGTAGGACCTGTAGCCTATCGACTGGCCTTACTCCTGAATTTAAGTCAGTTACACAATGTCTTCCACGTTTCCCAGTTGAAGAAATACAATCCGGATCCAGAACATGTGCTAGAATATGATCAGATTGAGCTAAAGAACAATCTGACGTTTGAAGTAAGACCAGAACGCATAGTGGACCGGAAAGTCAAGCAGCTGAGGAACAAGGGAATTCCTTTGGTCAAAGTGATTTGGAAAGATCTGAGTCAAGAAGAGGCCACGTGGGAAAAGGAGGACGAGATGAGGAGCAAGTATCCAGAGCTCTTCACGTAAGGTATGTGTTAAAATTTCGAGGACGAAATTTATTTTAGGGGGAGAGAAATGTCACACCCTGATAATTTTATCCTAATTGATGAATGATTTGAGACTGACTAAGGTCAAATAGTATAGTAGACTGGTAGATGATCCAGGCTATGAGGAAAAATCAGGATAGGGACATAACGGTCATTTTTGAAGAGATCGGTCAAGAAAGGGCAGTATTGGAAATAATGTCTGAAATTCTTGAAAATTCCCAAAAAATCATGAAAAATGGAAAGGAGGGTACAGAATAATGTTTGAGGCTTAGAAGGTGAATATAGGATAAAAAAAATTTATCAGAGAATTATTTGTAATTATTGGAATTTTTGGTTAATTAAGGAAAATTAGCCAATTTCCATTATTTAAAATATATGGAGGCCTAAAAAATTCAAGGAAAAATAGGGATAAATTATGTGACATATTATCCTATTTTATAAAATTACTTCCCACCTTTGGATGTACAGAGGTTAGCTTAAAGAATATTTATTACCGAATTATTATCGGTAGAATATTGATTTTTGACAGAATAAAATTTAGAAAATTATAGAGGGAGGTAAAACTTGAGAAAAATCATGGACTATCCTTGGAATGAGAGGAATTTAAGGAGGTGTTGAAATCAAAATTTTGTGACAGTAAATTGGACAGGATTGTTGGAAAATCAGACCGAAAATACACACATAATCAGTAGATTGTACTGAATAATGGATGAGTCATTTTTCTCCCAATTTTTAGAGTAATATTTTGGCCAAATTAAGGGGGAGGACAAAGTTGGAATTTTCAAATTGTTCAACAGCATAAAGGGAAATAAGAGACAAAACATTAAAATAATATTTTATTTCCACATGAAAATCACATAGTGAATAGGTGTCCATCCATGTGTCAATTTCTTGTGGTGTGTGCTCTAGGATTTGTCCATGTGTAAAGTGAAAAAAAAATGGACGGCCGAGATAGCATCTTTTTCCTGAAAGGCATTCTTGGAATTTTTAAAAATCAAAGCCTATAAATACCCCCCCTCTCATGAACATTTCGGCCAAGATGGTTGCTGGGTGAGGGAATGTTGTGTTCTTGATTTCTATGAGAGAGAAAGGAAGAAAGAAGAGAGAGAAAGGGAGAAAGCAAAGTTATACACCTCTATTCGCCGATTAAGAGCTAATTAAGGTATGTTTACCTCCCTAAGTGTTAATTATTTTTAGTTAATTATTTATTTGAGCAAGATTAGGATTAATTACCTTGATTAATTATGGTTTAGTGATAGCTAAGATTAATCATGTTATTTGATTAAAGATTAGTAAGTAATTAAGGTTAGCTACCCTGATTAATTAGTAATTAGTGACTAGTTATGCTAATTGAAGGATGATTAATTATGATTAATTATGTTGATTAAGGAATGATTAAAGGTTAATCATGTTGATTAGAGAATAATTAATGGTTAATCCATAAGGGATTAGTGACTTAATCTTAGAGGATTATGTTGTACTAATGACTACGTGACTTGAGGACCTTAATTAAATATTGGATTAAGGATTAAGGGTTAGTGATTAACCAAGAAAGCATGATTAATCATGGATTAATGAAGAATTCCAAGACCTTAACTGAGGATTAAGGCTTGGTCAAACCAAAGTCAAAGGATTAGGAAAGGTATACAGAAGTTATAAATTGAAAGGCACAAGGTAGTATTATATTGAGAAAGAATTGTATACTGGATATGGAATTTACCATACCCTTACTGTATGGTTGATAGGCAATTTCTGGAAACCTAGGAGGACCTCAAGCAAGGAAAACAAGGAGGAAACATTAAGCGTGGAATCGAGGTAGCGTGAACTTGCAATTATTTTGTTGACCTACATTTGGTGTTTCTGCTATGTGTGTTTATGTGCCATGAGAATGTTTATGTACAGTTGATGTGAACTCCTTGCAATGTATGCCTTGGCTCTTGCATGATTGAGTTTTGACTAGAATGAATATATGCTCCATGATATGATGACATGGATACAGAATGGTTATGGCATGGCATAAAGACTAGTAATGTTATTTTACTGCATGTAGCATGACATCTTATGCATGTTGACCTGATGGTTGTATGTTCAATGCTACTGGGATTTCTATGAAATCTCATTCCTCCTATAACATGATATCCTAAGTGCCACTACTTCCAAGGAGAAGGGGAAAGAAGAAATCATGGCTTGAGGAAGTTATGAGTTATGTATTGTATTATATGGTTTTAAACCTTTCTTTTCCAAGCCATGTAAGCATATTCTGATCTTGAACACATGACATGATAACCTTTTTGAATGTATATTAATGGTGGAGTAGCTTTCTACGCGATTATGGTGTGCTTATAGTGAAAAACGAAATAGTGCTAGAATTAGTGAAAAAGGGGGATAAAAATGGCCTAGAGTTGACCAAACTTTGACCAATGAAGACCCTGGTCAAATGGTTGAATTTTTTTTCTGAAATTTGGTATGCAAATATATCTTATTTTTCCCTTTAAAATGAGTGGTAAATCGTCACAATCGGAGCTCTGTGCAAGAAGTTATGCCTTTCCGAAGTTAGGCAAAAATCCTGGAAAATAGAAAAATGACCAAATGAACAGTACTTTTTGAAATTAAAATCGGATGCATTTCTGATTAAAGTGGAACCTGAGGTCATTTTTCCTTGATATATGATGTTAGGAGCTTCGAGTGAGACTTGGAACGACCTTGTTTCGATTTTTCTAGAATTAGTTATGATTTTCCAAAATTATGCCAAGTTTAAGGTTACAGTGAATAGTAATGCGGGAAAAGAAATTTTTAAACTCAGGTTTTTCAACCCGGTAACCTGAAATTGAGCTTCCGAATATCTTAACTTGGCATAATATAAGGATGCAAACGTAAGGTGTTACAGGACCCTAGGATGTGTTTTTCAAAGTTTTGATGCTTCCATTGTGTTCAAAATGGAAAAATGGTGTAGGATAAATCTAAAGAACAAAGGTTGGAAGCGTTAAAACTAAAGTTGTAATTTTTAGAAAATGAACCATAGTGGTTCGGCCAAGCTAAAACTGGAAGAGGAAGTTTTATTTTCCTAAATCTAAGTAGATATTTGGAATCTACATGAAAAATCATGTAGAAATGAGTCAAGAGGGAATTTTTAGGGTTTATGGAAACCAACTCTAAAATTTAAAGAACAAAAGTGGAAGCTTTAAGAGAAAAGGTTGTCCTTGAGTTATGTTGTTGATTTTTATTTGGAATGGTTGATGATTCTTACTGTCCTTTGTAACATTCTGATTTTTGGCCCTAAAAGTACCAGGAATAGCCTAAATTGGATAGGCTACCAGACCCCTTTTTAGCAGAAGTCTCAAGGATGAGAAAGGAAGTTAAAGTAGTTTCAGGGACTAAACTGCAAAGTAAAAGTTTTAAGGGGCTAAAGTGAAATTAAAGTTAGAGGCTCTAATAAAGTCTTGAAGGCTCAGAAAATGAAAAGAGGCTAGATACAGACCAAAGGTTAAGTTAGAAGCCTCAAAGAGATGGTTTTATGAGGTTGAGCCTAAGCAGGGGTAAAACTGTAAATTCAGAAAGTTACGGCCATTAGAGGTAAAAATGGAAAGTACATAGAAAATTCTAAGAAAATCTCAAAAAATGGAAAATAATAGTCTAAGGCTCTTTTGTAAAGAGAGATGATGAAAATACCCCTAAGATAACTTAAAAGGAATTTATAAATTTATGGCTCATTCTGAGATGTAGAGGTAGATTTAATTGTTTGAGTTATAAGGAAACCTCAGAAAATTATGGTAAAAAGGGGATGTAAGATCTAAGAGACTGTAGAAAATTATAAAATTAGTCTCATCCCCAGAAGACCAGCAAAATGGCTTTAAGAATACTAAAAGCCAGTTGTGCCGAAAAAAGGCATTTTAAAGAATGATTTTTAAGTGGGGCTACAGGTTGAGTTATGGCATAAGAAAATTCACAGATTTTCTCTAGAATATGAGGAGTTTTATGATATTTTTGGAGCTCTGGATTGAATAAAATGCTTCAGTCAAATATTAAATAATTTTTGTTCCCTAAATAGGAGACAAAACCAAAGAAAATATCTAAGGGCCATCATGACGGTGCTGAGTCAACATGCTGAGTTGCTAAGCATAATCATGACACCTACGAGTCATCATGCTGAGTCACCAAATGCAATCATGACATCTACGAGTCATCACGCTAAGTCAGCAGAAGATATTTATGGACAATATAAAAATCAGAACGTAGTATGGGAATATTTTAGACAAACTTTTGTCTACCCGTTATAGTAAAATCTCCACTACGTGACTCAGTAAGGTTAAGTAGCCTATCAGTAAAGCTAATTATTTTCATCTATGCTCCTCTAAGATGGCGCTATATATATACCTTTTATTGGCCAGAATTTTAAGAAGTTGTCCCAGTGGTACAGTTACAGTCAGGACCCGAAAAGTATCTGATACGGTGCAAGATTGGCTTGATAGGTGGAGAAATATTTTTGCATGAATTTTTTATTTATTTCCTCCCTATTTTAATGCCAAGTTGATGAATGGGCATAAAAGGAATTGTTCAAGTTGTTAGAAGAATCTAGAGCAACCAAGAAGAGTATAAAAGAACCTAGAGGGAACTAGATATCTCTAGAAGCATCTACAAGCTTCTTGAAGTCATGACTCACCAAGACACTTGTCATCTTTTAGGCTATGTTTCTTAAGATGTGTGCACATGGAAGGGTGGTTAAATAGAGGGCTAAGATGAACTCTTATTCAAGAAGGGCATGTGTGGCATTATGGAAAGTATGGAGCCTATAAATACCCCCCATCCATAGTTCATTTTCGTGCAAGACCATTTTAAGAGGGGAAACTCTTGCAAAATCAAAACTAGAGAGAGAAAGAAGAGAATTCTAGAGAGGGAAAGTGACTTGAAACCAAGGTAAAGCTTCTAAACTTCTCTATGTTGGTTTATGGTAGTTACATGTTGATTGTATAATAGTTTGATGATATTGGGAAGTCATTTTCCTAAGGGAAAGTACTACCAGAATTTTATCAAAATAATAGGGAATAATTTTACAAAGCTAGAACATCAATCCAAAATTAAGAGAAAAGGGTTAGGTTCAAGAAAGTTAGTCTTGAACTTTATATAATCTCTTGGTCCTAATGAATTGTATGACCAATATGATTATGCTTAGGACCTTAGAACATCCAAGAGGATGTTTGATGATGTTGATTGAAAGCCCTTATGGTTGGGAAGTCAATGGAATCAAAAGAAAAGCAAAAGGAAAGCTTGAGGTGCAAGGTAGTGAACTTAACCTTTATGTGCTTGATGTGGTATGCTCATGTGTTGGAATGTATTTGTTGTTTGAATGATGTTGTGACATGATAATTGTTGCTGGAAATGCTGTTTTTAATATGTTTCCATGGCCATGTATTTTTATACCAAGCATAATAAAGCATGATGGCATGTCACTAGTTAACTTAAGTTTATAAAAAACTACATACCATACACTAGCATCCATCTTGTGCATGTATGTGGTAATGTTTACTACTGAGATTCTCCCGAATCTCACCCCTTCGTAACCAACCATTTAGGTCAATCAACGATGGGCAATAATGGCATGAGAAGCAAGGAGAAGTAAGCAGAGAATTATTTTGTTAATGGATGAGACTGTTAACGAGTGTATCATTCTCCTATTTTGTAAACTATGTTATAGATGCCAATGATGCTATGTATTTAATTATAATGTTTATGGTATGAATAGAAATGTATAAGAATGAATAGGAAAGTGTAAACCCAATTTATGTATGCCAAAGAAATAGAATGAATTAAAGTAAAAAGTGGTTAAGGAATAAAACGTAGGTCATGGAGTAGTGAGTTTGTAGCTCCAGTTTGACCTATCAAATGAATGAGTTAAGTCACAAAATTTGGTAGATTCATAGTACACATCCCAAGCTTTAAAATAAGAGGTAGATCTCCTTAATTGAATGTGTACACTAGGAGATACAAATTTTTAAAGTTGAGGCACAGAATCTGGAAGTTCCAGATTTTACCAAATGAACAGTAAGGTTTTCAAAGAAACCTGGGCTTGAACTTCATGGCAACCAGTCTAGAAACTATTTTTCCTCAAAGTTTTATCCAAAGGGCTTTCCATAGAACTTAGAATCACTCAATTTTAATTTTTCTATAATTAGTTATGAATTTTTAAAGTTGGCAAAGATTTCAGTGAAATGTGAATAGTGCGTAGAAGCATTCTGTGACTTGAGGTCGCAACCTGAGAACTTGAGGTCGCAACCTGCAGGAAAAAATAGCCTTTGTGACCCCAAGTCATGACCTGGAAGCACTAAGTCATGACCTGAACTGGGAAAATAAAAAATTCTCAAAATTTTAAGCCTTTTCTCATACTTAAGGGTCATATAAAGTTTCAAACGTAGTTTTTCATAATTGGTAGTCTTCACAAGTGACTCCAAATGCTTCCGCATTGCAAGTTAATTAGCATAAAATTAAGGTGTTACACCCTTTTTATGGATTGCCATGTTAGGGTTTGGCATTTATGGAAGCAAGAAAGAAGAACAAGAAAATCAAAGAGCATTGGATCAAGGTAGTAAGATTTAATTGACCTTAATATTGAGTGTTGCATTGATTGCTATGCAATTTCATGTGCTATTATGTGGTTGAGCTAAATGATGATGATGATGATGATTGTGTAGCTATACTCCTTACTGTATGTGCCTTGGCTATGGCATGTTAGAGTGCTACATATATGAGGTAAAGTAGTTCCCTATTAATAGCAAATGGATGGAATGCTTGTAATTGATGCATGTTGATGTTTTGGTTGATTGATCTTGCTACTGGGATTTCATTAAAATCTCACCCCCCATATGTAACCTAATATTTCAGGGACTAAATCATCAAAAGGGAGGCTAAAAATCCGAGAATAAATATGGTGATGAACCACGAAGAAACATTTATATTTGGTTATGTGTAAGTATGTATGGTTGGTGCTATAATCCCTAAGCAAGATACCAAGTTAGAGTCATGTTTTTATTAAGTTCCTGAATAAATTTCTTCATAAATTTCAATTTGCTTAAAGCTCACGTCATGAGCTTCTAATCAATATACAGCACGTTAAAAATGGCCAACTACACAATTTTTAATGATTTTTCAAAATTAAGGTTTAGAATCTGGAAAAAAGGTTTTTCCTAAATGGACAGAGGTGAATTCCACAAAAAACTGACACTTTTTCAAATAGAATTAATTCACAAGATTATTCTTACTTGAAAGAGCATTGAAAGATCTTTTTAAATAATTTTGAACTACTCCATTTTGATTTTTCTAAATTAAGTTATGAATTTTTGAAGTTGGGCCAGAAAACTAGATTTTTACCTAATGAACAGTGAAAATCTGAAAATCAGTGTTTTTCATAGATTTTTGAGCCCAAGACCATCAAATATGGTGTAAAATGGTTTTAATTGAACCCTAAGACGATACGATAGTAAGGTGTGACACAATGAATGAATACAGAAGTGATTACCAAAGGAGATGGTAACTTTCATCACTGCAAACAAGGATTCTGGTCACGACAAACAAACACAATAACTCTCAGATGTTGAGGTGGCATCTCAACAAGATACAACGACTCACAGAGGTCGCAGAGTGTAAGATTAGTAATGGTCATAAAAAGAGAGGTAGCCACTATTTAGAGTTATCAAATTTCCCCTTAAGAGGAAGAGTAATAATAAGGAGTTAAACAAGACAATTAAGGGTTGAGTCTGTACACCACTTGTCACATCCAGTAGTACGATAATTAGGAATAAGAATATCCCTAAATATTTAAAGGCCAAAAATGACAAGGAGAAATAGAAGAATTTTGGTGAAAAATAATTATTATAATTTTCCAAACCAATTATGAAAAGTTTGACTAATTAAAGAAAATTGGTCAAGAATAATCATGGAAAAATCATTTCGAGTCTCAAAAAATTAAAGAAAAATAAGGACAATGTTCCTTGAGAATTATATGGGATTATAAAATTGGTTTTATGACCAATTTGCCCTTAGAAAAATTACAAGGGAATTTAAGGGCGATTTAAGCTAATTTAAGGTCTTTTATTTGGAAAATTCCAAATAAATATTTTTAAGGAGAATAAAACCGCAAGAAAATTCCTATGATATCCCAAGTAATTATAAGAGATCGTGAAATTAAAAGAAGACCCTCAAGTATCCGAGATTTTTCCCAATTCCTTTGAAAAGAGGAAAAATCATGAAAGGAAAGGAAATTAGTTTTCCTTTTTATTTAATTATTGGGAAATTAAAATTGAGACAAAGAGGGCAATTTGGGAAGATAAAAATGAGGAGAATAATTTATGGATCTGACAGAAAATAATTACAGAGGCAAGAGCACTGTAATTATAGAAAAGAAATTAAACCCGGAGTAAAAGTGTACTGATAAAGTGTTAATCGGAGTCTTGCACTTTACTTGGCCTACAAGTTGCCACTTGTCAAGCCTTTAATGGGTGGTAATTAGAGCTTTCCAAGTGTCAAGCTACCAATGGAGAGGATCTTGACTTTTGAAATTAATTTCAATTGTCATTAAGTAATTAAAAAGGGAAAATGCAAGACTAAGTAGGCACTTGACACTTGGCTCCTCATTAAATGTGGTAGATGAGATATTTTTGGTTTATTAATGAGCTCATTTCCTCCCCTTAAATCTGATTATGGTTCAGCTAAAGTGAGAACAAGAGAGAAAAGGGAGAGTTTCAAGTGGAAATCAAGGGAAAGTCATCATTTTTGATCATCCAACCAAGATTCAAGGTTAGCTTTTGTTCTTAAGTTGTTCTCCACCTTGTATGCTTGAGTTGTATGGTTGAAAATCATAGTTCCCTTCTTTTTTGATGCTGGCCGAAACATATATATTGTAGAGAAGGAAGTTTTATTGTTCAATCTTGCTAGAAAACTTCAAAGTATGGTAGATCCTAGTGGCTTAGTGTTGTTTTAAGAAATTTTTCATGATTGAACGTCAAGATGTATGGTTCGGCCAAAACTAGATCTAGACCCCAGGATGATTTTTTCAAAGTTTTGAGGCTTCCATTGTGTTCAAAATGAAAAATGGTGTAGGGTAAACCTAAAGAACAAGTGTTGGAAGCCATAGAATCAAAGTTAAAATTTTTGGATTCTAAACCCTAATGGTTCGGCCAAATCAAAACTAAAGGAAGGAAATTTATTTTGTTAAATCTAAGTAGATATTTGGAATCTACATGAAAAATCATGTAGGATTGAGCCAAGAGGGAATTTTTAGGGTTTATGGAAACCAACTCTAAAAATTCAAGAATGAAGATAGAAGCTTTAAGGGGGTTTAGGAGTTACTTGAATTATGTTACTAATTTTATAAGGAATGATTGATGATTCTTGCTTCCATTTTTGTGAATTGCCATGTTAAGGTTTGGCATTTGTTGAAGCAAGAAAGAAGAACAAGAAAATCAAAGAGCATTGGATTAAGGTAAGATTTAATTGACCTTAATGTTGAATGTTGCATTGATTGCTATGCAATTTCATGTGCTATTATGTGGTTGAACTAAATGATGAGGATGATGATGATTGTGTAGCTATACTCCTTACTTTATGTGCCTTGGCAATTGCATGTTAGAGTGCTACATGTATGAGGTAATGTAGTTCCCCATTAATAGCAAAAGGTTGAAATGCTTGTGATTGATGCATGTTAATGTTTTAGTTGATTGGTCTTGCTACTGGGATTTTCAAAAATCTCATCCCCCAAATATAATGTAACATTTTAGGGCCTGAAACTCTCAAGAGCAAGCTGCAGATTGGAGGCTAAATTATGGTGTTACACCATAAAAATTCATGGACATTTGATTATGTATAAATTCCATGGTTGGTGTTGTAATCCCTAAGCAGGACGTTAGTTTAGAGCCATGTTTTATTTAGTTACCGAATGAATTTCTGCATAAAATTTGGTATAGTTAGAGTTGACGTCGTGAGCTTCAAATTGATAGGCACCGCATCAAAAATAGACACCTACACGATTTATAATGATTTTTCAAAGTTAAGGTTCAGAATCTGGAAAAAAGGGTTTTTGCCAAATGGATAGAGGTGAATTTTACAAAAACCTGACACTTTTTCATAAGGAATTGGATCATGAGATTATTTTTTCTTGAAAGAGAACTTAAAGAGATTTAAATAGAATTTTGAATCAGTCCATTTGGATTTTTGTGGAATAAGTTATGAATTTTTTAAATCGGGCCAGAAAACTGGATTTTTACCCGATGAGCAGTAAAAATCCGAAAATTAGCGTTTTTCAAAGATTTTTGAGCCCAAGACCATCCAATGTGGTCCAAAATGATTTTGAAAGGAACCTGTAACATCACGATTTTCGGGCCTAGAAGTACTAGAAATAGCCTGAATGGATAGGCTACCAGATCCCTTTTTAGTAAAGGTCCTAAAGATGAGAAAGGAAGTTAAAGCAGTTTCAGGGACTAAACTGCAAAGTGAAAGTTTTAAGGGGCTAAAGGGTAATCAAAGTTAGAGGCTCCAGTAAAGTCTCAAAGGCCCAGAAAGAGAAAAGAGGTTAGATACAGATCAAAGGTTAAGTTAGAAGCCTCAAAGAGATGGTTTTATGAGATTGAGCCTAAGCAGGGGTAAAACCGTAAATTTAGAAAGTTACGGCCATCAGGGGTAAAAATGGAAAGTACTTAGAAAATTCTAAGAAAATCCTAAAAAATGAGAAATAATATTCTAAGGCTCTTTTGTGAAGAGAGATGATGAAAATACCCCTGAGGTAACTTAAAAGGAATTTATAAGTTTATGGCTCAGTTTAAGATGTAGAGGTAGATTTAATTGTTTGAGTCATAAGGAAACCTCAAAAAATTATGATAAAATGGGGATGTATGATCTAAGAGACTGTAGAAAATTATAAAATTAGTCTCATCCCCAGAAGACCAGCAAAATGGCTTTAAGAATACTTAAAAGCCAGTTGTGCCGAAAAAGGGCATTTTAAAGAATGATTTTTAAGTGGGGCTACAGGTTGAGTTATGACCTGAGAAAATTCACAAATTTTCTCTAGAATATGAGAATTTTATGATATTTTTGGATGAATTTTTGGAGTTCTGGATTGAATAAAATGCTCCAATCAAATATTAAATAATTTTGTCCCCTAAATAGGAGACAAAACAAAAGAAAATATCCAAGAGCCATCATGACGATGCTGAGTCAGCATGCTGAGTCAGCAAGCATAATCATGACACCGACGAGTCATCATGCTGAGTCACCAAGCGTAATCATAACACCTATGAGTCATCATGCTGAGTCACCAGAAGATATTTGTGGACAGCATAAAAATCAGAACGCAGTACGGGAATATTTTAGACAGTCTTTTGTCTACCCGTTATAGTGAAATCTCTACTGCATGATTCAGTAAGGTCAAGTAGCCTGTCAGCAAAGCTAATTATTTTCATCTATGCTCCTCTGAGATGGTGCCATATATGTACCTTTTATTGGCCAGAATTTTAAGAAGAAGTTGTCCCGGTGATACAGGGTAAGTTAAGACCCGAAAAATATCCGATACGGCCCAAGATTGGCTTGATAAGTGGAGAAATAATTAAGGAAATATTTTTACACAAATTTTCCATTTATTTCCTCTCTATTTTAATGCCAAGTTGATGAGTGGGCATGAAAGGAATTGTTCAAGTTGTTAGAAAAATCTAGAACCATCTAGAAGAATCTAGAGTAATCAAGAAGAGTATAGAAGAACCTAGAGGGAACTGGAAATCTCTAGAAGCATCTACAAGCTTCTTGAAGTCATGACTCACCAAGACACTTGTCATCTTCTTAGGTTATGTTGCTTAAGATGTGTACAAGTGGAAAGGGTGGTTGAATTGAGGGCTAAGATCAAGTCTTATGCAAGAAGGGCATATGTGGAATTATGGAAAGTATGAAGCCTATAAATACCCCCCATCCATAGTTCATTTTCGTGCAAGCCCATTTTAAGAGGGGAAACTCTTACAAAATCAAATCTAGAGAGAGAAAGAGCCATTTTTAGTGAGAGAAAGTCCACCTAAGTTCAAGCTTCAAGATTAAGGTATGTGATGGTTATAGCACCTGATTTTATGCCTATTTCGAATTAGTTACTTTTCATATCTGATTTTGAAATTTTGTATGCCTAAAGTACACTCTGTGAGCTTTAAATCCATAGGTAGAACACTTCATTTGGATATGTGTATGATTTATGGTGATTTTTCAAATTTAGGGTTTGAAATCTAGAAACAGTGTTGAACTTTTGGAAGAGTTTCGAATTCCGTACAATTCTGGGACTGTTTGGCATAGAATTAGTTCTTGAAACTATTTTTCCTTTAAATTTAACTTAAGGAGCTTTCAGTGAGACTTGGAACCACTCAATTTTGATTTTTTTATAATTAATTGTGAATTTTCAAAGTTAAGCAAAAATTCTGGAGATTCTGCGTGAATAGTACCCGCGAAGCAAATTTTCTAGATTTGATATTCTTGAATATAAGGCCATCTAAAGTAGTCCTAATTGACAAGAAATAGATCATAAGGATGGGAAATGATGAGATTTATATTAGAAAAGCTAGAAAGAAAACTCTAAGACTAAGAGGAGAAAGGGTTGAGGTTCAAGAGAGATAGTCTTGAACTTTATGTAATCTAGTGGTCCTAATAGATTGTATGATCATTATGATTATGTTTAGGACCTTGGAACATCCAAGAGGATGTTTGATGATGTTGACCAAAAGCCCTTGTGGTTGGGAAGTCAAGGAAATCAAAAGAAAAGCAAGAGGAAAGCTTGAGGTGCAAGGTAGTGAACTTACCCTTTATGTGCTTGATGTGGTATGCTCATGTGTTGGTTTGTATTTGTTGTTTGAATGATGTTGTGACATGATGATTGTTGCTGGAAATGCTATTTTTAATATGTTTCCCATGGCCATGCATTTTTATACTAAGCATAAAGCATGATGGCATGTCACTAGTTAACTTAAGTTTATGAAAAACTACATACCATACACTAGCATCCATCTTGTGCATGTATATGGTAATGTTTGCTACTGAGATTCCCCCGAATCTCACCCCTTCCTAACCAACCATTTAGGTCAATCAACGATGGGCAATAATGGCATGAGAAGCAAGAAGAAGTAAGCAGAGAATTATTCTTATTAATGGATGAGACTGTTGATGAATGTATAATTCTCCTATTCTGTAAACTATGTTATGGATGCCAATGATGCCATGTATTTAATTATAATATTTATGGAATGAATAGAAATATATGAGAATGAATGGGAAAAAGTAGTCCCAAGTTATGTATGTCAAAGAAATAAAAAGAATTAAAGTAAAGAGTAGTTTAAGGGGCAAAACGTAGGTCTTGGGGTAGTGAGTTTGTAGCTTCAGTTTGACCTAGCAAATGAATGAGTTTAGCCACAAGATTTGGCATACTTATAGTACACATCCCAAGATTTAAAATGAGAGGTAGATCGTCTCAATTGGATGTGTACACAAGGAGATACAAATTTCCAAAGTTGAGGCACAAAATCTGAAAGTTCCAGATTTTATGAAATGAAAAGTATTATCTATTGATTTAACTGTACGAATTGGGTGAGGATAAATCCAATTGGATATTTTTTCCTTAAAGAGCATTGAAATAGATTTTTGTAGAATTTTAGAACATCCTAATACAATTTTTATAGAAGTAGTTATGATTTTTCAAAGTTGGACCTGTAATCTGAAATTTAAACAGTGAATAGTAACCTGAGTAATTATGTTGAAATTTTTAATCCACGGGCTTGTGTCGTGATCCACTTGAACCATAATACTTCCAAATGCGTACTCTGAGGGGCTAAAGGCATATGTTTCATTTTGGTATCAGAGCAAAGGTTCTGGCAAGAGTTGAGACAGATCAGAAGTTCTAGTAGAGGTTCTTACCAAGGTATAAGCAGAGTATTGGTTCAAGCAAAGCCCGGTAGGTGGGAAAATGTAAATTAGAAAAGTAATGGGTTACTAGGATTGGTCCAAATAAGGCTAAGGTATTGAGGTGTTTTATTGAAGGGAAAGAGACATAGAAGAGAAGTAAGGAATGATAGAGCGTAACCTGAGAGATAGGTAGTCACTGCTAAGGGACTCCCCTCAGGAGAGGAATGATTGAGTTGAGAGAGCTTGATCAGGGAATGAGTCAAAGTCAAAAGACATCTCCAGAGGGTAATGGCTAAGAGTATAGTAAGCCAGTAAGGAATAGGAGTCCATACCCTAATAGGGAAGCCGGGTGACAACCTAAGCCTCAAGTGATTAGTTAAAGGTGCCTAACTGGAATGTCACACAACAGAGGTGTTTTAATGGTCAATGCCTGCTGTGTAATATGGTCACTTTATCATTAGTATATGACCATAGAATCAAATGGTAAGGGTACAGTAAGCCAGTCAGGGGTATAAGTCAATGCCCTCATAAGGGAACCGAATGTCAACCTGTACCTTAAGTAATCGATGTGACCTCGATAGAGGCAAGGTAACAGGATGAGATGTTTGAGGTTTGTTCAAATCCCTGAATAGAGATTGAAATCCCTAAGGGATAGTGAACCAAGAGAGACAAAGATTAAATGATAATGAATAAAGGGTCAAGGATGACCTAGGTACCAGACCTAGATAGCACACAGCAAAGTGATTAAATGTTCGCTGTGTGATGTGATGAGAATATGGTGATCAATACCTGACCATAAGAATAATTGGTCCAGAGGTAAAGAAAGTTAGAGAGAGTAAAGTGAGGCAAGATCCCTCCTCAAGATAGAGATGAAAGGAAATGAATAAGAACATGATAGTGGATGGTTGCATTGGGAACTAATGGAAAGAGAGAGATAAGCAAGTTCCTAATAATACCTAGAGCTCGATAATGCTTAGATATATGATAATGTTAGGGACTAAATAGCACTCTTTTATGTCCTTAAGACAAAAGAGCTATGCAAATACTAGAAGGAGATCGTTAGAGTTTGTGGTTGGTGATCATGTTTTCCTCAAAGTGTCACCAATAATGGGAGCCAGTTGATCCCTAAAGACTAAGAAGTTAAGTCCAAAGTACGTTGGACCGTCTCAAATTTTGTCCAAGGCTGGACCAATAGTTTACAAGTTGGCCCTTCCCCTAAATTTAAGTCAAATTCATGATGTCTTCCATGTCTCCCAATTGAAGACGTACCGCCCAGACCTGACACATGTCATAAGTTATGATGAAATTATGCTCCGAGACAACCTATCTTTTGAGGTCGGACTAGAGCGAATCATTGATCAAAAGGTCAAACAACTGAGAGATAAGCAGATTTTGCTAGTCAAAGTAGTCTAAAAAGGTCTTTCACCTGAAGAAGCTACATGGGAAATGTAGACTGAAATGAAGAAAAAATATCCCGAACTTTTCCATTAAGGTACGTTTTAAATTTTGACGATAAAATTTATTTAGGGGGAGAAATGTCACATCCAGTAATCTGGTATTTAGGAATAAGGATATTTCTAAGTATTTAAAGGCCAAAAAGGATAAGAAGAAATAAAAGGATTTTGGTGAAAAATAATTAGTATGATTTTCTGAGTCAATTATGGAAGTTTGACTAATTAAGGGAAATTGGTCAAAAATATTTATGGAAAAATATTTTCAACCTTTAGAAAATTAAGGAATAATAAGGATAATATTTCTTCAGAATTATATGAGGATGTATAATTGGTTTTATGACCAGATTACCTTTAGAAAAATTACAAATGAATTTAACAATGATTTAGGCTAATTTGAGGCCTTTTATTTGGAAAATTCCAAATAAATATTTGTAAGGAGAATAAAATTCTAAGAAAATTCCTATGATGTTCAAAAGAATATCCAAGAATAAATATTTGTAAGGAGATTATGGGATTAAAAAGAGATCCTCAAATATCCAAGCTTTTTCCTAATTCTTTTGACAAGTGGAAAAATTATTAAAGAAAAGGAAAATAGTTCTCCTTTTTATTTAATTAATGGGAAATTGAGCTTAAGTTAAAGAGGGCATTTTGGAAAGAGAAAGATGAGGAGAATAAATTATGAATCTGGCAGAAAATAACTTCAGAGGCTAGAGTATTGTAATTATAGAAAAGAAGTTAAACCAAGAGTAAAAGTGCATCGATAAAGTAAAGACTAGAATCTTGCACTTTATTTAGCCCATAATTTGCCACTTGTCAAGCCCTTAATAGAGAGTATTTAAAATTGCCAAGTGTCAAGCCTTAAATGGAGAGGATCTTAACTTTTAAAATTAATTAAATTTGGATTTACTTAATTAAGAGAGAGGTTTCAAAACTAACTAGGGAAGTGACACTTGGCATATCATTAAATGGTGGTAGTTGAGATATTTTGGGCATTAAGAGAGCTCTTTCTCGCCCATTTTTAGATTCATCATTTTAGCCAAGAGGAAGAAGAGAGCTTGCCATCCATATTTTGAGTTCAAGCAAGGAAAAAGCAACCGCCTATGATCAAGCAAGCTTAGAGTTAAGGTTAGCAGATGATTCTATGTTGTTTCTTGCTTGATTCTTTGAGTTTGATAGTTGAAATTTCTGGTTATCCCCCTTGTAGTGTGCTGGCTGAATTGATAAATGAGTAGGGAGGGAAGTTTGGTTGATAAACATAGTTAGAATACTTTGTTTCATGGTTGTTTCAAGTGGTTATATGTTGTTTTTGAAAAGATTTCATAGTTGGTTCCTTGAGGGGACTATTTGGCCAAGCCAAGAACTCTAACCTACGATAAGATTTTCAAAGTTTTAATGCTTTCATGGTGTTCAAAATGGAAAATGGTGTAGGATAAACCTAAAGAACAAGTGTTAGGAGCATTAGAATTAAAGTTATGATTTTTAAAGAACAAACCCTAAGTGTTTCAGCCAACTTGGTTCTTGAGGAAGAAAATTTCTTTTTTTTAAATCCAAGTCCATATTTGGAATCTATATGAAAAATCATCTAGGAATGAACCAAGAAAGAATTTTTAGGGTTCGAGGAATCAAAGCTCCAAAATCAAAGATTAAAGATTAAAGGGATAAGGGGTTACTTGAGTTTTGCTATTAATTTTTGTATGGTTTGTGTTAGATATGATTAGTTTTGATGATGTCAAATAATAGAGCAAAAAGTTTGCATAAATTATTTGTCTCATACTTTGACTAACTACCGTACTTAATGTCTTGTGTAGTTTTTTCACGAAAAGAAAGGAGTTATTATGTTAAACTTTGAGTTATGAAAAATGATCAAGAGGAGGAAGAAGAAAAGAGATTGAGAAAATAAGAACTTACAAGATCAAATGGAAATATCAAGATTCAAATTCACAAATTTGATATTGGAAGTTGCTCTGCTCAATTAGAAGTTTGTGTGGCTCAATCGGAAGCTAAAATGCAAAAACCAGAAGTTATATCATCATATATTGAGTCACCCTTCATATAAACATTGAAAATAAGCTTCAGAGGTGATTTTCAAGGGCATTTATCAATCAATAACTCGATCAGCCACTTATCGATCAATTTATCGATAAAACACATACTCTGTTATGCTCTGTTCTTTATTCATCTCTGATATAGGATTGGTATTTCTCTAATATCCCTTAAACCACAAATCTGTTTGAGGTGAAACTTAATTCATATGAAACTAGACTCAGAACATGGTTCATGGACACTAAAATCAACTTCAAATAGTTTTATATGAGGGAGATATGTTGCCCTCAAAACATTACAGTAAGGATAAATACCTTTATTCTAACTTTCAGTCACTATGATGAACATAACTTTGCAATTACAATGAATTTTGAGGTGGTTCTTGTTGCATTAGAAAGTAGACTCAAAGAGCTTTATGGGAATAGGTCATTTGCAAAATTTGGAGTTGAATTGGAAGATTTATGATCACTCAAAATCGACCTTCGTTTTACTTGAATCAGAATTTGAATTTATTGAGGCAAAGACCAGACGTTCTACATTGACCGATTAAGCTCTCGAGCAACATGCTATTCAAACATGTTATTGAGTAAAATCACTACAAGAAATGAAGAAATGAAAAGCTATTATCAGATGTTACTCGAAGCCAGTTAGTAAATAAACTGATGTTCGAGTTGATGATCGAGCAACTACATACTCAATCACTTTATCGAGTTCCTAGTACTATCTCTTCAATTCTTCTCTTTTATCTTCACATGCATTTTTAAGGTGCTCAAGGTATAATATATCTTTAAAAATATCAAAGCACAAGTAATGGATAACATTATCGATTAAAGGTTAATCGATCAGATATTTGATCACTGATAGAATTGTTTAAGTGTAAGATTTTGTAGTAAATTATCGATCATTTAATCGATAATTAGTTGATCATTAAGCTATTAGGAAAACGGAATAAACTTCATTTCATATAACAATAGGAATATCGATCACCTAATCGATCAAGTCATTATCGATTATCACTCAGATAATTTGGTAATCTTCCTTGACTTATTTACTATATTGAATAGTTCGCTTGTTATCCGTCACTTTATCGATCATAGTTTAATTGATAACTTGTTCCAACAATACATATTAAATTACTAGTTTATTGATATTTTTGTTTTGTCTAAGTGTGTTGTCAGGTTCCTTAATCGATCAATTGATCGATCAGTGATTTATCGATTAAATGATCGATCATCACCATCTCCCTAAACTAAACTGTTTTAAATTATTTTTGAATCACCTGATCGATCATTGATTTAT
Source organism: Neltuma alba (assembly GCF_004799145.2). Classification (NCBI taxonomy): domain Eukaryota; kingdom Viridiplantae; phylum Streptophyta; class Magnoliopsida; order Fabales; family Fabaceae; genus Neltuma; species Neltuma alba. The sequence goes on along the minus strand of NW_021631995.1, from coordinate 377,723 downwards.
CAATAAAATGATTAATCATTCAAATCTCTAAATCTTCTATTTTCACATAATATGATTGATCAAAGTCTTTCCTGGTCTTTTCTGAAAAGAGATTTCAATGATATTTTATCGATCACTTAATCAATTAATCTTTAATTGATCACTTACTCGATCATCTTAGGATTTGTGCTTTTCATAAATATCTTTGTTAAACTTCATTTTATCGATCAAATTTTTTGTCATCTATATATCGATAAAGTATTCGATCGACACTCTTTAAAAATCTATTTCTCTCACACTTAACTTTATTCATAACCTGATTAATTAAACAGTTTTTGATCACCTTTTCAGTCATTGTACTAGTTCATTTCACAACAGCTATTTGTGATGATCTTCAAAACCTATTATCTTTTTATCTTTAAGCTCTTCTCAGCCTTCCTTTTACACATAACTTTCTATTAAAAGGATATGAAGGCAAATGTAACTTGAAAAAGTTTATTCTTGCATAAATCATTTATAGGTCACCATATTCATGCTTCACCATTTATCGATCAATTGTTCTATTATTGAATCATCCATAATGAAATCGATAAATGCATATAATTCTTGAATCTATCTCTTTGTATATTAATCAATAATATGATCGATGAAAGAGTTATCGATCAAGACATCGATGAACTTACTTTCTGAATATCTGAATATCTGATGATTGATTCCATGTTTTCCAACTTATTGTTTCTAAGATTATTAGATACTTATCACTTGATTTGAAGAAGATTATTTTAGGTAAAGAGGCACAACAAATTTATGATGTGAAGAATCAACTTTTGTCAGAAGCTTCCAACGGCTAGTTTCAACAGTCACATTTTTCAAGCCAAACGGGAAGAAGATGTTCAACAGTCAAACATGCAATATCATCTATAAATAGAAGAGCATTCAAAAGGAGAAAAAAAAAAGAGTTTGAGCTTACAACATCAAATGCTAAAATGCCGAATCAACATATTCTCATTTAGAGTTCCTAAGGAAAACTCCCTTTCTCTGTACTTCAAAGACTATAACTTATGTATTGGTAAGATAGAGAAGGGAGTTTCTCAGATGTGATTAAGATTCATCTATCACTTCTTTGAGAGAAGAAATATTCAATCTTTATTATCATTATCAGATTGTATCTTTATGGTGTGTAAGGGGGAGTATTTACCTCAATGTGAGGTTGCTGTTGAATAGACTGATTAGTCTAAGGATTCTAAGTGGTGTCACAAGTACTTGGATCAAACTTGTGGTTGTAGTGGTTCTCATGTACCCGTGTTAAACTTGAGGGAGATAGTGGATTGAAAATCTTAGGGGGAGCCTGGGGATTGGATATAGGTCTGTAAGGATCGAACCAGGATAAATCACAATTTGCATCTTCTCTTTCCTTTCTTCTTTATATTTTGCAGGTAAACCATTTTACTACTGTGATTATGCTTATGTCGATTCATTGTTTTTATACTCAGAATTTCTTATGAATTTCATTACATTAAGAAAAGGTTTTTAATTTTAATTAACACCCAATTTACCCCCTCTTGGGTGATCAGCCATTCTTACATTTGGTATCAGAGTAGGTCACTTGTTTAAAGGATCTAATGATCTCAAGTACAAAGATTATGGCAGATTTTGAAGGTTTTGATTATACAATTGCACCATTTCTCAAGGATATTGATTTTTGGTTCTGGAAAGCTCGTATGACACGGTTTTTGAAAACCATTAATTTTGATATGAGATATATTTTTACAAATGATTTTGTTTTTAAACAAAGAAAGAATTGGACCGAAAAAGAAAAGAAAATGTTTTCTTTGAACATTCGAGTAATGAAAATTCTGTATAGTGCTTTAACTTAAATTGATTATGAGAAAATCAAATTTTGCTCTAGTACCAAGGATATTTTGGATACTCTTGAATCTAGTTATACTTCTAACCCTTGTGTTGAAGCTAAGTGTGAAGACAGTTCACTTGAGACCGATCAAGAAAAGGATACACAATCGTCCACTCTTAGTGAACAAATGGAAGTCGAGATCAAAGAAGGTGAAATCACACAATACTTCCACAAGTCTGCCAACACAAAAGAACAAGAGGAAGATAAGCATCAAGAAGAGCTCGGTATGGACAAATATGATGAATCATTATTTGGAGCTCAAGATGCACTTAAAGGTAAATGGTCCCAATTCTTCTCATACATTACTTATGAAAAATAATTTTGAAAGTTTGCATAAAATTGTTGTTTAACCAGTCATTGACCCTGTTTTTAAAAGTAAAAATGTTTTTAATCATGCTAGAAAATTTACTGGGAAGAAAGAACATATAAAGAGAAATCATTTAAGTTTGCATTCCTTTGACCAACGCAATATTTGCATAAAATCTCATAATGGATATCATTATGTTATTTGCAATTATTGTGGTAAATCAGGTCATATTTCTCACGCATGCTATTTTAGAAGAAATCCTAATGTGAGAAATAAATTTGTTTGGGTTCCTAAAGGACAAGTAAGGTCTAATGCTAACACTCAAGGACCTAAAGCAAAATGGGTACCAAAATATCCTTCTAGTATCTCAATTTTGCAGGATATTTCTAAGAATGGACATATTGGCCCAAAGAAGAAGAAAGAGCCTAAGAGAGCTTTCATATGATCAATAAGAAAACTCTTAGAGCACCTATTGCTGGAAGTATAAAGTCCAATCATAGGAAGCAATGGATACAAGCCAAAGGAGTATGTTACACCTCAAGGATGGACTACCACAATGTAAAATTCGATTACCTCAAGGAGAACAAGAAAAGGAGGATCTCTCAAGCATTAAGCAGAAGACTCCTTGAGTCTACATTTTATGAGAGAGCATTGCAAGCACCCAAAGCGAGGAATCAAAAGTCTCAACCCCACAGAAAGATGCATTGAGTATGCAAAAGCAATCCTCTAAGTACCTAAGGAAGAAGGGGGCAAGCCTTTCCTCAAGATTATGACCACAAAGGAATTGATGAACAAATCTTGAGAAAACTTATTTGATATGAATTTTGGTGCTGAATGTGGAAAGAAGAAAAGTCAACACTAATCCATCAAAATCAAGCAAGCTGTCACAAGGACAAGAGAAAATATGGTGATATCTAATCTTTACCCTTTACTATGCTGATATGAAATTCATATTTGGGTAATGAATATTTGTTCCTTGTTGCATTCCATTAGCAATCAATCTTTTATGATCTTTAAATTATTTTTTGATTGCTAAATGGACCAAAAATAGAATTGTGCACAGTTTTCTATGTGTTTGTATTTTCAAATGCACAATCCAAAATCTTTAAAACTCATTGTGAAAGTGCATATAAATGATTTGAAAGATATTCATTTTTGTTTTGCATTCAAATGATTTTCAAAATTGAAAGTTAATATTTTGAGTGCTAAAAGCCAGAAATGCTTCAAATCCTTCTAATAGAGTTTTCTCCATCTCTAACGTGTTAATTCCTGATCTTAATGTGCTATCCTATACTTGAACTCCAAAATCCTATTTTTCAATGAGTTAGACCTTCAATCTAACAAGTTAACCATCCATATGAGTTTCAAGTCTATCTTCACAGAAAGATTCCAATACGTCAAAGCCTTATGCTTAATGTGTTTATCCTTATTGACTGAGTTATTCCAAGCATGATTATGTGATTAATGTCACACCCTGATAATTTTATCCTAATTGATGAATGATTTGAGACTGACTAAGGTCAAGTAGTATAGTAGACTAGTAGAGGATCCAGGCTATGAGGAAAAATCAGGATGGGGACATAACGGTCATTTTTTAAAAGATCGGTCAAGAAAGGGCAGTATTGGAAATAATGTCCGAAATTCCTGAAAATTCCCAGAAAATCATGAAAAATAGAAAGGAGGGTACAAAATAATGTTTGAGGCTTAGAAGGTAAATATAGGATAAAAAATAATTTATCAGGGAATTATTTGTAATTATTGGAATTTTTGGTTAATTAAGGAAAATTAGCCAATTTCCATTATTTAAAATATATGGAGGCCTCAAAAATTCAAGAAAAAATAGGGATAAATTATGTGATAAATTATGTGACATATTATCCTAATTTATAAAATTACTTCCCACCTTTGGAAGTACAGAGGTTAGCTTAAAGAATATTTATTACCGAATTATTATCGGTAGAATATTGATTTTTGACGGAATAAAATTTAGAAAATTATAGAGCAAGCTAAAATTTGAGAAAAATCATGGAATATCCTTGGAATAAGAGGAATTTAAGGAGGTGTTGAAATCAAAATTTTGTGATAGTAAATTGGACAGGATTGTTGGAAAATTGGACCGAAAATACACAAATAATCAGTGGATTGCACTGAATATTGCATGAGTCATTTTTCTCCTAATTTTTAGAGTAATAATTCGGCCAAAATAAGGGGGGAAGGACAAGGTTGGAATTTTCCAAATTGTTCAAGGGCATAAAGGGAAATAAGAGACAAAACATTAAAATAATATTTTTCTACCATATGAAAATCACATGGTGAATAGGTGTCCTTCCATGTGTCATGATCTCAAGGCTTGTGCTCTAAGATTTGTCCATGTGTAAAGTGAAAAAACAATGGACGGCCGAGATCACATATTTTTCTCCAAGGGCATTCTTGGTATTTTGAAAAATTCAAGCATATAAATACCCCCACCCTTCATAATTTCGGCCAAGATGGTTTCCTAGAGAGGGAATGTTTTTCTCTTAAGTTCTAGGAGAGAGAGAGAAAGAAAGGAAGCAGAGAGAGAAAGGGAGAAAGAAAGGTTAAACGCCTCTAATCGCCGATTAAGAGCTAATTAAGGTATGTTTACCTCCATAAGTGTTAATTATTTTTAGTTAATGATTTATTTGAGGAAGATTAGGATTAATTACCTTGATTAATTATGGTTTACTGATAGCTAATATTAATCATGTTATTTGATTAAAGATTAATAAGTAATTAAGGTTAGTTACCTTGATTAATTAATGACTAGTGATTAGTTATGTTAATTAAAGGATGATTAATTATGATTAATAATGTTGATTAAGGAATGATTAAGGGTTAATCATGTTGATTAGAGAATGATTAATGGTTAATCCATAAGGGATTAGTGACTTAATCTTAGAGGATTATGTTGTACTAATGACTATGTGACTTGAGGACCTTAATTAAATATTGGATAAAGGATTAAGGGTTAGTGATTAACCAAGAAAGCATGATTAATCATGGATTAAGAAAGAATTCCAAGACCTTAATTGAGGATTAAGGCTTGGTCAAACCAAAGTCAAAGGATTAGGAAAGGTATACAAAAGTTATAAATTGAAAGGCACAAGGATAGTGTTATATTGAGAAAGAATTGTATACTGGATATGGAATTTACCATACCCTTACTGTATGGTTGATAGGCAATTTTCTGGAAACCTAGGAGGACCTCAAGCAAGGAAAACAAGGAGGAAACATTGAGCGTGGAACCGAGGTAGCGTGAACTTACAATTATTTTGTTGACTTGCATTTGGTGTTTCTGCTATGTGTGTTTATGTGCCATGAGAATGTTTATGCACTGATGATGTGAACTCCTTGCAATGTATGCCTTGGCTTGCATGATTGAGTTTTGACTGGAATGATTATATGCTCCATGATGATAACATGGATACGGAATGGTTATGGCATGGCATAATGACTAGCAATGTTATTTTACTGCATGTAGCATGACATCTTATGTATGTTAACTTCATGGTTGTATGTTCAATGCTACTGGGATTTCTATAAAATCTCATTCCTCCTATAACATGATATCCTAGGTGCCACTACCTCCAAGGAGAAGGGAAAAGAAGTAATCATGGCTTGAGGAAATTATGATCTATGTATTGTATTATATGGATTTAAACCTTTCTTTTCCAAGCCATGTAAGCATATTCTGAGCATGAACACATGACACGATAACCTTTTTGGATGTATATTAATGGTAGAGTAGCTTTATATGGGAGTATGGTCTGCTTATGGTGAAAAACGAAATGGTGCTAGAATTAGTGAAAAAGGGAAAAAATGATCTAAATTTGACCAAACTTTGACCAATTAGGACCCTAGTCAAATGGTTTACTTTTCCCCTGAACTTTGGCATGCAAATAGATCTTATTTTTCCCTTTAAAATGAGTAGTAAAGCATCAAAATCGGAGCTCTGTGCAAGAAGTTATGCCTTTCCGAAGTTAGGCAACAATCCTGGAAAATAGAAAAATGACCAAATGAACAGTACTTTTGAAATTAAAATTGGATGCGTTTCTGATTAAATTGGAACCTAAGGTCATTTTCCCTTAATAGATGATGTTAAGAGCTTTGAGTGAGACTTGGAAAGACCTTGTTTCAATTTTTCTAGAATTAGTTGTGATTTTTCAAAGTTATGCCAAGTTTAAGGTTACAGTGAATAGTAATGCGGGAGAAGAAATTTTCAAACTCAGATTTTTCAACCCAGTAACCTGTAAATGTGCTTTCGAATATCTTAACTTGGCATAATATAAGGATGCAAACATAAGGTGTTACATTTATGGTATCAAAGCAATAGTTCTTGCAATTGTTTAAATAGAACGGAGGCTCTGTTAAAGGTTTTGACCAAGGTACAAGTAAAGTATTGGTTCAAGCAAAGCATGGTATGAGAGAAAACCTAATTAGAAAAGTAATGGGTTACTAGGATTGGTCCAACTGAGGTTAAGAAATGGAGGTGTTTTGTCAAAGGGAAATGGACATAGAAGAGAAGTAAGGAATGACAGAGAGTAACCTGAGAGATAGGTAGTCACTGCTAAGAGACTCCCCCCAAGAGAGGAATGGTTGAGCTGAGAGAGCTTAATCGGGGAATGAGTCAAAGTTGAAAGACATCCCCTGAAGGAAATGACTGAGAGTATGGTAAGCCAGGAAGGTGTAGGAGTCTAGACCCTAATAGGGAAGCAGGATGACAACCTAAGCTTCGGGTGATTGATTAAAGGTGCCTGACTGGAATGCCACACAATAGAAATGTTTTAATGATCAATGCATGCTGTGTGATATGGTCACTTTATGATTAGTATATGACCATAGAAATGAATAGTTAAGGGTATGGTGAGCCAATCAGAGGTATGAGTTAATGCCCTAACAAGGGAACCGAATGTCAACCTACACCTTAAGTAATCGATATGACCTCGATAGAGGCAAGGTAATAGGATAAGATGCTTGAGGTTTGTTCAAATCCCTGAATAGAGATAGAAATCCCCTAAGGGATAGTGAACCAAGAGGGACAGAGATTATATGATAATGAATGAAGGGTCAATGATGACATAGGTGCCTGACCTAGATACCACATAGCAAGGTGATTAAATGTTCGCTGTGTGATGTGATGAAGGTATGGTGATTAATACCTGACCAAATGAATAATTGGTCAAGAGGTAAATAAAGTTAGAAAGAGTAAAGTCAGGCAAGATCCCTCTTGAGGTTAGAGATGAAAAGAAATGAATAAGAACATGATAGTGGGTGGCTGCACTGGGAACTGATACACAGAGAGAGATAAACAAGTTCCTAATGATATCTAAAGCTCGATGATGCTTAGATACATGATAATGCTAGGGACTAAACAGTATTCTTTTATGTCCCTAAGGCATCCTAGAGCGTGCAACCATGGCACTCAGGCCATTAAGGAATCTAAGAGATGAGATTCCTATAGATAGATGCCACTGCCTACATGATTGAATAATCTAGCAGAGAGGCTCCCTTTAATGGGGATATGGTATTCGAGGAATGTACCCTAGAAGAGATTGCATATAAGCGAAGTCTTGACCATAAAGTACCTCTCTAAGATTGGGAAGTAGTTCTTTGGATCAGAGTGACGCTGCTCTGGTAAGAGTAAGCTATCCTCTAAAGAAATGAAAGGGAAAGTAAGTGGTTGAGTTGACGATGCCCTAGTTAGAGCAATCAATTCTCCCTCAAGAAAAATAGAAGCAGCTGAGGCAAGGCATGGGACAGACCTTACCCCAGAGAGAGAGTGAAACTGGTTAAGACAATAGAAGCGTGATATGCAAACAGATGCTTCTTGAGCTCAACAAGGTACTACAGGATAATGAGAATATGATGATATAAGTCTTCTCTCGATACTGTTCGAATTATTAAGAGACAGTAAGGACTACAGAGTCCTAAGATAAGGCAGGCTGGCATTGATATAATGGCAAGTTAATGGGCTCTAGAGATAAGCCAGTGCCTAGGGATTCAAAAGGCACAAAGAAAGGAAAGTGGCCTAAGGAAGCTAAAACTAAGGGCTAAAGAAATATAGAAAGGCTAAGAATTCTAGGAGTTGATAGAAAGGATTGAGTAAGGCCTAAGAAGACAATACTGATATCTGTGATCAGTCTTGGAGAATAATCAGTCAAGTTACTAGATGAGTGGAGGTGACTTATTTTATTACTCAACTCTAAGGTCTAGAGTCTCCTAGAGATCCTAAGATGGCTCAGATTGATTATAGTATTCCAGGGTCACGATGGATCTTGACGAGGCTTACGGTAGAGCGCAGTAGCTCCCGAGGTCATGAAAGACCAAGCCTAAGAGAAAGTTGCTGAGCCATAAGGGTTAAAGTACAGTACCTCTTTGGGAAGACGATGACCAGAGATGAGTTTAAGATACTGAAATCTCCTTCAGTGATGGACTAATTTAGAGAGAGCACCTGTGACTTGTTCCAGACACCTCTATTATTGATTAGATTGAGGTCAATTCTATTCTAGTCAATGAAGGAAAGAAAGGAGATATGCCCTTAAAGTAAAGAAGAACGGCAGGGTATACCGAAAAGAATAGATAAAAGTGGTATTAAGAGAACCCAAGATGCCATGATAAAGAACAAATACCCTCTACCATGAATTGATGATCTGTTAGACCAATTGGCAGGAGCAACAGTATTTTCCAAGATCGATCTACGATCGGGATATCATCAACTGTGGATAAAGACGGGAGATGTTTCGAAGACTGCATTTAGGACCCGACACGGACACTATGAGTTCCTAGTGATGCCGTTTGGATTGACGAACGCACCTACTATTTTCATGGACTACATGAACCAGATTTTTAGACCATACTTAGATCTGTTTGTAGTAGTTTTTATTGATGACATACTAGTGTACTCCAAAACTCAAGAAGAGCATGAGCAGTACTTGAGAATTGTGCTAAGTACACTGAAAGAGAAACAACTCTACACCAAGCTCAGTAAATGTGAGTTTTGGTTAAAGGAAGTTAAATTCCTAGGCCATGTGATTAACCATGAAGGTGTGGCCGTAGATCCTAGTAAAGTTGAATCAGTACTAAACTGAGAGCAGCCTAAGACAGAGATTAGAAGTTTCTTAGGGCTGGCAAGTTACTATAGGAGATTTATCCAGGACTTCTCTAGAATTGCCCAACCGCTGACAAAGCTAACCAGGAAGAACCAGCAGTTCTTATGGGATGAGAAATGTGAGGCAAGTTTTCAGGAGCTGAAGCGAAGGCTAACCTCTACCCCAGTACTAGTTATCCCCGATCTGACTACCACATAGATGCTAGCAAACAGGGATTGGGATGTGTACTGATGGAGCAAGGAAGAGTTGTTGCCTAAGCCTCACGCCAATTAAAGTCTCACGAGGAAAATTACCCCACTCATGACCTGGAACTTGCAGCAATAGTGTATGCCTTGAAAATATAGAGGCATTATTTGTATGGGGCAACTATAGAATTGATCTGTGATCACAAGAGTCTCAAGTACCTACAAGATCAGAAAGAACTTAACATGAGACAAAGGAGATAGATGGAGTTGCTGAAAGATTATGACTATCAGATCAAGTATCATTCGGAAAAGGCCAATATAGTGGTTGATGCCTTGAGCAGAAAAGTGGTGCAGGTAGCCACCCTTATGATCAAAGAGGGTGATCTGTTAGAAGATATAAGGGATTGGGGTCCTATTTATCATATGCAGTTAACGGCAAACGATGTGGCTAATGAGCCATTAGTGCATAATACAACTGTTGATATGATAAAACAAATTAAAGAAGTGAAAGAGAGAGCCTTAGTTATCGTTCGCCTTGGGGTTCTCAATCAAAATTTAATCCAAGCTATGCAGTATAGTGCAAACTCGGGTCGTTTCACTTTTGGGAGCCTTTATTAATTACCTAAGCTAGACTAAATGCCATGCAATGCAATGAAATAGGGTTTTAGGTTTTTAAGACTTAAATGAATGGTGCCTAAACTAAATGCAATGAAAACAAACCTAAGATACTATATTTTTGGTGTTTTAAGATAATAATGATGTAATGGAAATGATTGATAGGAAATCTCTTGAAAATGGTTTTGATGGCAATCATAGTTCACTTAAATATTGGGAGTTTCACAAATCCATTAGGTTTTCTTAATAAGAACCTCATTAACTCAATGAGTCTAAAGCTTACATTAATGAACTCATTAATGTAAACTTTGTTTAGCTTCCCTAATGTGTAAATTAGAATGATCATGCAAATGGCTTAATGAAACACACAATCAACTCAGTACCCAAACACAACTAGGCAAGATAAGAGAGAATCATGAGAGTTACAAGAAGCATATATGCAACTACATATATTTAAGCACAAAGTTCAACATCAATCAATCCAAATTACAAATGTAATCATTAACCAATAATTACAGTATCAGTCCCAAGTTCCTAACTAAGAAATTACAACTCCTAGACCTAGAAAGCCATAAATCATAGCTAAAAATTGCAAACTGAAACTAAACTCCCCTTTGAAGCTTAGGAACTCAAGCCACACCACCATTCTTCAAGAGTTGATAAACCCTAGCTCTCCATAGCTTCAAGAAAAGCTCCAGCTGAAGTGAATCCGTCGGCCATGGTAGCTGGGAGTGGAAGGAATTGAGATGGAGTGAATGAAAGATGAAGGAAATGGATGGGGAAGAAGATGGAGGTGGAGAGGCAAGAGGATGGGAGAATAGAGGTGTTGTAGGAGATGGAATGGAGTGTATAGTCAAAAATAGGGTTTCTAAGGGTTTTAGGGGTCCATCTGGGTCGGATCATATGATTAGAAGCTCCATTTTCGCGTTCTGATCCGGATCTGGTGCTGCTGATACGAAGAGTTCGCCGCGGCGAAGCATGCCCGAGAGGAGCTCCGCCTAATCTTGTGATTTCGCCGCGGCGAAGCTGCAAGTTGGCCACGGCGAACTCTGCCCGAGAGACTACTGGTGAGATTTCAATTTGGTGCCGCGGCGAACTCTATTAGTGCTGATACTCTGATCTTGTGTTGTGTCATCCTTTGGTCTTTGATCTTGGCTCCAATTCTCAATTGTCCTACAATAAAAAACAACAATTTGAAGCATCAATTGTCCTAGAAATCAATTGAATACAATTAATAACCAATTATGACAATTTTAACCTCAAAAAGACACTAACTCAAAGCAAGGACTCTTAATCTAAATTAAGCACAATTATCATCAAAATGGAGCCAAAATCTATGATAAATACCCTTAAAATGATATGAAATAACATAGAATAATTGGGCTAAATCAAGAAGCTCAAAGAGGGGATCCTTTAGCAAAGATCCTTCGAGCTAAAGTCTTGAGCAACGAGACAAGAGATTTTGAGATCTCAACAGAGGGAGTAATAGAATTCAGAGGAAGATCGTATGTCCCTCCCGTAGATGATCTCAACAAGCAGATTCTGGATGAGACACATAAAAGCAAATATACGATTCATCTAGGAATGACCAAGATGTATCAAGACATCAAGTCATTGTTTTGGTGGCCTGGTATGAAACGTGATGTCACTGAGTACGTGACAAAGTGCCTTACGTGCCAGAAAGTGAAGACGAAACACCAGAAGCCATCAGGATCTTTACAACCCCTTAATATTCCTGAATGGAAATGGGATAGTATCTCTATAGACTTCATAGTAGGACTACCACGTATGTCGTCAAGATACGATGCAATATGGGTCATAGTTGACAGACTGACGAAGTCGGCTCATTTCCTGGCTATTAAAGTTAAATATTCACCAGAAAAGTGTTAGAATCAATCTCACCCAAGAGGGGGGTGAATTGGGTGAGTTACAAAAATTTAGAATTAAAAGCGAGACAGTATTGAAAAGCAGAGAGTCAGAGTCAGGAGAAATTTCACCACAGAGGGAAGACACAAAATTTATACTGGTTCGGTCTTAACCACTTGACCTACGTCCAGTCCTCAGAACACCTCTGAGTATTTCACTATCTTCCAAGATCGACAGGGCTCTTGGTGCCTCGGTACAGTGATTGAATCGCTCAATCACTCCCCCTTACTCCCGTAAGGATACAAGCCCTCTCAAGAGTCCACACTCTTGAGTATCGCTCAAGTATTTAATAAAGAGTAGTTATCAGCTCTCTTACAGAGTGAATTTAATGATGAACACTGATACTCAGTAGTATTGCGGAAAACAGAGTATTGAATGCTAGACTTAATAATCACAGGTGGTAGTTCCGGTATTCAATCTCTTCATTAATGCTTCTTCGCGCCTTTTATAGTTGAGGTCGTTAATTAGTCGTTAGACGGAAGAGCTTCTAGCCGTTGTGACTCAGTTTGCATGTTTCGCTGGTTTCAACGGTTCCGCCATTAATGCGTCTGAGCTTCTGACACTGTAGATTGCAGTTTACGTAATCCCGTTGAAGAGCCGTTGTATTCTTTCTTGGTAATCTGCACATTTTAAAACTTTAAGCAACAAGGAGTCTTGTGATGTAGGTTTTAATTAAGAACAAGAAGAAACACGAATTTATCATTCAAAGATCTTGGTCGGAATGATTTGTCTGTAGAAAGAGCAAAAAGACTTTCTGGGTATGTTGATCGAAGTGGTGATCGATTAATTGTTGTTCGATCATGTTATCGATAAACTGAATGATAGCTTCTCGAATTAGTTCAATGAAATTATCGATCAAGTGTTGGATCATTAATTTTAAGAAATATCATAGTAAACGGAAATCGTTCCATGATCGAACAAGTGATCGAACACTTTTTGATCGAACAGATTATCGATAATTCAAATGTTATTGAAATGAAACTTTAGTCACAGATTATCGAACATCTTTTCGATAAAAGGGTGATGGATAAGGTTATCGATAAACCATGAGTAAGAATATTCATTGAAAGACACATACTTATCTGGAATGATCGAACAGGTGATCGATCAATGAATATTCGAACAAGTGATCGATTAAAGTGAGAAACGAAATTTAATCCAGTAAGGTAAAGAAACTGATTATCGATCACGTTTTGTGAAAACATGAGTTTCAGGAAATTGGATGATCGATCATATTATCGAAAAGTCAATGATCGATTAGGTGATCGAAAAATGGTTCAACATAGGTTAATGCGAATATAGCAATCCTCAGACTCTTTATCGATCATGTTATGTGAAAAGATATTTATGCAAACAAGTTTAAATTATCGATAATGTTATCGATAATTGGGTTGCAGGAAAAACTAAATAAGAGTAGATAAAGACATTGATTATCGATCATGTGATCGATAATTTTATGATTGATAAGATTATCGATCCATCAGTAAAGATGATTATCTGCATTCAGAGAGTTAGAGCATAATGATCGATCAGGTGATCGATAAGCAAATGATCGAAAATATGATCAATAAATAGTAACAGATTTAATGTGCAGAACAAGTAGATTGTGTTACCTCTTATCGAAGTCGTTATTGATAACTGATTTATCGATCATGTGATCGATAAATACACTTCAGATTTGGTTCTCTTTATCAGTAACTTGATTGTCTATCTGATGTTATCGATCAGGTGATCGATAATTAGACGTAATCTTGTGTGATTTCTATGTTAGCGATAATCGAACATTTTATCGATTAACCACTTATCGAATAGTTCTTCGATCAAGATACCTACTATAAAACTGCTTTAAACTTGAACAATTATCTATAACCTTAGCGATAACCGATTTATCGATCAGTTGATCGATAAACATACTTAACCCAAATTATCTGACTTTGTTATCATCAAAACTATAATCCTAACAAAAAGTTAGCAAGGTTGTACATTAAAGAGATCGTAAGATTACATGGGGTTCCAGAGTACATTGTGTCAGACAGGGATCCAAGATTCATGTCGAGATTCTGGAAAGCAGTGCAAGAAGCCATGGGCACAATACTGAGTTTCAGTACAGCTTACCATCCGTAAATTGACGAACAAACAAAACGAACGATACAGACACTAGAAGATATCTGCCTTTGGCAAAATTCGCGTACAATAACAGTTACCATTCCAGTATCCAAATGGCACCATACGAGGCATTATACGGAAGAAAGTGTAGATCCCCGCTTTGTTGGACAAAACTCGGAGATAGAAAAGTTTGGGGTCTAGATATAGTGGATCGTACCTCTGAACAGATTAAACAGATCAAACAGAGGTTACTCAAAGCTCAAAGCAAACAGAAGAGTTACGCTGATAGTAGGAGAAAGTCGTTAGAGTTTGAGGTTAGGGACCATTTATTCTTGAAAGTATCTCCAACTACTGGAGTAGGACGATCCATTAAGGCAAGAAAGTTAATGCCTAAATATGTGGGACCATTCCAAATACTCTCAAAAGTAGGACCTGTAGCCTATCGACTGGCCTTACCCCTGAATTTAAGTCAGTTGCACAATGTCTTCCATATTTTTCAATTGAAGAAATACAATCCGGATCCAGAAAATGTGCTAGAATATGATCAGATTGAGCTAAAGAACAATCTGACATTTAAAGTAAGACCAGAACGCATAGTGGACCGGAAAGTCAAGCAACTGAGGAACAAGGGAATTCCTTTGGTCAAAGTGATTTGGAAAGATCTAAATCAAGAAGAGGCCACATGGGAAAAGGAAGATGAGATGAGGAGCAAGTATCCAGAGCTCTTTACTTAAGGTATGTGTTAAAATTTCGAGGACGAAATTTATTTTGGGGGGAGAAATGTCACACCCTGATAAATTTATCCTAAGTGATGAATGATTTGAGACTCACTAAGGTCAAGTAGTATAGTAAACTAGTAGAGGATCCAGGCTATGAGGAAAAATCAGGATGGGGACATAACGGTCATTTTTTAAAAGATCGGTCAAAAAAGGGCAGTATTGGAAATAATGTCCGAAATTCCTGAAAATTCCCAAAAAATCATGAAAAATAGAAAGGAGGGTACAAAATAATGTTTGAGGCTTAGAAGGTGAATATAGGATAAAAAATAATTTATTAGGGAATTATTTGTAATTATTGGAATTTTTGGTTAATTAAGGAAAATTAGCCAATTTCCATTATTTAAAATACATGGAGGCCTCAAAAATTCAAGAAAAAATAGGGATAAATTATGTGACATATTATCCTAATTTATAAAATTACTTCCCACCTTTGGATGTACAGAGGTTAGCTTATCGAATATTTATTACCGAATTATTATCGGTAGAATATTGATTTTTGAGGGAACACAATTTAGAAAATTATAGAGCGAGCTAAAATTTGAGAAAAATCATGGAATATCCTTGGAATTGTATACTGGGTATGGAATTTACAAAATTTATAAAAGTTATAAATTGAAAGGCACAAGGATAGTCTTATATTGAGAAAGAATTGTATACTGGGTATGAAATTTACCATACCCTTACTGTATGGTTGATAGGCAATTTTCTAGAAACCTAGGAGGACCTCAAGCAAGGAAAACAAGGAGGAAATATTGAGCGTGGAACTAAGGTAGCGTGAACTTACAATTATTTTGTTGACTTGCATTTGGTGTTTCTGCTATGTGTGTTTATGTGCCATGAGAATGTTTATGCACTGATGATGTGAACTCCTTGCAATGTATGCCTTGGCTCTTGCATGATTGAGTTTTGACTGGAATGATTATATGCTCCATGATGATAACATGGATACGGAATGGTTATGGCATGGCATAATGACTAGCAATGTTATTTTACTGCATGTAGCATGACATCTTATGCATGTTAACTTCATGGTTGTATGTTCAATGCTACTGGGATTTCTATGAAATCTCATTCCTCCTATAACATGATATCCTAGGTGCCACTACCTCCAAGGAGAAGGGAAAAGAAGTAATCATGGCTTGAGGAAATTATGATCTATGTATTGTATTATATGGATTTAAACCTTTCTTTTCCAAGCCATGTAAGCATATTCCGAGCATGAACACATGACATGATAACCTTTTTGGATGTATATTAATGGTAGAGTAGCTTTATATGGGAGTATGGTCTGCTTATGGTGAAAAACGAAATGGTGCTAGAATTAGTGAAAAAGGGAAAAAAGGTCGAAATTTGACCAAATTTTGACCAACTAAGAACCTGGTCAAATGTTGACTTTTCCCCTGAACTTTGGCATGAAAATAGATCTTATTTTTCCCTTTAAAATGAGTGGTAAAGCGTCAAAATCAGAGCTTTGTGCAAGAAGTTATGCCTTTCCGAAGTTAGGCAAAAATCCTGGAAAATAGAAAAATGACCAAATGAACAGTACTTTTTGCAATTAAAATTGTATGCGTTTCTGATTAAATTGGAAGCTGAGGTCATTTTTTCTTAATAGATGATGTTAAGAGCTTCGAGTGAGACTTGGAACAACCTTGTTTCAATTTTTCTAGAATTAGTTGTGATTTTCCAAAGTTATTCCAAGTTTAAGGTTACAGTGAATAGTAATGCAGGGGAAGAAATTTTCAAACTCATATTTTTCAATCCAGTAACCTGTAAATGCGCTTCCAAATATCTTAACTTGGCATAATATAAGGATGCAAACGTAAGGTGTTACAATTAACCATTTCAATGGAATGAATTATATAGCTTCTGGAACCTATTTAACCTGCTAGTCATCTGGACTAACGAGTTAATGTACTTTATTATTCAAAAATCCAGTATTTGAGTGTGAGCAAAGTCTTTGAACCTCCATCGTGGAAAGCCTTTCAGCTAACATCTTATCCATATGACTTTTACTCTTAAAAAACTCTCTAATGTGTTAATACAGTTGTTTGACATGTTATCCGATCTGATCGTACAAATTGAAGCTATATGATATTTTTCCTCAATTTCTTGACTTCCATATTTTTTTTGAACAAAAGTATTTTCTTTTAACAAGTTTTTTAAAACTTTGTTTTTAACATTCATGTTTAAATAAGTGCATTAAAAACCTTATTTCAAAAGAAGCATTATTTATCTTCTAGCTTCATGTTCGTATTTTTACATAACGCTCATGATTTGAATAAATCCTCATTTTCAAATTCATGATCATTCATAGCCAACTTGTTTTCATGCAAGCTTTTAGTTTTTCATAAAGTTGATTTGATCAAATCTGATTTCAAAAGAATTTATGATTGATGATCTTTTAGTTATAAAATCTTTTGATACCTTCTTTGCTCAGAAATCATATAGTTTAATCTATATAAAAGCATTAGAGTCATTGTAGCTAACATGGTGTAGACCCAAGAGAAGTTGGGTACCGAAGAACCAATATTTGTGTTATAGGTATCTTAAAGAATTATAAGATAAAATTCTATTGATGGAGATGTCAATGATGGGAGAATTGAATTTATTCCTTGGGTTGCAAATCAACTAGAAGAAGAATGGGATCTTCATATCTCAAACAAAGTATCTCAGAGAACTTCTGAAGAAATATGGTTTGGAGCAAGCTAAGAGTGCAAATACACCTTTGACCTCAACAATATCATTGGACGCAGACGAGAATGGCAAGGATGTGACCTTGACTAAATATAGAGGGATAATTGGATCACTACTCTACCTCACGGTAAGCAGGCGAGACATTCAGTTTAGAGTGGGAATGTGTGCCAGAGATCAATTAGCTCCTAAGCAATCATATGAAGAAGCCATCAAGAGAATCCTCAGATATCTTGTTGGACCACCAAATCTAGAAATATGGTATCCAAAGAAAGGAGCAGAATATCTAATGGGATACTCAGATGCTGATCACCGAGGATACAAAACAGACAGAAAAAGCACCAGTGGATGATGCCAACTCCTAGGAGGCTGTCTTGTTTCGTGGTCTAGTAAGAAACAAAACACTGTGGCCATATCTTCTACAGAATCAGAATACATTGCCACTGCTAGCTGCTGTGCTCAGATTTTATGGTTAAAACAATAATTACAAGATTTGGAAATCAAGTTAGAGGAAATCCCAATCCTGTGTGACAACATAAGCACAATCAGCCTGTTTAAGAATCCAGTTCATCATGCCCGAACCAAGTATATTGATGCTCGACATCACTTGATTCGAGACCATGTTCAAAAGAAAGATGTGAAGGTAGAATTCATTCCTACTGAGTATCAAATAGTAGACATTTTCATAAAGCCTCTCGACCAGCAGAAGTTCAATTACTTCAGAAGAGAATTGGGAATGGTAAATCCCAATAAGTTGTAAGAAATATCACATTACTTCCTCAATTTGAGTATCTAGATTTAAAGTTTTGATGATTAGGAAACTAACTTAAGTATTGGAGTAGATAGAAATTTGTTTTGCAGGAAGCTCTGTTCGAACACTGAAAAACAGAGGTGAACAGAGTAGGGTGTAATCAATAAAGGCATTGATAACCATGCCTTGAAGACACCTTGCTTTATCGATCACCTGATTGATAAAACCAAATTATGGATCAGCTCATCGATCAACAGGGCATATGAAACTGACTAAAAATGATGGGAAGCAGAATTATGGATAACCTGATCCATCACCCAATCATCGAACAATTTATCGATCAACGGCAGAATGGAACTCCTCAGTCAAATCAATCAAATGGTAAAGAATTATTGATTAATTGATTGAATAAATGTTAATTGATCACATGATCGATCAACTTAGATAGGTATGACTTCTCACTGCAAAAAATTATTCATAACATATTCGATCAATTGCTTTTCTGATAACGTGATCTATAATTATGCATTGTGTTTCTACTATTCTCATTCGATCATCCTTATTCTCCACCCCATCAATTTCTGATTAAAGGGGAACTTCACATTCACATGTGTCTTATATCTTAAAAGCTCATCTCCTTTGTCAAAATAGTATACTCATCTGCATTCACTATCAATTGATTAGTTTTGATGATGATTTGCTTTCACATTTTCCTTTCATGATCCAATTCAAAAACAATTTATAGAAAGGATTATGTATACATTTGATATTTGATTGTACTAACTATTCTCCTTGCAAGAAGTTGCTGAATCATAACAGGAGAATTTGTGCTATGAAAGAAACTCCTCACTGGACTACAAGGAAAAATTATCAAATTTGAGGATTGATAATTTAATACGCAATCAAGATATGGAGAAAAAAGAAAGTGATTGAAGATAGAAAGATTATTGGCATCGATCTTCAAAGCATAATCACCAATGCCAATACGAATGAGCATTAAGCCTGGCAATGGACTTCATGGATCAATTTATCAACTTGCCGAATTCAAATGAGCATTTCTAAACCCTCTTTTTTATAATTTATGAATATTGATGCATTACATGGTTTGTATCGCACTAAGAGAGAAGGGTGATATATTACCCATGATTAATATCCTTCAAACTTTTTGCTGATGTCAAATAGGGGGAGAGATAGGCATGAAAAATATGTTGCATGTAATTTGATTTCATTTCATCCATATTTTTCATAAAGGATTTGCCATCATCAAAAAGGGGGAGAATGTTACATATAATTAGTTTTGATGATGTCAAATAATAGAGTAAAAAGTTTGCATAAATTATTTGTCTCATACTTTGACTAACTACCGTACTAATATCTTGTGTAGTTTCTTCACGAAAAGAAAGGAGTTATTATGTTAAACTTTGAGTTATGGAAAATTATCAAGAGGAAGAAGAAGAAGAGAGATTAAGAAAAGAAGAACTTGCAAGATCAAATAGAAATATCAAGATTGAAATTCATAGATTTGATATTGGAAGTTGCTATGCTCAACTAGAAGTTTGTATGGCTCAATCGGAAGCTAAAATGCACAAGCCGAAAGTTATATCATCATATATTGAGTTTCCCTTTATATAAACATTGAAAATAAGCTTTAGAGGTGATTTTCAAGGGCATTTATCGATCAATAACTCGATCAGCCACTTATCGATCAATTTATCGATAAAACACATACTCTGTTATGCTCTATTCTTCATTTAGCTCTGATATAGGTTTGGTATTTCTCTAATATCTCTTAAACCCCAAATCTGTTTGAGGTAAAACTTGATTCATATGAAACTAGACTCAGAACACGATTCATGGACACCAAAATCAACTTTAAATAGTTTTATATGAGGGAGATATGTTGCTCAAAACATTGCAATAAGGATTAACACCTTTATTCTGACCTTCAGTCATTGTGATGAAGATAACTTTGCAATTACAACAAATTTTGAGGTGGTTCTTCTTGCATTAGAAAGTAGACTCAGAGAGCTTTATAGGGATAGAAAAATTTGGAGTTGAATTGGAAGATTTATAATCACTCAAAGCTGACCTTCATTTTGCTTGAATCAGAATTCAAATTTATTGAGGCAAAGACCAAAAGTTCTACATTGACTGATTAAGCTCTCGAGCAACATGCTATTGAAACATATTATTGAGTAAAAGCACTAAAAGAAATAAAGAAATAAAAAGCTATTATCAAATGTTACTTGAAGCCAGTTATCAAGTAAACTAATGTAAGAGTTGATGATCAAGCAACTACATACTCGATCACTTTATCGAGTTCCTCATACTATCTCTTCAATTCTTCTCTTTTATCTTCACATGCATTTTAAGGTGCTCAAGCTATAATCGATCTTTAAGAATATCAAAGCACAAGTAATCGATAACATTATCGATTAAAGGTTAATCGATCAGATATTTGATCACTGATAGAATTGTTTAAGTGTAAGATTTTGCAGTAAATTATCAATCATTTAATCGATAATTGGTTGATCATTAAGCTATCAAGAAAACGGAATAAACTTCATTTCGTATAACAATAGGAATATCGATCACGTGATCGATCAAGTCATTATTGATCATGACTCAGATAATCTAGTAAGCTTTCTTGACTTATTTACTATATTGAATAGTTTGCTTGTTATCCATCACTTTATCAATCATAGTTTAACCGATAACTTATTCTGACAATGCATATTAACTTACTAGTTTATCAATATTTTTGTTTTGTCTAAGTGTGTTATCAGGTTCCTTAATTGATCAATTGATCGATCATCACCATCTCCCTGAATTGAACTATTTTAAATCATTTTCAGATCACCTAACCGATTATTGATTTATCGATAGAATAATCGATCATTCAAATCTCTGAGTCTTCTGTTTTCACATAACATGATCGATCAAAGTCTTTCCTGGTCTTTCTGAAAAGAGATTTCAATGATATTTTATCGATCATTTAATCGATTAATCTTTAATTGATCACTCACTCGATCATCTTAGGATTTATGCTCTTTATGAATATCTTTGTTAAACTTCGTTTTATCGATCAAATTTTCTGTCATCTGTTTATTGATAAAGCATTTGATCAAAACTCTTTGAAAATCTATTTCTCTCATACTTAGCTTTATTGATAACCTGATCGATCAAACAGTTTTTGATCACCTTTTCGGTCATTATACCAGTTCATTTTATAACAGCTATTTGCAGTGATCTTCAAAACCCATTATCCTTTTATCTTTATGCTTTTCTCAGCCTTCTTTTTATGCATAACTTTTTGTTAAAAGAATATGAAGGAAAATGTAACTTGAAAAAGTTTATTCTTGTATAAATCATTTACGGGTCACTATATTCATGCTTCACCATTTATCGATCAATTGTTCTATCATTGAATCATCCATAATGAACTCGATAAATACATACAATTGTTGAATCTATCTCTTTGTTAATTAATCGATAATATGATCAGTCAAAGAGTTATTGATCAAGACATAGATCAACTTACTTTTTGAATATATGAATATCTGATGATTGATTGCATGTTTTCCAACTTATTGTTTCTAAGATTATCATATACTTATCACTTGATTTGAGAAAGATTATTTTAGGTAAAGAGCCATAACAAATTTATGATGTGAAGAATCAACTTTTGTCAGAAGCTTCCAACGGCTAGTTTCAATGGTCACATTCTTCAAACCAAAAGAGAAGAAGATGCTCAACAGTCAAATGCCCAACATTATCTATAAATAGAAGAGCATTCAAAACGAGAAAAAAAAAAAGTCTGAGCTTACAACATCAAATGCTAAAATGTCGAATCAACATATTCTCATTTAGAGCTTTGAGAGAGAACTCCCTTTTCTCTGTACTTCAAAGACTATAACATATGTATTGCTAAGATAGAGAGGAGAGTTTCCTAGATGTGCTTAAGATTCATCTATCACTTCTTTGAGAGAAGACATATTCAATCTTTATTATCATTATCAAATTGTTTCCTTATAGTGTGTCAGGGGGAGTATTTACCTCAGTGTGAGGTTACTGTTGAATAGATTGATTAATCTAAGGATTGTAATTGGTGTCACAAGTGCCCGGATCAAACTTGTGGTTGTAGTGGTTCTCAAGTACCCGTGTTAAACTTGAGGGAGATAGAGGACCGAACCAAGATAAATCACAATTTGCATCTTCTCTTCCCTTACTTCTTTATATTTCTAGCTAAACCATTTTACTACTGTGATTATGCTTATATCGATTCATTATTTTTATACTCAGAATTTCTTATGGATTTCATTACATTGCGAAAAGGTTTTTAATTTTAATTAACACCCAATTCACCCCCTTGGGTGATCAGCCATTCTTACAGTTTGCTTTGTAATGTTGCTACCCTTTTTATGGATTGTGATGTTAGGGTTTGATATTTGTGGAGGAGAGGAAGAAGATCAAAGAATCAAAGAGCTTTTGGAACAAGGTAGTAGGATTTAATTAACTATTAATGTTAACTTTACATTGTTTATTGTGGCATGAATGCTTGCTATCGTGTAGTTGAACTATAATGATTATGATATAG
This sequence comes from Neltuma alba, assembly GCF_004799145.2. Lineage (NCBI taxonomy): Eukaryota > Viridiplantae > Streptophyta > Magnoliopsida > Fabales > Fabaceae > Neltuma > Neltuma alba. The sequence goes on along the minus strand of NW_021631995.1, from coordinate 354,745 downwards.
TTGCTCCTTGCATTTGTTGCCTTGGCCTTGCATGTTGAGGTTTCCTAATTATAAGAAGATTAGTTCTCCTATAGTAGTTAATGTTGTAATGCTTTAATGATGATGCATGTTGATGTTATGGTTGATTATTCTTGCTACTGGGATTTCATTAAAATCTCACCCTCCCAAGAATAATCCAATATTGTAGGGCCTGAATCATCCAAAGGGAAGCTACAGATGCAAGGGTGATTATGGTGTTAAACCATAAAAGTCATTTGGCTTTTGATTATGTATATTTATGAATGTTGGGATGTTGTAACCCTCAGTAGACCATCAACTTAGAGCTGTATTTTGATTAAGTTCCTAAACCAATTTTATCTCAAAATTTTGTATTCTTAAAGGTCACCTCCTGAGCTTTAATTTGATAGGTAGCACATTAAAAATGGATAATTGTACGAGTTTTGGTGAATTTCTAAAATTTAGGTTCAAAAGATGGAAAAAGGATTTTTACCAAAGTAATAGTGGTAAGTTCCACAAAAGTCTGGCACTTTCTCAAAAGGAATTGGTTTTACAAAATATTTTTCCTTCACATAGGTTTTAAAGATCTTTTCACAAAATTTTCAACCACCCCGTTTTGATTTTTCTAGATTAAGTTATGATTTTTTGAAGTTGGAATAAAACTATTGAACTAACCACATGAACAGTATTTTTTTGAAAAGTAACGCCTAAAATGAAATTTTTGAGCTCAAGACCATCCAATATGGTCAGAAATGGTTCTAAATGAACTCTAATTCGTTCTAGAAGTAAGCTATAACACATGCCATCCAGAAATCTTATCCCTATAAGAGGAAACCTCTTATTCTGCTCGTAGCTGATTCTAGAAGTTATAGGGAGAGGACTTGTGATGTTCTCTTCTTTCTGCTTGCTTTAGTACTTTGCTAAGCTTAGGGAGATTTAACCCTAGCTTTATTTATGGCTAGTTGTGCCTCCATTAGGGTGAATTCAACTCTGCTTGCCTTGCCTCAGCTACTCTTCTCTGTTCTCAATAGATGACATGTCACTTTTGCTAAAGCAACATCAACTCCATCTCGACTGCTCTCCTTTCCTGCTTAGATAGGGTATCTTACTCTACCTAGAGTAATGTCAATTCTGACTTGAAGGACTATTTCCTCAATCTCTCTAAGAAGACTCATCACCAAGACAATATCTAAAACCTCCTTCCCTTAACCTCTCAAAGTACGCATTCGTAAACGTTATAGTTCAAGCGGATCACGATACAAGCCCATGGATTTAAAATTTCAACATAATTAGTCAGGGTTACTATTCACTATTTGAATTCCAAATTTCAGGTCCAACTTTGAAAAATCATAACTAATTCTATAAAAATTGTATTAAGGTGTCTAAAATTCTATGGAAAGCTCTCTAAGGGAAAAATACCAAACTGGACTTATCTCTACTCAGTTCGTACAGTTTAATCAATAAAGATTACTGTTCATTTGATAAATTCTGAAACTTCTAGATTCTGTGTCTTAAATTTTGAAATTCATATCTCCTTATGTACACATCCAATTGAGGTGATCTACCTCTCATTTTAAAGCTTGGGATATGGACTATAAGTCTGCCAAATCTTGTGGCTTAATTCATTCATTTGATAGGTTAAACTGGAGCTACAAACTCACTGTCCTAAGACCTACGTTTTATCCATTAACCACTTCTTACTTTAATTCTTTTAATTTTTAGACATACATAACATGGGCTTACTCTTTCCTATTCATACTCATACACTTTCATTCATGCCATAAACATTACAATTAATTACATGGCATCATTGGCATCTATCACATTTAGTAATATGGCATTTAGGGAATAGGAATATTCCTAAATAATTAAGGGTCAAAAATGACAAGGAGAAATAGAAGAATTATGGTGGAAAATAATTATTATAATTTTCCAAGCCAATTATGAAAAGTTTGACTAATTAAGAAAAAATTGGTCAAGAATAATTATGGAAAAATATTTCCAAGTCTCAAAAAATTAAGGAAACATAAGGACAATATTCCTTGAAAATTATATGGGATTATAAAATTGGTTTTATGACTAAATTGCCCTTGGAGAAATTACAAAGGAATTTAAGGGCGATTTAAGCTAGTTTAAGGTCCTTTATTTGGAAAATTCCAAATAAATATTTTTAAGGAGAATAAAATCCTAAGAAAATTTCCTATGATATCCCAAGGAATTATAAGAGATTATGAAATTAAAAGAAGACCCTCAAGTATCCAAGATTTTTCCTAATTCCTTTGGAAAGAGGAAAAATCACTAAAGAGAAGGAAAATAGTTTTCCTTTTTATTTAATTATTGGGAAATTAAATTTGAGACAAAGAGGGTAATTTGGGAAGATAAAAATAAGGAGAATAATTTATGGATTCGAGATAAAATAATTACAGAGGCCAGAGCACTGTAATTATAGAAAAGAAGTTAAACCCGGAGTAAAAGTGCACCGATAAAGTGTTAATAAGAGTCTTGCACTTTACTTGGCCTACAAGTTGCCACTTGTCAAGCCTTTAATGGGTGGTAATTAGAGCTTTCCAAGTGTCAAGCTACCAATGGAGAGGATCTTGACTTTTGAAATTAATTTCAATTGTCATTAAGTTAATTAAGAGGGAAAATTAAGAAAGAGCAGGCACTTAACACTTGGCTCCTCATTAAATGTGATAGATGAGATATTTTTGGTTCATTAAGGAGCTCCTCCTCCCCCCATTTCTGGTTATTGGTTCGGCCACGTGAGAAAGGAAAGGGAAAAGAGAGAGTTCAAGGGAGAACCAAGGAGAAGGCATCAACTTTAAGCATACAAGTGAGATCTAAGGTAAGTTTTCGGTTATAAGTTGTTCCTTGCCTTGTTTGCTTGAGTTTTATGGTTGAAAATCCTAGTTTCTCTTCTCCTTTGAAGCTAGCTGAAACATATATGTTGTAGAGGAGGAAGTTTTATGGTTCAATCTTGTTAGAACACTTCAAAGTATGGTAGATCCTAGTGGTTACAAGAGTTTGTAAGTTGATTTTGAAGTGTTTTCCTTGCCATGTTGCTTGAGTTTCATTTCGGCCAAAGCTAGATCTGGACCCTAGGATGAGTTTTTAAAATTTTTGAGGCTTCTATTGTGTTCAAAATAGAAAATAGTGTAGGGTAAACCTAAAGAACAAGTGTTAGAAGCCATAAAATCAAAGTTGAGATTTTTGGATAATCAACCCTAAGGGTTCGGCCAGTTCAAAACTGAAAGGGAAAAATTTATTTTGTTAAATCTAAGTAGATATTTGGAATCTACATGAAAAATCATGTAGGAAAAGGTCAAGAGGGAATTTTTAGGGTTTATGGAAACCAACTCTAAAAATTCAAGAACAAAGATAGAAGCTTTAAGGGGGTTTAGGAGTTACTTGAATTATGTTATTGATTTTATAAGGAATGGTTAATGATTCTTGCTGCCATTTTTATGGATTACCATGTTAGGGTTTGGCATTTGTGGAAGCAAGAAAGAAGAACAAGAAAATCAAAGAGCATTGGATTAAGGTAGTAAGATTTAATTGACCTTAATGTTGAATGTTGCATTGATTGCTTTGCAATTTCATGTGCTATTATGTGGTTGAACTAAATGATGAGGATGATGATGATTGTATAGCTATGCTCCTTGCTTTATGTGCCTTGGCTATTGCATGTTAGAGTGTTACATGTATGAGGTAAAGTAGTTCCCTATTAATAGCAAAAGGTTGGAATGCTTGTAATTGATGCATGTTAATGTTTTGGTTGATTGATCTTGCTACTGGGATTTTCAAAAATCTCATCCCCCAAATATAATGTAACATTTCAGGGCTTGAAACTCTTAAGAGCAAGCTGCAGATTGGAGGCTAAATTATGGTGATACACCATAAAAATTCGTGGACATTTGGTTATATATAATTATCAATGGTTGGTGCTGTAACTCCTAAGCAGGATGTTAGTTTAGTGCCACATTTTATTTAGTTACTGAATGAATTTCTGCATGAAATTTAGTATGCTTAAAGTTGACATCCTAAGCTTCAAATTTATAGGAATCACGTTAAAAATGGCCAAGTATACAATTTTTAATGATTTCTCAAAGTTAAGGTTCAGAATCTGGAAAAAGGATTTTTGGCAAATGGATAGTGTTGTATTTCATAAAAACCTTACACTTTTTCATAAAGAATTGGATCATGAGACTATTTTTCTTTGAAAGAGTACTTAAATATATTTAAATATAATTTTGAACCACTCCATTTCGATTTTTTTGGAACAAGTTATGAATTTTTGAAATTAGACCAGAAAACTGGATTTTTACCCGATGAACAGTAAAAATCCGAAAATCTGGGTTTTTCATGAATTTTGAGCCCAAGACCATCCAATGTGGTCTAAAATGATTTTGATTAAACCCTAATTGGATCTGATAGTAAGGTGTGATAGCATCCATAAACATAATTTACAAAATTGGAGAATTATATATTCATCAACAATCTCATACATTAACATGAATAATTCTCCACTTTCTTCTCCTTGCTTGCTATTATTGCCCATTAAAGCTTGACCTAAATGGTTGGCTAGGGAGGGGTGAGATTTAGAGAAATCTTAGTAGCATACATTACCACATACATGCACAAGATGGATGCCAATGTATGGTATGTAGTTTTTCACAAACTTAAGTTAACTAGTGACATGCCATCATGCTTTATGCTTGGTATAAAAATTGCAAGGCCATGGAAACATATTAAGAACAACATTTTCAGCAACAATCATCATGTCACAACATCATACAATCAACAAATACAAACTAACACATAAGCATACCACATCAAGCACATAAAGGGTATGTCACCACCTTGTACTTCAAGCTTTCCTCTTACTTTTCCTTTGATTCCCTTGACTTCCCAACCATAATAGCTTTTGGTCAACATCAATAAACATCTTCTTGGATGTTCCAAGGTCCTAAACATGACTATAATGATCACACAATCCATTAGGACCAAGCTACTACACAAGGTTCAAGACTAACTCTCTTGAACTTAACCTCTTTCTCTTAATTTTTGGATTAATATTCTAGCGTTGTAAAAATTGTTCTCTATTACATCCAGTAATATGGTAATTATGAATAAGGATATTCCTAAACATTTAAGGGCCAAAAATGATAAGGAGTAATAAAAGAATTTTTGGTGGAAAATAATAATAATTATTTTCTAAGTTAATTATGAAAATTTGACTAATTAAGGAAAATTGGTAAAAAATAATTTTGGAAAAAAATTTTCAAGCCTTAGAAAATTAAGAAAAAATAAGGATAATGTTTTTTGAGAATTATATGAGGTTATATCATTGGTTTTGTGACCAAATTACCCTTAAAAAATTACAAAAGAATTTAAGGGTGATTTAGACTAATTTAAGGCCTTTTATTTGGAAAATTCCAAATAAATATTTGGAAAGAGAATAAAATTCCAAAAAAATTCTTATGATGTTTCAAGGAATTATAAGAGATTATGAAATTAAAAGGAGGCCCTCAAATATCCAAGATTTATCCTAATTCTTTTACAAGTGGAAAAATCACTAATGAGAAGGAAAATAGTTTTTCTTTTTATTCAATTAATGGAAATTTGAGATTTGGATAAACAGAGAATTTTGGGAAGAGAAAAATAAGGAGAATAAATTATGGATCTAATAGAAAATAATTATAGAGACCAGAGTACTGTAATTATAGAAAAGAAGTTAAACCCGGAGTAAAAGTGCACCGATAAAGGAAAGACTAGAGTCTTGCACTTTTCTTGGCCCACAATTTGCCATTTGTCAAGCCTCTAATGGATAGTAATTAAAGTTGCCAAGTGTCAAGTCTTAAATGGAGAGGTTTTGACTTTTGACACTTAATTATGATTGGATTTAAGTATTTAAGAGAGAGGCTTCAAGGAGGCTTAGGCAATTGACACTTGGATTCTCATTAAATATGGTAGATGAGATATTTTGAGCATTTGGTGAGCTCTTTCCCTCCCCATTTTCAGATCATGGTTTGGCCAAAGAGGGAAAAGAGAGAAAAAGAGAGTGCTTGAAGAGGATTCAAGGGGAAAACTACCAAATTGAATCAAGTAAGCTTGGAGTTAAGGTTAATGGATGATTTTACATTGTTCCTTGCTTGATTCTCTTGGGTTGTATGGTTGAAAATCCTAGTTTTCCTCCTTCTTGGGTGCTGGCCGAAATGTTTAATAAGTAGGGGAGGAAGTTTTGTTGTTCACACATGTTAGAACACTTCAAATCTTGATTGTTCTAAGTGGTTTCAAGTGATTGTATGTTATTATTAAAGAGATTTCTTTGATGCTTCTTGTCGTACCTTACTATTGGATCCACTTAGGATTTAATTAAAACTATTTTAGACCCCATTAGATGGTCTTGGACTCAAAAATTCATGAAAAATGCTGATTTTTTGATTTTTACTGTTCATCAGGTAAAAATCCAGTTATCTGGCCTAACTTCAAAAATTCATAACTTAATTTAGAAAAATCAAAATGGAGTGGTTCAAAATACTATAAAAATATATTTGAATTATATTTCAAGGAAAAATAATCTTATGAACCAATTCCATTTGAAAAAGTGTCAGGTTTTTGTGAAATTCACCTTTGTCCATTTGGCAAAAATCCTTTTTTCAGATTCTAAACCTTAATTTTGAAAAATCAGTAAAAATCGTGTAGTAGGCCATTTTTAACATGCTACCTATCAATTTGAAGCTCATGACATCAACTTTAAGCATACTAAATTTTGTACAGAAATTCATTTGGTAACTTAATAAAATGTGGCTCTAAACTGATGTCCTGCTTAGGGATCATAGCACTGTTTAGCCTAATATTTACATAACCAAAAGTCCATGAATTTTTATGGTGTGACACCATAATTTAGCCTCCAATCTGCAGCTTGCTCTTAGGAGTTTCAGGCCCTAAAATATTAGATTGTATTTGGGGGATGAGATTTTAAAGAAATCCCAGTAGCAAGATCAATCAACCAAAACATTAATATGCATCAATTACAAGCATTCCAACCTTTTGCTATTAATAGGGAACTACTTTACCTCATACATGTAGTACTCTAACATGCAATAGCCAAGGCACATAAAGCAAAGAGTATAGCTACACAATCATCATCATCATCATTATTTAGTTCAACCACATAATAGCACATGAAATTGCATAGCAATCAATGCAACACTCAACATTAAGGTTAATTAAATCTTACTACCTTGGTCCAATGCTCTTTGATTTTCTTGTTTTTCTTTCTTGCTTCCACAAATGCCAAAGCCTAATATGGAAATCCATAAAAAGGAAGCAAGATTCATCGACTATTCCTCATAAAAATCAATAACAAAACTCAAGGACATCCTTTGTCCCTTAAAGCATCCACCTTTGTTCTTTAATTTTAGAGTTTGTTTCCTTAAACCCTAAAAATTCCCTCTTGACTCATTCCTACATGTTTTTTCATGTAGATTCCAAATATCTACTTGGATTTAAGAAAATAAAACTTCCTCTTCCAGTTTCAGCTTGGCCGAACCATTAGGGTTAAAAATCCAAAATTTACAACTTTGATTCTATGGCTTCCAACACTTGTTCTTTAGGTTTACCCGACACCATTTTTCATTTTGAACACAATGGAAGCCTCAAAACTTTGAAAAACACATCCTAGGATCCAGATCTTGCTTTGGCTGAAAAGGTTTTCATGCAACATAACAAAGAAAATACTTCAAAATCAACCTACAAACTCTTGTAACCACTAGGATCTAACATGCTTTGAAGTGTTCTAACAAGATTGAACCATAAAACTTCCTCCCTTACTTATTATACACTTCAGCCAGTACCAAAGAAGGAAGAAAACCAGAAATTTTAACCATATAACTCAAGCAAACAAAGCAAGGAACAACTTAGAACCAAAAACTAACCTTGGATCTTGGTTGGATGATCAAAGTTTGTGCCTTTTCTCTTGATTTCTCCTTGAACTCTCTCTTTTCCCTCTTGGTTTGCTCTTGGATGAAAGTAGCATCTGATTTTGGGGAGGATTACTCATTTAATGTGCACAAAATATCTCACCTACTAGCATTAATGAGAAGCCAAGTGTCAAAAGCCTACTCCTTCTTGAAATTTCCCTCTTAATCACTTAATTCCAATTGTAATTAATTTCCAAAAGTCAAACTCTCCTCCACTTGAGGCTTGGCACATGGAAAGCTTTAAATCCTCTCCATTAGGGGCTCGACACATGGCTAAATGTGAACCATTTGAATTGTAAGACTTTAGTCTTGCTTTATCGGTGCACTTTGACTCCAGGTTTAACTTCTTCTCTATAATTACAGTGCTCTGGCCTCTGTAATTATTTTCTATCAGATCCATAAATTATTCTCCTTATTTTATCTTCCCAAATTTCTCTCTTTGTCTCAAATTTAATTTCCCAATAATTAAATAAAAGGAAAACTAATTTCCTTCTCTTTAGTATTTTTTCACTTTTTAGAGGAGTTGGGAAAAATCTTGGATACTTGAGGGTCTTCTTTTAATTCCATAATCTCTTATAATTTCTTGGGATGTCATAGGAATTTTCTTGGGATTTTATTCTTCTTAAGAATATTTATTTGGAATTTTCCAAATAAAAGACCTTAAACTAGCTTAAATCACCCTTAAATTCCTTTGTAATTTTTCTAAGGGCAATTTGGTCATAAAACCAATTTTATAACCCCATATAATTCTCAAAGAATATCATCCTTATTTTTTCTTAATTTTTTGAGACTTGGAAATATTTTTCCATAATCATTCTTGACCAATTTTCCTTAATTAGTCAAACTTTTCATAATTGGCTTGGAAAACTGTAATAATTATTTTCCACCAAAATTCTTCTATTTCTCCTTGTCATTTGACCCTTAAATATTTAGGAATATCCCTATTCCTAAATACCATATTACTGGATGTGACATTTCTCCCCCTCTAAATAAATTTCGTCCTCGAAATTTAAAGTGTATCTTATTGGAAAAGTTCAGGATACTTTTCATCTGTCTTAGTCTCTATCTCCCTCATAACTTCTAGTATAAGACCTTTCCAGACAACCTCGACTAGTGGAAACTGCCTGTTTCTCAACTGTTCAACTTTCTGATCAATGATTCGCTTTAGTCTAATCTCAAAGACGGGTTGTCTTGGAGCATAATGTCATCATAGCTTATGACACGTGTTGGGTCTAGATGGTACTTCTTTCATTGAGAGTTATAGAAGACATCATAAACTTGACTTACATTTGGGGGAAGGGTCACTTATAATCTACTAGTCCAGTCTTGGACAAAATTTGAAATGGTCCACTGTAGTTTGAACTTAACTTCTTAAACTTTGAGATCAACTGACTTCAATCTTTAACGGTCTCCTTTAATATCTGAGTAACTCTTTTGTCTACTTTGAGCCATTAGAAGTCTTTGCTAAATAACTTTAATCTACTGGGAAGTCTGATCCACTATATTATGACCATACTTACTTTTTTTCATTAAGCTCTATCCAGCACAAGGGAGATCTACACTTCCTCCCATAGAGTGCTTCATATGGCTCCATTCAAATACTTGCATGGAAACTGTCATTTTAATCGAATTCAGTTAACAGTAAGTACATACATTAGTTACTGCCGAAATTAAGCACATGTGCATGTAGCATATCTTCTAACATCCATATCATTCTCTATGTCTGCCCATCCGTCTCAGGATGGTAGGCTATACTGAAGTTGAGAGTAGTGTCCATTTCTTTCATAAGGACCTCCAAAACTTCAAGTAAATCTCGGGTCTTAGTTTGAAACCATACTGCTTAGGACACTCGGTAGCCTAACAGCTTCCTTAACTTTCATCTTCCATTATCTGCTAGACTTAGTGCATTCTTGCCAAAATGGCTAACATTTTCAGCTTTTGCATCCTCTTACTTTACTTCCCAGAGGTTACCTATCACTGGGTTACTCTTGCCCATGCACACTTAATTGAACAGTGCTGACGGGAAACTGAGGCACTGATTTTGATAGGCTCAACCCTAGTATTTTGCTGTCTTAGACCCTTTTCTTGATCTATCTTTAGTTGGGTCTTTTTAGCTTACATTCTTGTTTCTCGCCTTATCTTAAGGATTTGCCCATCAATACTCAGTCTATCTCTGTATCACATGGAGTTCTTCTTGTATCTAGAGCTAGCCTGAATGTCTCTTTTCCAGGTCTTATAGCTCTAACTCCTCTAACTTTGGCTTTTCTCTGTTAATCAGAAGGAAATTGAATCCAGCCTAATCAATGATAAGGTTATCTGGAAGGAAATCATGGTTACTCTCTCAGTACTAGTTTACAACCGAAGGAGGTTTCCACATCCTCAACTTATCCCTGGTCCTTATCTTCCCAAATAGGTACCAATCTCTGGGAGACTTAGACCATAGGACTAAGTGAAGTCATCTCTACTCAGTTGATCACCATACTAATAATTCCCCAAAACTGTTCCAAGAACCAATACCATTTTCTTAGGCCTCCTATCAATTCCCCAAGCCACCTATTCGTCTCTTTAGGTGCCTAAGCCAATTTGTCTTAGGAGTTCTCTTACTCCTCTAGCTGCTCTTACTGTCTCTTACTACTTTAGAACGGTACAGAGAGAGGACTTATGCAACTTCTCTTTCCTCTACTTTACTTTTCAGTATAAGCATATTCTAACATGCATAATGTCTAGCATTTTAATTTAAGGAGTGTAAGCTCTTACTGGTTGCTATGTTCGCAGCGTGCCAATCGGACATCTTATCCCTACAAGAGGGAGCCTCTTTTTCTGCTCGCAGCTGCTTCTGGAAGTCATAGGGAGAGGACTTTTCAGGTTCTTTTTCTTTCTGCTTGCTCTAGTACTCTACTAAGCTCAGGTACATCTAAGCCTAGCTTCGTTCTTGGCTAGTCATACTTCCATTGGATAAGGTCAACTCTGCTTGCCTTGCCTCGGTTGTTTCCCTTTCCTGATTGGATAGGGCATTTTGCTCTATCTTGAGCAACATCAATTCCAACTTAGAGGACCAATACCCATTTTCTCTAGGAAGATTCCTGGCCAAGAACTTATCCCTTGAAAAGGGTGCCTCTCAACCTAAACCCCAAGCAACTAAGTATCTCTTAACATTAAGGGGAACATGCCAACCTCTAAGCTAGTTCCCTGCATAGCTATTTGTCTAGTCCTCTTCTTCTTGATCCTTAAGACATTTCACTAGAGCTCTCCATCTTACTTCACTATCTCAAAGTTTCTATTCATCTATTCCAGGACTTGAGATAGCTACTCTATCATGGTGCCCCAGCCCTAATGAGGCTATAAGAGTTTGTTTAGCTTAGGTTGCCATTTATACTTTCTTAATGGTGTAAAGACTCAACCCCTAACTGTCTCGTTCAACTCCTTATCATTACTCTTCCTCTTAAGGGGGAATCTGATAATTCTAATTAGTGGCTACCTCTCTCCTTCTAACTTCTACTAATCTCACTCTTTGCGACCTCTAAGAGTCGTTGTGTCTTGTTGAGATACCACCTTAGCATATGAGATTTATTGTGTTCACCCGTCATGACCAGAACCTTTGTTTGCAGTGATAGAAGTTACCACCTTCTTTGATAATCACTCTATATTCGTCCATCGCCACTAATTCCCTTGGTTTATCATAAAGAAGCACACTTTTTTCTTAACCTCTGCTAGTCTTAGGTAGCTTCATTTATCATACCATTACCTGTCTAGGCATCCGTTACAAAGTTTAACTTAACTTTTGGATTTAACTCCATTTCTCTTGGGGATAAGATCAGGGTTTTGTCCTTGCTGTTATGAGAAGACAACCAATTCAATCCAATTACCTCATCAACTTCATGGAAGGCATACATATCAAGTCTAAGGTAGTACAATAATGCTCATAACCAAGTTGAGTCTTCTAAAACAATTTACATGACAAGAAAATGACTAGCACCCGAATCGAACATTACAATCACGGGGTGGTTATTAATAATGATCATGCCTTAGATCATTTCTGAAGACTTCCGACTTTCTTTCCCTGTGATGGAAAATACTCATCCTCAGGTGCACGGCCTTGCCTTTTCTGTACTCTGCCGACATTCTCTTAAGAAGTGTCCAGGTTTACTGTAAGTGTAACAGACATTCCGTCTGGCCATATATGGTCTATTACTGTGATTCTTACCACAGGTTGGGCATTCTTTGCCATTTGAGGGCTTGCCTTCCTTCTTGCTCTTTTGCTTGTCTTATAGCCTCTTCCTCTTCCATTCGTATCAGAAGAGGTACCACCCTGATCTCCCTTCTCTAACTTAGGAGTAGGCATTAAATGATGGTTCAAGCTGTTTATCGTAATTTGGCAGGCCTCAACTGCCTTGTTGAAGTGCTCGAACTGCCGGGGAGCAATCATCTCCCTTAAGGACTGCTTTAGTCCTCTGACCATCTTTTGGTCATCTACCTTTTATCATCTCGGTAACGCAGGTAACTGAAGTAGTAGGAAAGACGTCTAAACTTAGCTAAGTACTCATCAAATGACTCATTATTCCTCTACTTCAGGGTTAGGAATTCTGCTTCCTTTTCGTCCCTGGCTGACCTTGAAAAATATTTCTCATGGAATTGCTCTAGGAGCACTTCCCATGTCGCTCTCGTGTTTCGAGCATCTAGAAGAATCTTGGTATTCTTCCACTAGCGGTTGGTATCTTTCTCTAACTTGTAAATTACCATTTGGGCTTTCCGCTTAGTCGGACAATCTAGAATTTTAAAAATCATGATCCAATCCTCTGCTACTTGGATGTCAATCACTTCATCGAAGGATGGCGGATTGTGCTTGCAAACGAGAGTCATCCACTGCTGGATGCTGTCGGGGTCTACTGCTAGCATTGCCGATCTAGGCAATTGTTCTATTACTTGTGTTACTAAGGTTTCTTCCTCTAGCTGCCTCCTGTCGAGGTTAGCCACTGCTACTGCTACTGCTGCTACTATTACAGCGTCTCTTTCTTGTTCCTGGCTAGCTTGTGCTACCCTCAACCCTTCAATAGCCTTTTATTGCAGTTCTAAGCATTCCAAAATTAATCGTATTAGATCAGGATGGACCCGTACATCACGTCCTAAGGGTCTCTTCGACAAAGCATTTTATCAGTTCTAACTAATACGCTAACTAAACGGATAGCATATCTGAGGAACAAGAAATAAACATCGTGCTTGGATTTCATTGAGCAACATATGCATTCATAATACATCAGTCATCAGTCACAGCAATATAGTTTAGCATACATAGCCATTAAACATGCCAGACTAACCTACTACGGTTAGCTGTAACAATATAAGTCCTACATCAATTTTATGAGGATCTAACTATCTAAAAATAGTGAATCTTAACAAAGTTTTCAAGGTGTTAGATGTAATCCTCAACACCTAAATCCACTATTTGATTTAGGCGATAGAACTCATATACCTAGAAGGGTAAATATGGAAGCATGTTCGTCATCGTAAAGACCCAGTCCTTGGTGTCTAGATAAGGGTTACCCAGTCCCTGAGTCTGATATAACACCTTTACTCCCTGAAGGTATTCTAGGTAGACGTTCGGGTCTTGCTCATCCTCATCTTTCCTGATATGTCGACCCAAAAATTCTAACTTCTCTCTCAGCTGATCCTGACTATAGATCTTAGGCTCAGTTGGAACAGGGATAGGTACTGTGGGTGTCGGGGGTATCCCTGGCTTGCTATTGGACTCGGGGATGTCACTTAGGTGCACACTTAGGCTAGCAAGTTGTCAGTGAGACTGAATGTCAAAACTAGGATCCACTAGTTCCTGATACATATCAATTGTGGGAACCACCAGGTTATTGGGTCTAGGAAGGTTCATTAAATTCTCAACAGTAACCCCTAAAAGGCCCTATGCACTGGATAATTGTTGGACTCCTTTATTGAGTATCCTGGGCTAGCAATCCCCATAGTCCATCCCATCGGATCCTCTGTTGTGAGATCAATTATGTTAGTATTCCCATCATTAACCGACTTCTTAGATCTAGCATCCCAATCCATTGTGTTTTCCATCACAATTCCTGCAACAATATGTTAGTTTTCCTTTTAACTGACATATTAACTAAGCAGAGCGTTCTATCTTATGGCAGAACCTCTGCTCTGATATCAAAAATGTCACACCTTACTATTGGATCCACTTGGGATTTAATTAAAACCATTTTAGACCACATTGGATGGTCTTGGGCTCAAAAATTCATGAAAAACGCTGATTTTTGGATTTTTACTGTTCATTGGGTAAAAATTCAGTTTTGTGGCCCAACTTCAAAAATTCATAACTTAATTTAGAAAAATCAAAATGGAGTGGTTCAAAATTTTATAAGAATATATTTGAATTCTCTTTCAGGGAAAAATAATCTTATGAAACAATTCCATTTGAAAAAGTGTCAGGTTTTTGTGAAATTCACCTCTGTCCATTTGGCAAAAATCCTTTTTCCAGATTCTAAACCTTAATTTTGAAAAATCAGTAAAAATCGTGTAGTTGGCCATTTTTAACGTGTTGCCTATCAATTTGAAGCTAATGATGTCAACTTTAAGCATACTAAATTTTGTGTAGAAATTCATTCGGTAACTTAATAAAATGTGGCTCTAAACTGACATCCTGCTTAGAGATTATAGCACCGTCCAGCCAAATATTTACATAACCAAAAGTCCATGAAATTTTATGGTGTGACACCATAATTTAGCCTCCAATCTGCAGCTTGCTCTTGGGAGTTTTAGACTTATAAATTCCATTTAAGTTGTCTCAGGGGTATTTTTGTCATTTCTCTTTGCAAAGGAGTCTTGCAGTATTATTTCCCATCTTTTGGGATTTTCATGGAATTTTCTGTATACTTTCTATTTTTACCCCTAATGACCGTAACTTTATGAATTTACAGTTTTACCCCTGTTTGGGCTCGACCTTATAAAACCATCTTTTTTAAGCTCTTAACTTAACCTTTGGCGTGTATCTAGCCTCTTTTCCCTTCCTGGGCCCTTGAAACTTTACGGGAGACTCTAGCTTCAATTATACTTCAGGCCTTGAAAACCTTTACTTTGCAGTTTAATCCCTAAAACTGGTTTGACTTCTTTTCTCATCTTTGGGAGTTTTGCTAAAAAGGGTCTAGTAGTCTATCCAATTCAGGCCATTTCTAGTACTTCTAGGCCCACAAATCGAGATGTTACAATGTCTCCCGTAAAGGGTACCTCTCAACCTAACCCCAAATGGCTGAGTATCTCTTAACATTATCGGGAACATGCTTACCTCTTTATGCTAGTTCCCGTATAGCTATTTGCCTCATTCTCATTTCTTTCTCTTCTTTTTAATCCCCAAGAATTTCACTAGGGCTATTCATCTTGAGTTTCCTATCCCCAAGTTCCTATTTATCTATTCAAGAACCTGAGATAGCTACTCTATCATGGTGTCCTAGCCCCAATGAGGCTACAAGAGTTCATCAAGCTTAGGTTGCCACTCTATCCTTTTTGCTAGGTTCAGGCTCATACCTCTATCTAACTTGTAAGCCATTACTCTTTCTTTCTCTAGAGGAGAGGTCTCTTAATCTTTAAGTAGTGGCTACCTTCCTTACTGTATGATTTCTTATCATTATTTCATCTGTACTTTTCTAATTGAGGGTTCAAACTACACCTCTTAATGATCCTCAATACTTATTTGCCCTAGAGCATTTACCTCCAATCTACAACCTTAGTTGGACCATGACTAGTACCCTATTACTAGCTTTAACCTGACCTGGGCTTTTTCTAAACCTTTACGTACTCTGTTTCATGAGCAAATAGTTCCTTTTCCCATGCTTGAACCTGGCTCTAATACCAAAATGAAATATCCTTACTTTAACCCTTGATAGTACATATTCAGAAGTGAAATGGATCACTCAGATCACAACCTAAGACCAAAAATTAAAAATTTTCACCTTAAGCTCATAAAAATGTAAATAGGATGTTGGATAACAGATTTACTGTTCATTGTGCATTTTTCATATTACAAGTCTAACTTTGAAAAATCATAACTAATCTTAGAAAAATTTTATAGAGGTGCACCAAATTTCTACTCGAAGCTCTTTCAATGCTATTTAAGGAAAAAAAATATCAAACTAGAATTATCTCTTACCAATTCATACAGTTTATTCATTGAACTTTACTATTCATTTGGTAAATTTTGGAACTTTTAGATCTCTAGCATTAAATTTGGAAATTCATATCTACTTGTGTACATATCCAATTGAGGTAATCTACCTCTTAGTTTAAAGCTTGGGATGTTTACTATAAGCCTACCAAATTTTGTGACTTAATTCATTCATTTGATGGGTCAAACTGGAGTTATAAATTGACTGCTCCAGGACCTATGTTTTTCTCTTTACCTTTACTTGCCTTAATTCTTTTTATTGCTTTGGAATTCATAACTTGGTCTTACTCTTTTCTATTCATTCTCATACATTTCCATTCATGTCATAGACATTCTAATCAATTACATTGCATCATTAGCATTTATAAACATAATTTACATAATAGGAGAATTATACATTAATCCTTAATCTCATTCATTTACATCAATAATTCTCCACTTTCTTCTCCTTCCTTCTCATACCATTATTGCTCATCATTGATTGACCTAAATGGTTGGTTAGGGAGAGATAAGATTTTAGGAATCTCAGTACTAAACAATACCACATAATCATGCTATACGGATGCTAACATATTATATGCAACTTACTTGTTCTCTTGTTAGTTAGTGACATATTAGCATGCTCAAAGCTACCTTCTTGATGCATGGCTATGGTGACATAATCTACTCATCATAAATAGCAATTATAGCAGCCAATACATGCCACAACAACATTCAAACATCATGCACATAGCAATACACAAGCATATAACACCAAGCAATGACAATAGGTAAGTTCACTACCTTATACTTCAAGCTTTCCTCTTGCTTTTCTTTTGACTCCCTTAACCTCCCAAACATATTAGTTTTCGGTCAATATCCTCAAACATCCTCTTGGATGTGCCAAGGTCCTAAACATGGCCATAATGGTGATATAATCCATTAGGACCAAGAGATTACATAATGTTTAAGACTAGCTCTCTTGAACTTAATTTTTTCTCTTAATTTTTAGCTTAGTGTTCTGGCTTTGGTAACAATTGTTCTCTTAGACCAATCCTACATAATTTTATCCAAAGAATCCAAACATGAGCTTGGATTCATGAAAACAAAATTCCTTCCCCAAGAACCAATGTTGGCTGAATAGGGGGTTTTGAAATCCAAAAATTCCAACTTTAATTCCAATGCTTCAAATGCTTGTTCTTTAGGTTTACCCAACACCATATTTCATTTCAAACACAATGGAAGCATAAAAAACTATAAAAAACACATCCTAGGATAGATATCTTAGCTTGGTTGAATAGTACCCACAATAATCATATCATGAAATCTTTCAAATATCAACACAAAACTACTTGAAACAACCTTGAACTAATGTGTTTCAACTAAGTTTAACATCAAAACTTCCTTCCCCTATCAAAGATTCAATTTGGCCAACACTTCTCATAAGGAAAATCAACTTTTTCAACCACCAAAACCAAGAATACAAAGCAAAATACAAGAAAGAACACCAAACTAACCTTGCATTCAAGCTTGTATACTATAGTAGTGTACTTCCTCTTGGTTGATCTTCAAGACACAATTTTGCAAGAGCTTCCCCTCTTAACCGAAATGGTGTCTTGCAAGGGGGAGGGAGTGCCTATTTATAGCCAAAACTTGGCCTTGAATAGACCAAAATGCCTTTGGGAGCTAATAAAAAGTGTAAGGGCAAACTTGGAACTTCAAGTACAATTTTGCATCATCATTGCACATCATCACTCTAGAAGAGCTAGGTGTCAAAATTCTAATGGAGATGAAGGAAGAATGAATCCTAACCATTGGATCAAAACTTAATCTCCAAGTTTCCTCCCAATTTACTTGGCTCACATTTATTTGGCTTTCTTAATGGTCTTCTGGAGCTCAAAAAATTATTCTATCTAATCTATAAATTTCCTTTTGGTGTACAGAATAACTATGAATTTTCTTAGGCCATAACAGTTCCTTTAAGCCTTGCATAAAAATCATTTACCAAAATACCTTTTATTGGAATAATCGGCTTTATATTTTATTAGAGCCATATTACTAGCCTTCTGGGAATGGGACTTATTTTATAAATTAGTAAAACTTTTTAAATATTTAACCTCATTTTTGTGTATATTTTTGAGATCTCTTGCTATTTTAAATAATTACTTCAAATGGTGTGCTTTTTACTAACCATTATCTTATAAATTTCATTTAAGTTACCTTAGGGGTATTTTCGTCATTTTCCTTCACAAATAGGATAATATTTTCCATTTTCTGAAATTTTTCTAGAATTTTTTGTATACTTTTTATTTTACCTCTATTGGCTGTAACTTTCTGAAATTATGATTTAGTCTCTACTTGGACTTAACCATATAAAATCATCCCTTTAAGGCTTTTAACTTAACTTTTGGCCTATATCAAGTGAAACGGCCTGTCTTTAACCTCTCAGAGTATGCATCCATAAGCATTATGGTTCAAGCGGATCACGACACAAGTTCGTGGATTTAAAATTTCAACATAATTGCTCAGGTTACTATTCACTGTTCCAATTCCAGATTATAAGCCTAACTTCAAAAATTCATAACTAATTTCATAAAAATTGTATTATGGTATTCTAAAATGCTACAAAAAGCTCTTTTAATGCTCTATAAGGAAAAAATATCAAACCGGACTTATCCTTGACCAATTCATACAGTTTATCCAGTAAAGATTACTCTTTATTTGGTAAAATCTGAAACTTTTAGATTATGTGCCTTAACTTTGGAAATTCATATCTCCTTATCTACCCATCCAATTGAGGTGATCTACCTCTTATTTTAAAGCTTGGGATGTGTACTATAATTTTGCCAAATCTCGTGACTTAACTCATTCATTTGATAGGTCAAACTTGAGCTATAAAATTACTGTCCCAGGATCTATGTTTTATCCCTTAACCACTTCTTACTTTAATTCTTTTTATTAATTTGGCATATATAACTTGGGTTTACTCTTTCCCATTCATTCTTATATATTTTCATACATACCATAAACATTATAATTAAATACATGGCATCATTGGCATCCATACACATAATTTACAAAATATGAGAATTACACATTAAGCATTAACCTTATTCATTAACATCAATAATTTTCCACTTTCTTCTCCTTCCTTCTCATGCCATTATTGCCCATCATTAATTGACCTAAATGGTTGGTTAGGGAGGGGTGAGATTCGGGAGAATCTCAGTAGCAAACATTACCACATACATGCACAAGATGGATGCTAGTGTATGGTATGTAGTTTTTCATAAACTTAAGTTAACTAGTGACATGCTATCATGCTTTATGCTTGGTATAAAATTGCATGGTCATGGAAACATATTAAAAACAGTATTTCCAGCAATAATCATCATGTCACAACATCCTACAAATATCAACAAAACAAACCAACACATAAGCATACCACATCAAGCACATAAAGGGTGAGTTCACTACCTTGTACTTTAAGCTTTCCTCTTGCTTTTCCTTTGACTCTTTTGACTTCCCAACCATTTAAACCTTTGATCAACATCATCAAAATCCTCTTGGATGTTTCAAGGTCCTAAACATAACCATAATGATCACACAATCCATTAGGACCAAGAGACTACACAAGGTTCAAGACAAACTCTCTTGAACTTAACCTTTTTCTCTTAATTTTTGGATTAATGTTCTAGCTTTGTAAAAAATGTTCTCTTAGGCTAACCGTACACAATTTTGCCCAAGGAATCCAAATATGAGCTTGGACTAATAAAAATCTATCACATCCAGTACTATGGTAATTAAGAATAAGAAATATTTTGAAATGATTAAGAGCCAAAAATGATAAGGAGGAATAGAAGAATTTTGGTGGAAAATAATTATTATGATTTTCTAAGCCAATTATGGAAATTTGACTAATTCAGGAAAATTGGTCAAATATAATTATGGAATAATATTTTCAAGCCTTAGAAAATTAAGAAAAAAATGAGGATAATATCCTTTGAGAATTATATGAGATTATAAAATTAGTTTTATGACCAAATTACCGTTAGAGAAATTACAAAAGAATTTAAGGGTGAGTTAGGCCAATTTAAGGGATTTTATTTGGAAGATTCCAAATAAATATTTTCAAGGAGAATAAAATTCTAAGAAAATTCCTCTGATATCCCAAGAAATTATTAGAGATTATGGAATTAAATGAAGACCCTCAAGTATCTAAAATTTTTCCCAATACCTTTGAAAAGTGAAAAAACCTTAAAGAGAAGGAAATTAGTTTTCTTTTTTATATAATTATTGGGAAATTAATTTTGAGACAAAGAGGGCAATTTGGGAAAATAAAAATAAGGAGAATAAATTAGGGATCTGATAGAAAATAATTACAGAGGCCAAAATATACTGTAATTATAGAAAAGAAGTTAAACTCAGAGTCAAAGTGCACTGATAAAGCAAGACTAGAGTCTTGCAATTCAAATGGTTCACAATTAGCCATGTGTCAAGTCCCTAATGGAAAGGATTTGAACTTACCAAGTGTCATTCCTCAAATAGAGAGGATTTTGACTTTTGGTAATTAATTTCATTTGGATTAAGTTAATTATGAAAGAGAAAGTAAGATTAAAGGGGCTAATGACACATGGAATTTCATTTATGATGATGGTTGGGATATTTGGGCTCATTAAAAAAGCTCATCTCCCCCTAATTTCAGATGTTAAGTTTGGCCAAGAGGGAACCAAGAGAGAAAAGAGAGAATTCAAAGAGAAACAAGAGGAAAAGCTATCAACTTGATCATACAACCAAGGATTCAAGGTTAGTTCTTGGTTCTAAATGGATCCTTGCCTTGTTTTCTTTCTTTGTATAATTGAAAATTTCTATTTCTCCTCTTCTTTGGGTGCTGGAAAAACTGATTATCATGTGGGTAAAGAAGTTTTGTTGATCATACTTGCTAGAACACTTCAAAACATGTTAGTTCCTAGTGGTTGCAAGTGGTTATAGGTTGTTTTTTATGTATTTTCTTGGTTGTTTCTCTTGAGGTTCTTTTCGGCCAAGATAGTAAGTGGACCCTAGGATGAGTTTTTTAATGTTTTAATGCTTCCATTGTGCTCAAAATGAAAAATAGTGTAGGATAAACCTAAAGAACAAGTGTTGGAAGCATTAAAAATCAAAGTTGTAATTTTTGGTTAAAGAACCCCTTTGGTTCGGTCAAGAGAGAACTAAAAGGAGGAATTTTATTTTCTCAAATCTAAGCACATATTTGGAATCTACATAAAAAATCATGTGGGAATAAGTTAAGAAGCAATTTTAGGGTTTATGGAAAACAAAGGTCATAAATGAAAGAACAAAGGTGGAAGCTTTAAGGAGCAAGAGTTATGTTTAAGTTGTGTTTTTGCTTTTACTTGGTTTGGTTAATGATTCTTGCTGCCCTTTTTGGTGAATTTCCATGCCAGGGTTTGACATTTGTGAAGGAAAAGAAGAGAAACAAAGAAAACTCAAGCTTTTGGAGCAAGATAGCAAGTTGAACCTAACTACTAACATTAGCTTGGCATTGTTGATTATTACATGATTAATTGCTATTATGTGGATGAACTTTCTTGATTGTGATGTGGCTGCTCTTTGCACTTTCTTGGTTTGGCCTTTGTATGATTGAGTTGGCCAAATGATAAGCATGCTAGTTCACCAATAGTAGTTAATGTAGTTATGCATAATGATGATGCTTGTTGATGCTATAGTTGGTTAATTTGCTATTGGGATTTCAATGAAATCTCATTTCCCAAATACAATCTAACATTTTAGGGCCTGAAAAATCCAAGGCAAGCTATAGGTTGAAGGTTAAATTATGGTATCATACCATAAAAATTCGTGAACTTTTGGGTTATGTAATATTATGCTGGGCAGTGCTGTAAATTCACTAACACCACCACTTTTAAGTGACATTTTGATTAAGTTCCCGAATGTGTTTAATCACAAACTTTGGTACGCTTGTAGATCATATTATGAGCTTCATTTTGATATCTAACACATTAAAAATGGCCAACTACACGATTTGTAATGATTTTTCAAAGTTAAGGTTTAGAATCCGGAAAAAGGGTTTTTGCCTAATAGACAGAGGTGACTTTCACAAAACCTGATGCTTTTTCAAATGCAATTGGTTCACAAGACTATTTTTTTCTGAAAGAGCATTCAAAAATATTTTTATAGAATTTTGAACCACTCCATTTTGAGTTTTCTAGGTTAAGTTATGAATTTTTGAAAATGGGCCGGAAAATTGGATTTTTATCCGATGAACAGTGAAAATCTGAAAATTAGCGTTTTGAGATAAAATTGAGCCCAGGACCATCCAATATGGTCTAAAATAGTTTTAATTGAACCCTAGGATGATATGATAGTAAGGTGTAATATTTTTGGTATCCGAGTGGAGGTTTTGGCATAAGATAGAATGCTCTGCTTAAGTTATTCACTAGATTTTAGGGTTAGATAGGAAGAAACTGACACGTCTTTACAGGAATCAGGATGGAAAACACCATGGACTGGGACCCTAGATCTAAACCATCAGTCAATGATTGGGATCTTAACGTTAACGATCTCACTGAAGAAGAGGAATGGACTATGGGAGATGCTAGCCCAAGCCATTCGTCAGTGAGCTCAAATGACTACGCCGAGTGCTATCCTGAACTGCTAGGAATCACTGCAGAATAGTTATTGTACCTTCTTGGACTCGGTGACCTGATAGATCTTGTAACTAGCCTATACCAAGAACCATTAGACCTACGCCTTTACATTCAGTCCATCAAACAGGTTGCTGCCCCTGTTGTGCATCCATGCAACATTCCTGGACCTAGTACTGGACCAGTTATACCCCCAGCTCCTGTAACACCTGTAGCACCTACAGTTCTAGTCGTACCTGCCCCTGCTCCGTCTAGTCATGAGATCCATAGTGTGGGTCAGCTAAGTGACCGGTTGAGGTTCCTAGGGTGTCACATCAAGAGGGATGTGGACGCAGACCTGAGAGTACACCTAGACTACCTCTAGGGCGTGAGAGAGGTGTACCAAGCCCATGGACTAGGCAACCCTTACTTGGAACCTTTTGATTGGTTATGTGAGATGGTAGAGGTCTTGCCTAACACCCCATTCTGGACCCATGAGATCATCCGCCTAAACTACATACTTGGAGATAATGTGGAGGACTGGATCTAAAGCCTCGAGGGCTTTGTTATTGTTCATTTTCTATAGATGACTAGGACCTTCCTATTACTAATATAGGATGTATTTTGGTGCAGCTAACCATAGCAGGTTAGGCTAACAGTGCTTGCGTATATGTACGTTTTGAACTATATTATTGGTGATTGATGCTTAAATGTGGAATGATGTATGCCTCTTTTGTTAAATGAAATCCGAGCATGATATTTACTTCTTGTTCCTTGTTATGCTATCCGGTTAGTTAATCACAATGGTTAGAACCTAATGAAACCCTTCGCCAGAGAGACCCCCAGTTTAGGATGCAAGGGTCCCTCCCGATCCACTGCAAATAATTTTGGATCGTCTCGAGCATTAGCAAAAGACCATCAAAGACATGAGAGCGGCACAAGCTGAAAATCTTAGAATCAAGAAGATCAAATCTAAAAATTTTGCTTCGCGGGTACTGTTCACGCAGAATTTCCAAAATTTTTGCTCAACTCAGAAATTCATAATTAATTCTAGAAAAATCAAAACTGAGTGGTTCCAAGTCTTACTGAAAGATCCTTAAGTTCTATTTAAAGTAAAAATAGTTTTAGGAACCAATCCTATGCTGAACAGTACTGAAATTGTATGGAACTTGACACTCTTCCAAAGGTTAAACACTGTTTCTAGATTTCAAACCCTAACTTTGAAAAATCACCATAAATCGTACACATATACAAATGAAGCGTCTACCCATGTATTTAAAGCTTATAGAGTGTACTTTAATCATGCAAAATTTCAGGATCAGATACAAAGAGTAACCCATTCAAAATAGGCATCAAATTAGATGCTACAACCATCACATACGTTGATCTTGAAGCTTGAATCTTGTTCCTTCTTTTTGGCCTTCACCCCTACGTTTTTCTCTCTAAATTCTGATAGAGTTTCCCCTCTTAAACTCATGTTGGCTGAAAATATGAAGGGGGGAGTGCCTATTTATAGCCAAAAATTTGGCTTGAATGGACCAAAATGCTCTTGGTGGCTAATAGAAAGGGTAAGGGCAATTTTGGAACTTTAAGTTGACTTTTACATCATCATTGCATCATCTTCTTGTATCTTCCTTACCTCATCCTTCTAGAAGATGCCAAAAGTGGTGGAGGAGAAGTAAGATTAGATCCTAGCCAGTGGATCAAAACTTGTTCCTTAAGTTTCCTCTTATTTTACTTGGCCCACATTTCTCTGACTTACTTTATGGCCTTCTGGAGCTCAAAAAATTCTTCTGTCTACTCCATAAATTTCTTTTAATTCTAGAGAGTATCTATGAATTTTCTTAGGCCATAACACTTCCCTTATGCCCTGCATAAAAATTAATTTACTAAAGTACCCTCTTATCGGCATAATCAGCTCTTTAATTTATTAAAGCCATTCCACTGGCTTTTTGGTTGCGGGGCTAATTTTATAAATTAGTACAACCTTTCAACCATTTAACCTCATTTTTGTGTAAATTTTGGAGGTCTCTTGCTATTTTAAATAATTACCTCAAATGGTATACTTTTTACCGGCCATAACCTCAAAAATTCCATTTAAGCCACCTCAGGGGTATTTTGGTCATTTCTCTTCACAAAGGAGTCTTAGAATATTATTTCCCATTTTTTTGGGATTTTCTTGGAATTCTCTGTATACTCTTCTATTTTTACCCCTGCTGGTCATAACTTTCTCAATTTACGATTTAGTTCCTACTTGGATTTAACTTCATACAATCCTCTCTTTGAGGTTTCTAACTTAACCTTTAGCCTGTTTCTACTCTCTTTTCTCTTTCTAGGCCCTTAAGACTTTACTGGAGCTTCTAGCCTTGATTATACTTGAGTCCCCTGAAAACTTTTACTTTGCAGTTTAGTCTCTGAAACTGCTTTGACTTCCTTTCTTGTCTTTGGGACTTCTGCTCAAAAGGGGTCTAGTAGCCTATCCAATTCAGGCTACTTCTGGTACTTCTTGGGATGTTACAATTCTCCCCCTCTCAAAAGAATTTCGTCCTTGAAATTCCGAGTCAACCCTCTATTCTTACCTTTAATGAGAGGTTAACTGAGGAGAATATCCCCACTTATACTTAACTCTGACCTCTTCAACTTTTCATTATACCTCATTTTTAGGTTTCAACCCTGGGCTTCATACTTACATAACTTGTCGTTTTATACTTTTCTGTCATTTGCATGAGTATGGCCTTTGTTTCTAAGCATTTGTCACCACTGCTCATATTCTTCCTATACTTTAGGCTCATTCTTTCATAATAATACCATGACAGTATACCTGTCTTCTTGGTATTTTCCTATACCATGGCATTTTTGGTTCTCTTAATACGTCCTTTACCTATTCTTTATTGTATACCCTGCCATTCCTCTTTACTTTAAGGGCATATCTCCTTTCTTTCCTTCATTGATTAGAACAGAATTGAGCTCAGTCTAATTGACAATAAAGGTGTCTGGAACAAGTCAAGGGTACTCTCTCTATATTAGCCCACTGCTGAAGGAGATTTTAGTATCTTAAACTCATCTCTGGTCATAGTCTTCCCAAAGAGGTACTGTACTCTTACCCTTACGGCTCAGCCATTTTCTCTTAGGCCTGGTCTACCATGACCTCGGGAGCTACTACTCTCTACCATAAGCCTCTTCAGGATCCATTATGATCCTGGAATACTATCATGAATCTGAGCCATCTTAGGATCTCCAGGAGACTCTAGACCATAAAGTTGAGTAATAAAATAAGTCACCTCCACTCAGCTAGTAACATGACTGATTATTCCCCAAGACTGATCACAGATATCAGTATTGTCTTCTTAGGCCTTACTCAATCCTTCTGTCAACTCTTGGAATTCTTAGCCTTTTCATATTTCCTTAGCCCTTAGTTTTAGCTTCCTTATGCTACTTTCCTTTCTTTTTTCTTTGGTGCCTTTTGAATGCTTAGGCACTGGCTCATCTCTAAAGCCCATTAACTTGCCACTGTATCAATGCCAGCCTGCCTTATCTTAGAACTCTGTAGTCCTTGCCGTCTCTTAATAATTCAGACAGCATCAGGAGAGGACTTCTATCATCACATTCTCATTATCCTTCAGAATTCCACAGTACCCTGTTAAGCTCGAGGAGTATCTGTTTACATATCACACTTTTGTTGTCTTAACCAGTTTCACTCTCTCTCTCTGGGGTAAGGTCTGTCCTGTGCCTTGCCTCGGCTGCTTCTACTTTTCCTGTGGGAGGACAGATTATTCTGACTGGAGCATCGTCAACTCAACCACTTACTTTCTGTTTCATTCCTTCAAAGGATAGCTTACTCTTACTAGAGCAGCATCACTCTGATCCGGAGAACCATTTCCCAATCTTAGAGAGGTACTTCATGGTCAAGACTTTTCTCATATGCAATCTCTCCAAGGTACATTCCTCGAATACCATATCCCTATCAAAGGGAGCCTCTCCACTAGATTATTCAATCGTAAAAGCAACGGCATCTATCTATAGGAATCTCATTTCTTAGATTCCTTAATGGCCTGAGTTACATGGTTGTACGCTCTTGGATGCCTTAGGGACATAATAGAATACTAGTTAGTCCCTGACATTATCATGTGTCCAAGCATCATCGAGCTCTAGGTATCACCAGGAACTTGCTTATCTCTCTCTGTGCATTAGTTCCCAATGCAACCATCTACTATCATGTTCTTATTCATCTCCTTTCATCTCTATTCTCAAGAGGGATCTTGCCTCACTTTACTCTCTCTAACTTTCTTTACCTCTTGACCAATTATTTTTATGGTCGGGTATTGATCACTATACCCTCATCACATCACACAGCGACCATTTAATCACTTTATTGTGTGGTATCTAGGTCAGGTACCTAGGTCATTATTGACCTTTCATTCATTATCATCTAATATTTGTCTTTCTTGGTTCACTATCCCTTAGGGTGTGTTTGGTTGGAGGGGAGGGGAGGGAAAATAAGCCCCTCCCCTCATTTGGTTGAAAATTTTGGAGGGGAGGGAAGCCAATATGTTCCCTCCCCTCCCCTCCCCTCCCTCCTTCCCTCCCTTATTTTAGCTCTCCTCCAAATTGGGGGTTTTTGGAGGGGAGCTAAATTTTTTGACCATTATACCCTTCTGATTTTTTTGATATTCCACAACTACCTATAAAATATGTTATTATAATATTTATTTTAAATAAAAATAATATTATCCTAAGTAGGAAATAAAAAATATAAATTATTATAATTAAAAATATATTATAATAAAAATTAATATAAATTTTATAAAAATAAAAAACATTATTTAAATAAAAAATTATAATATTATAAAATTAATTGTTTTTTATAAATATATTATTTATTAAATATATTTTAAAGCTGAAAAAAGGCATAGTCTAAAGAGAATAAAATTTCAATTTTTTTTAGAGCATATAAAATTTGTTGATTTGATTATTTTAAATGTATTATTATATTAATTAGAATTAAAAAATACTGTACCAATTTTTTAATACACATATTAACATGATAAGACTGAATTTTTATTAAATTATATTATTTAAATTAAGATGTAAATTAATTTATATAATATATCAATTAAAAAAATAAACTAATATGTAAGGGTAAAATGGTAAATTGATTATTACTATCCCTCCCCTCTCCTTCTTGAACCAAACAAGGGATCATTAAATATCCCTTCCTCCCCTCCTTTTTAATCAACCAAACAAGGTGAGGATAAAACCTCCCCTCCCCTCCCCTACCCCAGCCTCCCCTCCCTCCCCTACCCTCTCCTCAAACCAAACAGGCCCTTAGGGATTTCTACCTCTATTCAGGGATTTTGAACAAACTTCAAACATCTCATCCTGTTACCTTGCCTCTATCTAGGTCACATTGATTACTTAAGATACAGGTTGACATTCGGTTCCCTTGCTAAGGCATTGACTTATGCCTCTGACTGGCTTACTGTACCTTTAACCATTCATTTCTATGGTCATATACTAATCATAAAGTGACCATATTACACAACAAGCATTGATCATTAAAACACCTCCGTTGTGTGACATTCTAGTCAGGCACCTTTAACCAATCACCTGAGGCTCAAGTTGTCACCCTACTTCCCTATTAGGGTTTGGACTCCTACCCCTTACTGGCTTACCATACTCTTAGCCATTACCCTCTGGAGACGTCTTTCAACTTTGATTCATTCCCTGGTCAAGCTGTCTCAGCTCAACCATTCCTCCCCTGAGGGGAGTCCCTTAGCAGCGACTACCTATCTCTCAGGTTACTCTCTACCATTCCTTACTTCTCTTCTATATTTATTTCCCTTGAAGAAAACACCTCAATATCTTAACCTATTTGGACCAATCCTAGTAACCCGTTACTTCTCTAATTTAGGTTTTCTCTCATACCGGACTTTGTTTGAACCAATACTCTGCTTATACCTTGGCAAGAACTTTACCAGAACTTCTATTATGTTTAAACACTTACAAGAATCTTTGTTCTATTTACATACTTGCCAGAACCTCTGCTCTGATACCAAAATGAAACATCCTGCCTTTAACCCCTCAGAGTACGCATTCAAAAGCATGTAGCAGATCATGGCACAAGCCCGTTGATTTAAAATTTCAACATAATTACTCAGGTTACTATTCACTGTTAAATTTCCAAATTACAGGTCCAACTTCAAAAATTCATAACTAATTCCATAAGAATTGTATTGAGGTGTTCTAAAATTCTACAGAAAGCTATTTTGATGGTCTTTAAGGAAAAAATATCCAATTGGACTTATCCTTGCTTAATTCATACAGTTTAATCAATAAACATTACTGTTCATTTCATAAAATCTGGAACTTTCAGATTCTATGCCTTAATTTTGGAAATTTGTATATCCTTGTTTACACATCCAATTGAGGTAATCTACCTCTCATTTTAAATCCTGGGATGTGTACTATGTGTCTACCAAATCTCGTGACTTGACTCATTCGGTTGATAGGTCAAACTGGAGCTACAAACCCACTGCTCCAGGACCTACGTTTTATCCCTTAACATCTCTTTCCTTTAATTCTTTTTATTTCTTTGGCATACATAACATGGGCTTACTCTTTCTCTTTCATGCTCATACACTTTAATTCATGCCATAAGCATTATTATTAATTACATGGCATCATAGGCATCCATAACATAAATTACATAATAGGAGAATTACACATTGAATAATAATATCATTCATTAACATCAATAATTCTCCACTTTCTTCTCCTTGCTTCTCATGCCATTGTTGCCCATCATTTATTGACCTAAATGGTTGGTTAGGGAGGGGTGAGATTCGGGGGAATTTTAGTAGCAAACAATACCATATTAATCATGCTAGATGGATACTAATGCACTACATGCAACTTGCTTTTTCTCTTGTTAGTTAGTGACATATTAGCATGCTTAAAGCTACCTTCTTGATGCATGGCCATGAAGACATAATCTACTCATCATAAATAGCATTTATAGTAGCCAATACATGTCACAACAACATTCAAACATCATGTACAGCAACACACAAGCATACAACATCAAGCAATGATAATAGGTAAGTTCACTATCTTACACCTCAAGCTTTCCTCTTACCTTTCCTTTGACTCTCTTGACTTTCCAACCATGTGAGCATTCGATTAACCTCACCAAACATCCTCTTGGATGTTCCAAAGGTCCTAAATATAGTCACAATGATCATACATGAAACTTTTTACCTTTAACCCCTCAGAGTACGTATTAGGCATGTGTTATGGTTCAAGCAGATCATGACACAAGCCCATGGATTTAAAATTTCAACATAATTACTTGGGTTACTATTTACTATTTAACTTTCAGATTACAAGTCCAACTTCAAAAATTCATAACTAAATCCATAAAAATTGTATTGGAGTGTTCTAAAATTCTACAGAAAGCTCTTTCAATGCTCTTTAAGGGAAAAAATTATCCAATTGGACTTATTCTTGCCCAATTCGTACAGTTTAATCAATAAATATTCTTGTTCATTTCGTAGAATCTGGAACTTCCAGATTCTATGGCTCAACTTTGGAAATTTGTATCTCCTTGTGTACACATCCAATTAAGGTGATCTACCTCTCATTTTAAAGCTTGGGATGTGTTCTATGATTCTGCCAAATCTCGTGACGTAACTTATTCGTTTGATAGGTCAGACTAGAGCTACAAACTCACTGCTCCAGGACCTATGTTTTATCTCTTAACATCTCTTTACTTTAATTCTTTTTATTTCTTTGGCATACATAATATGGGGTTACTCTTTCCCATTTATGCTCATACACTTTCATTCATGCCATAAATATTATAATTAATTACATGACATCATAGGCATCCATAACATAAATTACATAATACGAGAATTACACATTGAATAATAATATCATTCATTAACATGAACAATTCTCCACTTTCTTCTCCTTGCTTCTTATGCCATTATTACCCATCATTGATTGACCTAAATGGTTGGTTAGGGAGGGGGTGGGATTTGGGGGAATCTTGGTAGCAAACAATATCATATTAATCATACTAGATGGATGCTAATGCACTGCACGTAACTTGTTTATTCTTTGTTAATTAGTGACATATTAGCATGCTCAAAGCTAACTTCTTGATGCATGGCCATGGAGACATAATCTACACATCATGAATAGCAATTACAGCAGCTAAAACATGTCACAATAATATTCAAATAACATGTACATAGCAACACACAAGCATGCAACATCAAGCAATGACAATAGGTAAGTTCACTACCTTGCACCTCAAGCTTTCCTTTTACTTTTCCTTTGACTCCCTTGACTTTCTAACCATGGGGGCATTCGGTTAATATCACCAAACATCCTTTTGGATGTTTCAAAGGTCCTAAACATAGTCACATTGATCATATAATAGGACCACTAGATTACATAATTTTCAAGACTAGCTCTCTTGAACCTCAACCCTTTCTCTTGCTTTTAGGGTTTTCTTTCTAGCTTTTCTAACATAAATCTCATCATTTTCCATCCTTGAGGTTCATTTCTTGTCAATTAGGACCACTTTAGATGGCCTTAGATTCAAGAAGATCAAATCTGAAAATTTTGCTTCGCGGGTACTATTCACACAGAAATTCCAGAATTTTTGCTCAACTCAGAAATTCATAATTAATTCTAGAAAAATCAAAATTAAGTGATTCCAAGTCTCACTGAAAGCTCCTTAAGTTATCTTTAAAATAAAAATAGTTTCAGGAATCAATTCTATAGTGAACAGTACCATAATTGTACGGAATTTGACACTCTTCCAAAAGTTAAACACTGTTTTCGGATTTCAAACCCTAACTTTGAAAAATCACCATAAATCGTACACATATACAAATGAAGTGTTCTACCCATAAATTTAAACCTTACAGAGTATACTTTAATCAAGCCAAATTTCAGAATCAGATACAAAGAGTAACTAATTCGAAATAGGCATCAAGTCAGATGCTATAACCATCACATACCTTGATCTTGAAGCTTGAATCTTGTTCCTTCTTCTTGGCCTTCACCCCTACGTTTTTCTCTCTAAATTTTGACAGAGTTTTCCCTCTACAAATAGTTGCCAAAATTCTCTTCCAAGGTGGGGTATTTATAGCCAAAACTCTGGCTTAAATGGACTAAAATGCCCTTGGTGGCTAATAGAAAGAGTAAGGGCAATCTTGGAACTTCAAGTTAACTTTTACATCATCATTGCATCATCTTCTTGCATCATCCTTACCTTATTCTTCTAGAAGGTGCTAGGTGTCACAAAAGTGGTGGAGGGAAGGGAGATTAGATCCTAGCCATTGGATCAAACTTGTTCTCTAAGTTTCCTCTTATTTTACTTGGCCCACGTTTCTCTAGCTTTCTTGATAGCCTTTTGGAGCTCAAAAAATTCTTCTGTCTACTCCATAAATTTCCTTTAATTCTAGAGAGTGTCTATGAATTTTCTTAGGCCATAACACTTCCCTTACGCCTTGCATAAAAATTCATTTACTAAAGTACCCTCTTACCGGCATAATCGGCTCTTTAATTTATTATAGCCATTCCACTGGCCTTTTGGTTACGGGACTAATTTTATAAATTAGTACAACCTTTCAAACATTTAACCTCATTTTTGTGTACATTTTTGAGGTCTCTTGTTATTTCAAATAATTACCTCAAATGGTATACTTTTTACCGGCCATAACCTCAAAAATTCCATTTAAGTTGCCTCAGGGGTATTTTCGTCATTTCTCTTCACAAAAGAGTCTTAGAATATTATTTCCCATTTTTTTGTGATTTTCTTGGAATTCTCTATATACTCTTCCATTTTTACCCTTGCTGGTCATAACTTTCTCAATTTACAGTTTAGTCCCTGCTTGGGCTTAACTTCATACAATCCTCTCTTTGAGGTTTCTAACTTAACCCTTGGCCTGTTTCTACTCTCTTTTCTCTTTCTAGGCCCTTAAGACTTTACTGGAGCTTCTAGCCTTGATTATACTTGAGCTCCTGAAAACTTTTACTTTGCAATTTAGTCTCTGAAACTGCTTTGATTTCCTTTCTTGTCTTTGGGACTTCTACTTAAAAGGGGTCTAGTAGCCTATCCAATTCAGGCTATTTTTGGTACTTCTAGGCCTAAAAGTTGGGATGTTACAAGAGGTGGATGACAGAGAAGATGGTTCGAGGACTAAGGTAGTCCTTGAGGGAGATGATTGCTCCCAGACAGTTCGAACAGTTCAACAAGGCAGTTGAGGCCTGTCGAATCACAAAAAGCAGCTTAAACTATCATTTGATGGTCAAGACTACTCCCATAGAAGAGAAGGGAGGTCAGGGTGGCACCTCATCTAATGCAAGTGATAGAACCCGATCTTTATATGGATTTCTCAAGTGTTTTCTGATGTTTTGCAACAATTTTACCCTCATTATGCATTTGTATCCATTTCATTACATTGAGTCATACATTGCATTTTACTGTTTAAGGGGTAAAATGGGGTTATTTTTCTCTTCTAAATTTTAATTACCTTGATCTATAATCAGTTGGTCTTTACAAAGCTCTTTGTTGTGATTTTCAGGCAATTGGAGAAAGACCCAAGAGTCATAATAGAGCATGGATGGAGCCAAAATGTTACAAGGACCAAGACACACAAGTTGGGAGTGTTCTACCTCCCCAGGTCGCGACCTAGATGCCATTTTACTGAAGCCATGTGTTTTGGATTTGAGTAAAGATGCAAGCTCTTTGTCTTCCCAGGTCACAACAATAAGCCTCTCAGGTCGCGACATGACTCCCCTGAGTCGCGACCTTACAGTCCTGAGGTCGCGACCTGACTACGTTAAGTGAAGCTGTGCATTTTGGAATAGGTTTCTGAGCTTTTATACCTAAGGAGGGCAGCCACCACGAAAGAGGACTCTCCCATTCTGCAGATTTGCACAAGGTTGAGCTACCATCATCTCCTCTTTAGTCTCTATTGATCCTATACCCAAAACTTCCATTTTTCTCCATTTCTTCATCATTTTTCTGCATTTCTAAACTAAACAAACCACTCCAACACCCTTCTTCTCCATTTTTCCAACCTTATTTTTAGCTTTAACTATGGCTATTCATTCCTGGAGCGATTGTGACTGGTTTGAAGGCATAAGAGGCTAAACCCTTAGCCTCTTAGTGATGGAAGACAAAGCTTGAGCTCAAGGACTTAATTAGGGAGTTTTCTTTCTATAGTCTAAATCATTGTTTAATGCTGTGTTGAATTTTTCTAGATTTAGGAACTTTCTACACTTGTATCAAACTTGGTTTATGATTATAAATCTTGTGTTTAGACTATTCTATTGTATTTGGATTGGATGATGTTAATGTTGATTAATCTATTTTAATATTTCAGTTTGAATCCTTGTGTTCAGTTTGATTATCAGTGATAATTGTTGATTAATCTGAGTGCTTGGTATTCTGTGGCTGTTGATTGACATTGAGAGGGCATTTGCATCATTCATTTATTTACACGCTAAGTGGTTTTCAGTAGTGTCTTAAGAGGTGTTAATTAGCTTTGATTAAAGTGAGTTTTCATTAATTAAGACATTGGACCCAAGTGATTACTTGGGGTTTTCTTCAAACTTAGAGGTTTTCCAAACTCCCAATCATTCTAAAAAGCAGTGATAGTTGAGCTTTCATCATCAAGAGACTATTTAACCATAATTCCCTTTTAATCCAAAACATTTCTTCATTCATTCAAAATACCAAAAATAGTTAATTTTCTGCACTTTGCATTTGTTGCACCACTTTTAAAGCAACTAAAACCCCCCTTTTTTACAATGTTTTTGAAACCCAATTTAGACTAGGATTTCCAATAACAAGCTCCTTGAGAAGAACAACTGGTTGCATCTTATACTGCATTTTATCTGGTGCAACTCTCTTTCTTGATGATTCGGAAGGTGACAGTCCGGCACATCGATCAATGGCGCCGTTGCCAGGGAGCCATTGAATTGGTTCCCTAGTAATTGGTTTCTTCACCATTATGATTTGGGTCGATTCTCGTAGAGTTTTAGTTTTTGAACTTAAATCTTGCATTTCATGGCATTAAAAGTTTGGAGAAATAGAACCAAATATCTTGTTTTTCTATACAGTTACATATGCATTTTTGCATAGCATTTTACATTTTATTCTAGCTTGATCCTGAGTGTTTTAGCTAATTGCTTGAGAGTTTTAACTCTGTGCATAGTTGTTCAGCATCTGGTTGAAGTACTTAGTATTTTTCTTCAAAGATTTTGTGAAAATAGCTCTCTGTGACCTTGAGTCGCGACCTCACATATTTGGCGTTGCGACCTAAGTGGTTGAGCCGCGACCTGACTTGTGGCTTGTCACGACCTTGACTTGCTGTTATCCAGTGTTGCTCTCGGTCTGTTTAAGTCATGACCTGGGATTTTGCAAGTCGTGACCTCGACTTCTTTTTCTTTAAGGGTTGCTCTCTGTTCAGTTGAGTCGCGACCTGAAATTTTTCAAGTCGTGACCTTATCTGGTTTTTCACTAAAAATCTTCCTGAGTGTCCAGACCTACTCTTTTTGCATAACTTTGCTTTCTGCACATACTTTGAGAGTGTATAGCACTTCATACACCTCAAAACTCACTGAGCATTATTTGAAATCATTGAGTTTACCTCAATTTTGAACTACACACTTGGTAAATACACAATTTTGAACTTTTGTCTTTCTTGAACTCTATCTGTGCCTGATTTCTTGAGTAATTGTGCATGCCTAGAGCTCGTAGAGGCAGGAGAGGTCTGCATCTCATAGCCCACCTATTTTACGAGACCTAGCCCATTCATCTAGTGAGAGTGAGGAAGTAGAAGAAGAAATTATGGCTGAAGTACCTCCTCATGGTCCAAACGGTGGAAATGAGAATATGAGTCATGGACCAGTTTGAAGAAAGCATTTTTGGATAAATACTTTCCCTCCACAAAGATTTCAGCCGCCCACAAGGAAATTTTAGCAACTAAGCAAGAGCCATTTGAAACATTCTTCGAATTTTGGAGTCGCTTTCAAGAGATGCTTACCTGGTGCCCCAACCATTAGATTCTTGAGGAGCACTTGGTGCAATATTTCTACAATGGGTTGTCAACATATGATGCACAAGTTTTGGATGCCGTTGCTAATGGGTCTGTGGAAACTATGGAACCAAAGGCTGCATAGGAGTTAATAAGGACCTTAGCTCTTAATAGACAACATGTGAGCGCAAGAGATTCAAGAGACCCCAAATCTGAAAGAGACCCCCTCTTGGTCAAGTTAGCACAAGACATGTCTAAACTTGCTAATACTGTTGAGAGTCTCCGTTCCAACAAGACTCAATCCCTTGCATTAGTAGCTATAAGTTGTAAATTTTGTAGTTCACCAATACATACTACTGCTAGTTGCCCTGGGTCGATTGAAGAAGTAAATGCCATGTACCAAGGAAGAGAAGGGCAATATCAGAAAAGGGATCCCTACTCAAACACCTACAACCCCGGTTGGAGGGATCATCTAAACTTCAAATGGGGTGGGGGAGCAAATAGACCAAACCAGTTCCAAGGCAATCAGTTCCACAATCCTGGGGCTTCCTCAAGCACATTTCCAGATCCTTCAAGAGCAGTGGTGACAACTCCACCTAACACCATGGCATCTCAACCACCACCAAGAAGTGATGACACTTCTTAGCTTTTAAAAAGCATGGCTGCTCAGATGACAAACATAGAGGGGCGAATGAAGAAAAGTGATGACAAGTTTGTTTCCATAACCACCATATTGCAAGGGATGCAGAAAGATAATTCAGATGTTCATAAGAAACTGGAGGAGCTCACTCTAAAGAACACTGATATCACCAGTCATTTGACCCAATTGTCTAATACGGTCAA
Source organism: Neltuma alba (assembly GCF_004799145.2). Classification (NCBI taxonomy): domain Eukaryota; kingdom Viridiplantae; phylum Streptophyta; class Magnoliopsida; order Fabales; family Fabaceae; genus Neltuma; species Neltuma alba. Next base: position 318,063 of record NW_021631995.1, on the reverse strand, counting down.
TGACAAACAAGCTAAAAGCGGGGGCAGCATTCCTTCTAATATAGTGATCAATCCAAAGGGGCTCAACGCCATAACTCTAAGAAGTGATAAAAAGGTCCACTTTGAAAGTGAAAAAGTAGACAAGGATGATTATGCACAAGACGTAGAGAGTCCTCCACTTTCCCCAATGAGACTTGGCAAGTCTGAGAGCTCCAAAGAAGAAGAGCTCATGATGAAGGCAGGAGAACATTGAACCAGAAGAGAAGTCAATTCAAGCATAAGAAGAAGCATCTCAAGTAGCTGTGCCAGAAAATGAGAGCACTGTAGAGAGTTTGACTCCCAAAGACAAGCAAAAGGAGGACAAGCCAGAGACCAGCAACCAAGGAGCCTCTAAGCCAGTAGGTAAGGAGGTATGTGCTAAAGATCTTCCTTTTCCCAAAGCCTATTTCTCTGGTAAGAAAAAGTTTGATGCTGAGTTTGCTACTAATGCTTACATATTGTTTAACAAACTAGAAATCAATATGCCCATAATTCAATTCTTAAGAGGGAATCCTAAATACTTTAAATTACTTAAGGAACTGTTTAATGACAAGTAAAGGTTTAGGCCCCTTGAGAGAATTTAGGTGAGTGCTAATGTGTCATCCTTATTCAAAGCTGAACTACTGGTTAAGTGCTAAGATCCTGGGTCTTACACCATCCCCTGCACCATAGGAAAGGTTCACATTAAGGGAGCATTGTTAGATCTAGGTGCTACCATAAACGTCATGCCTTGGTCAGTTTATTTGGCTCTAGGGATTAGTGGATCAAAGACACAAATGTAATACTCCAACTAGCAGATAGGTCTATCAAGTATCCTAAGGGAATCATAGAAGATATTCTAGTCCAAGTCAAGGATCTAGTATTCCCTGCTGATTTCTATGTTTTAGATATGTCAAATGAACTTGCAAATGAAAGCACTTTGATTTTGGAAAGACCTTTCCTATAAACTTCCAAGACTATCATAAGCATGAAACATAGCTGTATAACAATGGAAGTAGGAGACCATGCTGTGACTTTTAATATGAAAGAAGCCATGCGTTATCCTTTTGACAATTCTACATTCATGGGTTTAAATGCTATTGATTTAGCTGTTGAGTAGGCTAGGGATGAGCATGAGCTGCATATGCATGATAGTTATGACATGAGTTCACCTAAGTTGATTGATTCTTCTACTGTATCATAGGTTACAGCTTTCATCTTAGGTTACAGCTTTGAAAATCAAAACTTTGAAAATCTCATCCTAGGTTATAGCTTTCATCTTGGCCGAATAGTCCCTCTTGGAAACCAACCAAGAGATCTTTCAAAAACAACACCAAATGACTTGAAACTACTATGATTTAAAGTATTCTAGCTAGTTTGAACAACAAAACTTCCTTCCCTTGTCACATCCAATAATATGGTAATTAGAAATAAGAAATATTCCTAAATAATTAAGGGCAAAAAATGATAAGGAGAAATAGAAGAATTTTGGTGGAAAATAATTATTATAATTTTCCAAGCCAATTATGGGAATTTGACTAATTAAGGAAAATTGGTCAAATATAATTTATGAAAAGATATTTTCAAGCCTTAGAAATTAAGGAAAAATAAGGATAATATCCTTTGAGAATTATATGAGATTATAAAATTGGTTTTATGACCAAATTACCCTTAGAGAAATTACAAAAGAATTTAAGGTGATTTAGGCCAATTTAAGGGATTTTATTTGGAAAATTCCAAATAAATATTTTTAAGGAGAATAAAATTCCAAGAAAATTCCTATGATATTCTAAAAAATTATAAGAGATTATGAAATTAAAAGAAGACTCTCAAGTATCCAAGATTTTTCCCAATACCTTTGAAAAGTGAAAAAATCCCTAAAGAAAAGGAAATTAGCTTTCCCTTTTATTTAATTACTGGGAAATTAATTTTGAGACAAAGAGGACAGTTTGGGAAGATAAAAATGAGGTGAATAAATTAGTGATATGATAGAAAATAATTACAGAGGCCAAGATAATGTAATTATAGAAAGGAAGTTAAACCCAGAGTTAAAGTGCACCGATAAAGCAAGACTCGGGTCTTGCAATTCAAATGGCTCACAATTGGCCATGTGTCAAGCCCCTAATAGAGAGGATTTGAACTTGACAAGTGTCATTTCTCAAATGGAGGGGATTTTAACTTTTGGTAATTAATTTTATTTGGATTTAGTTAATTATGAAAGAGAAAGTAAGATTAAAGGGGGTAATGACACTTGGATTTGCATTTATGATGGTAGTTGGGATATTTTGGCTCATTAAACAAGCACTCCTCACCCTAATTTCAGATCTTCATTTTAGCCAAGAGGGAACCAAGAGGGAAAAGAGAGAGTTCAAGGAGAAACCAAGGAGAAAGGCATCAACTTGGAGTATACAAGTGAGAATCAAGGTTAGTTCTTGGTTCTAAAATGATCCTTGTCTTGTTTTCTTGCTTTTTATGGTTGAAAATTCTGTTTCTTCTCCTTATTAGGTGCTGGCCGAACTGATTATCATGTGGGGGAAGAAGTTTTGTTGGTCAAACTTGCTAGAACACTTCAAAGCATGATAGTTCCTAGTAGTTGTAAGTGGTTATAGGCTGTTTTGGAAGTGTTTTCTTTGTTATTTCTCTTGAGATTCATTTCGGTCAAGGTAGTAAGTGGACCCTAGGATGAGTTTTTTTAATGTTTTAATGCTTTCATTGTGCTCAAAATGAAAAATGGTGTAGGATAAACTTAAAGAACAAGTGTTGGAACATTAAAATCAAAGTTGTAATTTTTGGTTAAGAACCCTATTGGTTCAGTCAAGAGAAAACTGAAAGGAGGAATTTTATTTTCTTAAATCTAAGTATATATTTGGAATTTATATGAAAAACCATGTAGGAATAAGTCAAGAAACAATTTTAGGGCTTATGAAAAACAGAGTTCAAAAATAAAAGAACAAAGGTGGAAGTTTTAAGGAGCAAGAGTTATGTTTAACTTGTGTTCCTGCTTTTACTTGGTTTGGTTAATGATTCTTGCTACCCTTTTTGGTGGATTGCTATGCTAGGATTTGACATTTGTGAAGGAAAAGAAGAGAAACAAAGAAAGCTCAAGCCCTTGGAGCAAGGTAGCAAATTGAACTAGACTACTAACATTAACTTGGCATTGTTGATTATTGCATAATTAATTGCTATTATGTGGATGAACTTTCTTGATTGTGATGTGGCTGCTCTTTGCACTTTCTTGCTTTGGCCTTTACAAGATTGAGTTTGCCAAATGATAAGTGATGATGCTTTTTGTTGTTAAAGCACTCAATTAAACTAGGTCCTAATTAATTTGTAGTTTAGGATCGACTTAGGTCATTACTTCCAAGGAGCAAGTTATGGGTTTCTTTAGGTAAAAATTTAGGTGATAAAATAAATGCAATAAATTAGACCTAAACTGACATGCAAAATTCTAATTCTAAATGTAAGATGCAAATGTCCTAAAATCTATATGAAAATTAAATTAAAGTAAGTGAATGCAATGCAATTTTTGGGGGGATTTTTTTAGAAGGAAAATAAAAATGATGAATGAAGAAAATTAACTAGAAAGCAAAGAAAATTAACAAGTAAAAATTGAGAAGTTTCTCTTTAGATAAGGTAGAGGGGACAACTTAGGATTCACATTGATTTAACCTTCATAACCTTAATCAGTTGATTAGACCAAAGAAAACTGACAAGAGAGAGGAATTAATAAATTTATTCACCTACTTGAAATAGAGGGAACCCTCAATTTCAAAAACCCTTAAACTATTAGAGAACTCATAACAATATAAGGTTGGTTAATCAAGCTTATTAAAACCAATGAAAATAACTCAAATTAATTCTGGAAATTATGTTTGAAATTATTCAATTTAACATTCAGACAATTAACCAACTTAATTCAACAATTAAGAGGCAAAAGAACCCAAATTTTGCAATTCAAACCACACTAATAATTAAATTCATAATGAAAACTCAATTATAAATTCAATTAACAATGCAAAGGCTTATAAACATAAATTCCATCAAGTGTCTCAACACAAATAAAATCTAAATATCAATCCAATCCAAGAATGAAAATGACAATCTAGAACTAAATTGTCTCAAAAAAATACAACTCAAAATTATTTGAAACTAAATAATTTGAAGTCCTTGAATTAAAAAAATAAATGGAATATCACTCCATTGTGGCCTTCAAGTGTTAGCCCAAGGCTCAAGCCTCCTCCATGCTCCTCCTAAGTTGTCTCCCTAGCAAGCTTAAGCTGCCATCAAATTGCCTCTTCCTTTAGATGCCACAGCCATGAATTGATGGAATGTGATGATGATGTAAAGATAGGAGTTGTGCGTGTAGTGAGAAAGGAGAGGAAATTGATTGGATGTGATGATGGAATATGGTGAGAATAGTTGTTGGGTGACGATGGAATGAAGGAAGGTATTGTGTAATCCGTAAATGGAGAGTAAATTGATATTAGGCGTCAATTCACTATATGGAATAAGGGGAATATTTTAAAAGAAATTTTTTTTATGGATCTAAAGCTCAAGCCCATTAGTAATTAATTGACCCACTTGATATTAGCCATTGGATTGTGCTTAAATTCTAAGAAACAATCTTGCACCATTAGATTTCCTATATGCTCTTTCTTGACCTACAAGAAATTCTGTGCATCCATAAATGTAGATTATATCCAAATATAATATAATCTATATCAAAATTAAATATTAGATATGCACAAAAATTAGGCAAGAAATTACAAAACTTTCTAAAAATAATCTTTCTAAAAATATGAGACTTGTTTCCAAAGAAATAAAAAAATTAATTACAAGTCAAAAATAGGAAATCACAAAATATTTATATTTTTAATCCAAAATCTCAATTTTTATCAAAAATCCAAAAAATCAACCAATTAATCCAATAATGCATAAAAATCTATTTAAACTCAAAATTATCATTTAAATCCTAAATTAACATGGGATAAAATGTATAAAAATTGGGCTTTATCAATAAGCATGCTAGTTCACCAATAGTAGTTAATGTAGTTATGCATCATGATGATGCTTGTTGATGATATAGTTCGTTAATTTGCTATTGGGATTTCAATGAAATCTCATTCCCCAAATGTAATCCAACATTTTAGGGCCTGAAACTTCCAAAGGCAAGCTACAGATTGAAGGTTAAATTATGGTATCATACCATAAAAATTTGTGAACTTTTGGGTCGTGTAAATATTATGCTGGGTAGTGCTGTAAACCCACTAACACCGCCATCTTTAAGCAACATTTTGATTAAGTTCCCGAATGCTCTTAATCATGAAATTTGGCATGATTATAGATCACGTTCTGAGCTTCATTTTGATAGCTAACACGTTAAAAATGGCTAGTTACACCATATTTAATGATTTTTCAAAGTGAAGGTTCAGAATCTAGAAAAAGGGTTTTTGCCTAATAGACAGAGGTGACTTTCACAAAAACTTGACACTTTTTCCAATGGAATTGGTTCACAAGATTATTTTTCCTTGAAAGAGCATTCAAAGAGATTTTTGTAAAATTTTGAACCACTCCATTTTGAGTTTTCTAGATTAAGTTATGAATTTTTGAAGTTGGATCAGAAAACTGGATTTTTACCCGATAAATAGTAAAAATCCGAAAATTAGTGTTTTTGTGATAAAATTGAGCCCAAGACCATCCAATGTGGTCTAGAATGGTTTTAATTAAACCCTAAGACGATGCCATAGTAAGGTGTAACATCTCGACCCAAAGGTCCATTCAGCCAGCACCATAAAGGAACAAGAACAGATTTTTCCAACCATTAAACTCAAGAAAAACAAGCAAAAAACCACAGGATCATCCGCTAACCTTAACTCCAAGCTTACTTGACCAAAGGTAGTGTCTTGCTTCTTGCTTGATCTTCAAAAATGGATGGCTAATGCTTCTTCTTCTCTTGGTCAAATGTGAAATCTGATTTTAGGGGGAGGAAGGGCTCATTAAAAGCTCCAACAAATATCTCAACCACCCAACTATCACAATTAATTGCTATGCCATGTGTCACTGTCCTATTTAGTCTTGAAACTTCCTTCCTAATTAAATAAATCCAATTGTAATTAATTTTCAAAATTCAAATTCTCATCCACTTGAGGATTGACACTTGGAAAGTTTAATTACTCTCTAACAGGGGCTTGACAAATGACAACTTGTGGACCAAGTAGATTACAAGACTCTAATTTACACTTTATCGGTACACTTTTACTCCAAATTTAATTTCTTTTCTATAATTACAGTACTCTGGCTTTTGTAATTATTTTCTATTAGATCCATAAATTATTCTCCTCATTTTCTCTTCCCAAAATGCCCTCTTTGTCTCAAAATTAATTTCTCAATAATTGAATAAAAGGGAAAACTAATTTCCTTTTCTTTATTAAATTTTTCACTTTTCAAAGGAATTAGGAAAAATATTAGATACTTGAGGGTCTTCTTTTAATTCCATAATCCCTTATAATTCCTTGGGGTATCATAGGAATTTTCTTGGAATTTTATTCTCCTTAAAAATATTTATTTGGAAATTTTCAAATAAAAGCCCTTAAATGAGGCTAAATTATCCTTAAATTCCTGTGTAATTTCTCTAAGGATAATTTGGTCATAAAACTAATTTTAGAATCCCATATAATTCTTAAAGGATATTATATTTATTTTTTCTTAATTTCCCAAGACTTGAAAATATTTTTCCATAATTATTTTTCGCTAATTTTCCTTAATTAGCCAAATTTTAATAATTGGCTTGGAAAATCATAATAATCATTTTCCACCAAATTTTTTTTATTTCTCCTTGTCATTTTTTACCCTTAATTATTTAGGAATATTTCTTATTCCTAATTACCCTATTGCCAAATGTGACAATATTGCCACCCGAGGACAATCTGTGTCCAACTGATTCATGCTTTATCATATTTTTGTGCTCTTTTATTTGTTTTGTTGTGGTAGGCATGATGGTAGTTGGCTAGAGGCCTAAAATCGCTTGTGATTTGTTTATTATGGATTTATTCTAAAATATAAATGAGACTTAATTCTTAATATTTTAATTTATGAGCTATATAATGTTATTTTATAACCACTTAGAAGAGATTGATCCTTTCTAACATGATTTGCATGTGAATGAGTTAAGAAAAGTTCATTTATCTGCGATAGGGTGCATGATTAAACGTTACTCTTTTCTATCACAGATAACATTATTGTATAGTCATTTAGTTTATATGATTGTGATAGATTTGAGTTTGTAGTTAGTATGGTTTGGTTATAAAAAATTATTTTTTAAAGCTACTCTAAAAAAGTTAAGTTTATCGATTTATTTGAGAGGATTGTTTTATTTTGGTATCAAAGCCGATGATCTTACAACTATACGATTTGATTGTTGCCTTGCATATAGATTATGGTGGCATTATATATTTTTCAACATATTCTTTCCTACTGACCTCTTAGTTTTGCGTGTTATATTTTTGCCTTTTATTTCTTTTGTTTCTGTTAAGGTGGGTTACATCATTAGGAAGGGAGAACGGATGCGAAATTAAGAAGTTTAAAACATCATTTTCTTATTTGTAACTAAAAACAATACAATTTTGGTCTAGATAAGGGAGACATTGTTATATTTTTATGAATAAATTCGAATGTTAGAGATAAAAATGAATAGAATAAGATGTTAAATGAACAATAATTAAGGATAATCTTGTGTATTAAGAGTGATAATTAAGCTTCACACCATGTTTAACAACAATGTTGCACGAGAAATGTATCTTTTATGTAATTGGGGACTGTTGATTTGGGTAAATATGATATTAATAAGAATATAAACAACTATTTATAGGAATTTATTGTTTAGTTATTAGACTCTTCATAAGAGAAGTAGCAGATATATGTCTTATGGTAGCTTGCTCCTTATTATTTTTCTAGACAACTAATTCATCATGAGAATTGATAAAATTTATTATCAAATATTTCTCACTATCAAGAGGAAGATGTAAGACCTTTTTGATGACAAGTAAATATAGATATGAAAAATAAGATTTTTGGAGACTTTTAACATAGTGACAATTAAGACTTGATGATATTATGATATGAGGGAATGTACAAACTGGCTAGAATCAAGTAACGTATGGACAAAATGAGACCCTGCCTCTTGTAACCGTAAACATAAGAAACTGAATAGATGATTGAGGTAGGACCTTAAGAGAACTTGTCACTTATAACCCTAGCCATAAAGACACTACAAGGTTGATCACTCCCTTGATACTGTCGAGTATTCTAACAAGAATACAAGGATACAAGCAAGGCTGACATAAAGAGAAACAAAATTCTCATATTAGCAATTATTCAAATTATCTCTCCCTGAAAAGAGTACATACTGAATTATTTATAAACTAAGACTCTTACAAACTTAATATGAAAACCCTAATTGATAACCTAAGCCCTAAAAGCCCCTCATAAGCTATTAGAGCCTAAACCACTAACTAAATAAAATGCATCAAAAATATATGCGAAAATACAATAAAATTAGGAAAATCAAAAGACCTTCTAGAATACTCTAACTTGTTAGTCAAGATAGAATAATCTAGATCACATACTACCTAAGAGGATCCCATGATTAATAATAAGGATCTTATTTGACTCTACTAATTAATGAAATATATATTAGGTAAGTCTTTGCCTTCAAGAAGCATTCAATATAAAATAGGAAACTCTAAAACAGGAAACTAATTAAAACAAATAGAATCCTATTTAATGTCATATAAGATCACTCTTGATGTTTGTTGAACCTTCTTGGACCTTCCAAATAGATTTTCATAAATGTTATTCACGTTCATAAGCATGTATAGGTCTTTTAGACATCCATTTAGGCTTGAATATGGTTGAATCATATTCTGGAACTCCCATGGTCCATAACATAAGGCATTTGGGCCCCAATGGAAAAGATTGTAACTCCAATAGACTTCTTCATGGACATATAATTGTATTAGGCCTTTACTAACATGGCAATTAGGTTCAAATATTCCTTTTGGATTCTTAGAACTACTCTTGTCCTTCTCAAGATCCAAGTGTTCATACTCTAATGACTCACATGCCATGGTGGCTTTTGGGGTGGCCTTTCATATGTCACACCAAGCTTTGCATGTGTCTATGTCATCATCTAAGGAATGATCCATGTCTTCCTCCATGTAAGCATTCTCAAGCTCCAAATTCCTTGAATACTTTGGAGCACTTGTTGGGCCTCTAATCGAATGATTGCTATTTGGACTTCATGACCTCCATATTGAACGCTTCTTGGTATACTATCACATTAGGTCTAAAAAAGGAAAAAAAAAGAATTATTGTAAAGTGCAATTTAAAATCTTGTGTGATTATATTATCATATGTTAAGTCTTGAAATAGGCGCTTGTGATAGTAGTATCAATAATAATACTATGTAGTTGAGATAATCTAATAACTTTTAAATGTATGAAAAATAGTGTTTTACATTAATACCTTGAACTACAAAACTATGTAGAATACTTGCCATTTCAAAACAAATCAATAAAAATCAAATGTTTTGGAGAAAGAGTGGAATTAAAATGAAAACTCCTAATTAAGACATATTAACTAGATTGCTTTAACATAAACGATATCTAAGCCTGTCTCTTGAGGAGATGTAGCTTGTAATTCAACGTCAGTGTCATATATGGTTGAGAGTGTCATTTTTGAAATCATAAGGAATTTAAATACTGTATAGGTTGTAATAGATCATAATAGAAAAGTGATTTTGAAAATATATTAGTAATATAAAGCTCAAGGACACAAGAAGGTGTATTATGATCAAAATAACAACTATGATACATAATTTGTGATGTCACATCCCAAACTTTAGGCATAGAAGTACAAGTATTGGCCTAAAATGGTCAGACTACCAGACCCCTTTTGGCAGAGGTCTCAAAGGTTCTCTGGAGGGACAGAGAGATTCCTAGGGATTAAATCACAAAAGGAAAGTTTTCTGGGACCGAGAAAAGAGAAAGTTAGAGACTCTAGTGAAATCTCGAGGCCTAAGAATGAGAAATAAAGATGAATATAAGCCAAAGATTATGTTAGAGGCCTCAATGAGGTGAATTATGGGGTTAAGACGAACTAAGGGCAAAATCATAATTTTACAAAGTTTCAGGCTAATAAGGACAAAAATAAAAATTATGCCCGAAAATCATAGAAAAATCCTCAAAAATGGAAAATGGCATATTAAGGCCTGTATGACAAGTGCAGGGATCCAATATAAGGATTTAAGGTAATTAAAGGCCAAAGGTTGTACAAAAGACCTAGATAAGAAGATTCCCGAGGCTAAACCCCTGTAGGGACCCAAAACACAAATAAGAAAAGTTTCAGGCTAAAAAAGGCAGTAATGGAAAGTTGGCTTAATACTTTAGACAAATTCTAGAAAAGGAGGAATAAGGTCTAGAGGCCCGTATAAAGCTAAAAATGACAAAAATACCCTTAGAAGGAATTTGTGGAATTCCCAGGAATTCGGCTAATTTTGAATATTAGCAAAAATTGAATTATTTAAAATACAGGGAGGCCTTAAATAACTGGATAAAAATAGGAAAAAATACTTGAGGAATTATCACAGATTTTAAAAATAATTCTGTCCCCAGAAAGCAAAGATGTTGGCTTTAATAGAATTTAAAGCCTATTTATACACTATCCGGGGAAAGTCAAAGTAAACTATCTAGGGGTTGACCTTTGACTTAAGAAAAATTAGAGAAATTCCCCATGATGAATAAATAGTATTGGAACCTAGAGGTAGATTCTCGGAGTCATGGACCGATGGAAAGAATTCGGTGTAATTTACTCTTCAATAAATATTATTAATTGTTTTAATGGAAGAACAAGGGAAGAGAATCACTTCTTCTTTAGGCATGTTATATAATTCCATATGGACTTATTTGAGGTGACAAAATGGTGCTAGAACATGTCCCAATAATCCCTGGTAAGTCAGAACCCAAAAAAGCAAGATAGGTGGAAGAATGCCTAAGGGCTATATTTTGCACGAATTTCTTATTAACTTCCTCCCTAATTTTAATGCCAAAATGATGAAGGGACATGGAAGAGACAAGTGTACAGTTAGATGCAAGACACGTGTACGGTTGGATTAAAAACATATAGCTTAATGATGTAAGCATGATGTCATCAAGATGATGTATTACAAGACATAAAGGGAAAATAAACAATCAAGATTAAGCCACCTATTTACAAGATTAAGGGCCAAGATACAATCTTGTTTTCCATATATACCCCTCCCATCCCCTCATTTCATCCAAGCTTATAAGAGACCATGGGAAAACTCTTGCAAAATGAATTTTAGAGAGAGAAAGAAGAAGGGAAGAGAAAAACCAAGTGATCCCATGCAAGATCAAGCTCTAAAATAAGGTATGTTCATGGTTTTTGATGTATTTTCACTACCTTTGTTGTTGTTGAGCTTGGTTATGGGTTTTATTGAATTTTGAAAGCTTGAAACCCTAAGAGGGTATGCTGCACTAAATTTTTAAATGTAAAGGAAATGAAATTGATGTTAGAATAATGTTTAAAGGCTTGAAAGGAACAAGAATCAAATGATTTTATGTTAAAATTGGTTGAATTTCATGATTATGTAACTTAAGTAAGATTCTAGCTAGAATTGGTTCTTAGGGCTAGGATTAGATTTTGATCATTTTGTGTAGATAGGAAACCAATTCAAAATCTTAGTATATGCAATGAATGACAGTCCAAAACCTTAAGATCTTCCAAAACAGTTTTGAAGTTTAGGATCAAGTTCAAAATTGGCAAGTGAAGTTCACAGCAGACCAAACTTCACTTTTCACATCCCAATGCCAAAATACACTAGGAACAATAGCAATAAACAACAACACAATACAACAACAAAATCTTTATTTTGTTTTTCTGAAAATTTTGATAAAAGGAAATAAAAACAAACCAACCCTGGTCAAAAGCAATGGACACCTAATTACCTAGGAGCTTTTTGATGTAGCCCTGTCGTTAGGCTCTCAAAACAATAACTAAGCTAACTGCATTATAGGGCAACTAACCTAGGTGTCGATCTCTTTGAGGAGCCGGTTGTAACACCTCATGTTTAAATCAATTAACTTTCCTTGCGAAAGCATTTGGAATCACTTTTGAAGGCTACAATTGATAAAAATCAATTTTGAAAATTTTCATTTACGGATTACTATTCATTGTCACCTTAAAATGTGACAAACTTCAAAAATTCATAACTAATTGTAGAAAAATTGAAATTGAGTGATTCCAAGTTCTACAGAAAGCTCTTTGGATAAAATTTTGAGGAAAAATAGTTTATGAACTGATTTCCTTGAAATTCAAGCTCAATTTCCTTTGAAAAAGTTACTGTTCATTTGGTCATTTTCAATTTTACTGTATTTTTGCCTAACTTTGGAAAGGCATAACTTTCTGCTCGGTTATCAGAATTGGGCAAAATACCCCTCATTTTAAATAGAAACATTAGATCTCTTTGCTTGCCAAATCTTATGACCTAACTCACTCGTTTGATAGGTCAAACTAGAGCTACAAACTTACTACTCTAGGACTTACGTTTTATCCCTTAACATCTCTTTAATTCTTTTTATTTCTTTGGCATACATAACATGGCCTTACTTTTTCCCGTTCATACTCATACACTTTCATTCGTGCCATAAATATTATAATCAAATACATGGCATCATTGGCATCTATAACATAGTTCACAAAATAGTAGAATTATACATTTATCAATAGTCTCATCCATTAACAAGAATAATTCTCCGCTTACTTCTCCTTGCTTCTCATGCCATTATTGCCCATCATTGATTGACCTAAATGGTTGGTTAGGGAGGGGTGAGATTCGGGGGAATCTCAGTAGCAAACACTACCCATAAGCATGCAAGACATAATGCACATGCATGACATGTTATAACATCAACACATGAATGCCATGGAAAGTAAGCTAAAGCATTTCATGCTTCCATAACATATTGCCAAGGCAAAACATAACATAAACTTGCAAACATAACTTTGCAAACATTTCATCATAGCTTAGTCACATCATGGCAACACAATCACATCATGCAAGCATACATATCAAGCACACAGTATAGGTAAGTTCACTACCTTGTAACATGGCTTTCCCCTTGCTTTTCCTTTGATTCCCTTGTCTTTCCAACCATGTGGAAATTCAATCAACATCACCAAACATCCTCTTGGATGTTCCAAAGGTCCTAAACATAGTCATATTGATCATACAATCCATTAGGACCACTAGATTACATAAAGTTCAAGACTAGCTTTCTTGAACGTCAACCCTTTCTCTTAGTCTTAGGGTTTTCTTTCCAACTTTTCTAACATAAATCTTATCATTTCCCATCCTTAAGATCCATTTCTTGTCAATTAGGACCACTTTAGATGGCCTTAGATTCAAGAATACCAAATCTGGAAATTTTGCTTCGCGGGTACTGTTCACGCAGAATTTCCAGAATTTTTGCTCAACTTTGAAAATTCATAATTAATTCTAAAAAAATCCAAATTGAGTGCTTCCAAGTCTTACTGAAATATCCTTAAGTTCACTTTAAAGAAAAAATAGTTTCATGACCAATTCTATGCCAAACAGTACCGGAATTGTACGGAACTCAAAACTCTTCTAAAAGTTCAACACTGTTTCCAGATTTCAAACCCTAACTTTGAAAAATCACCATAAATCATACACATATCCAAATGAAGTGTTCTACCTATGGATTTAAAGCTCACAGAGTCTACTTTAAGCATCCAAAATTTCAGAATCAGATACATATAGTAACTAATCCGAAATAGGCGTAAAATCAGGTGCTATAACCATCACATACCTTGTTTTAGAGTTTGATCTGGCTTGGAACCACTTGGCCTTTCTTTCTCCTTCTTCTTTCTCTCTCTAGAAACCATTTTGCAAGAGCATCCCCATGGATTCCTTATGCTTGGACGAAATGGTAGGGGGGAGGGGGTATTTATAGAAAAGCAGGCTGAATCTGGACCGTTGATCTTAAAAATACGTGGCTCGATTTGGACCGTCCATTTTCTCTTTTGATTTTACGGTGACAAGTGTCCTATGACATCATGCTTACCTCATCATGATGACATCATGCTTACATCATCAAGCCACATGTCTTTAATCCGACCGCACACGTGTCTTGCATCTGACCGTACAAGTGTCTTCCATCTAGCCGTACACGTAATATTTTCTTTTTCTCATCTAACCGTACACTTGTCACTTTCATATCCTTTCATCATTTATGACATTAAAATAGGGAGAAAATAAATGGAAATTCATGCAAAAATATTTTCTTAATTATTTCTCCACCTATCAAGCCAATCTTGCACCATATCAGATACTTTTCGAGTCTTGACTTACCTGTATCATTGGGACAACTTCTTCTTAAAATTCTGGCCAATAAAAGGTACATATATGGCGCCATCTTAGAGGAGTATAGATGAAAATAATTAGCTTTGCTGACAGGCTACTTGACCTTACTAAGTCATGCAGTAGAGATTTTACTATAACGGGTAGACAAAAGACTGTCTAAAATATTCCCATACTGCGTTCTGATTTTTATGCTGTCCATAAATATCTTCTGGTGACTCAGCATGATGACTCGTAGGTGTCATGATTACGCTTGATGACTCAGCACGCTGACTCAGCATCGTCATGATGGCTCTTAGATATTTTCTTTGGTTTTGTCTCCTATTAAGGGGACAAAATTATTTAATATTTGATTGGAGCATTTTATTCAATCTAGAGCTCCAAAAATTCATCCAAAACTATCATAAAATTCCTCATATTCTAGAGAAAATCTGTGAATTTTCTCAGGTCATAACTCAACCTGTAGCCCCACTTAAAAATCATTCTTTAAAATGCCTTTTTTCCGGCACAACTGGCTTTTAAGTATTCTTAAAGCCATTTTGCTAGTCTTCTGGGAATGAGACTAATTTTATAATTTTCTATAGTCTCTTAGATCACACATCCCCATTTTACCATAATTTTCTGAGGTTTCCTTATAACTCAAACAATTAAATCTACCTCTACATCTCAAATTGAGCCAAAAACTTATAAATTCCTTTTAAGTTACCTCAGGGGTATTTTCGTCATCTCTCTTCACAAAAGAGCCTTAGAATATTATTTTCCATTTTTTGGGATTTTCTTAGAATTTTCTAAGTACTTTTCATTTTTACCCCTGATGGGCATAACTTTCTGAATTTACGGTTTTACCCTTGCTTAGGCTCAACCTTATAAAACCATCTCTTTGAGGCTTCTAACTTAACCTTTAGTTTGTATCTAGCCTCTTTTCTCTTTTTGGGCCTTTGAGACTTTACTGGAGCCTCTAACTTTGATTACACTTTAGCCCCTTAAAACTTTCACTTTGTAATTTAGTCCCTAAAACTTCTTTAACTTCCGTTCTCATCTTTAGGACCTCTACTAAAAAGGGGTCTGGTAACCTATCTCATTCAGGCTATTTCTAGTACTTCAAGGCCTAAAAATTGGGATGTTACAATTCTCCCCCTCTCAAAAGAATTTCGTCCTCGAAATTCCGAGTCAAACCTCTATTCTTACCCTTAATGAGAGGTTAACTGAGGAGAATATCCCCACTTATACTAAATTTTGACCTCTTTAACTTTTCATTATACTCATTTCTAGGTTTCAACCATGGCTCCATACTTACATGACTTGTCGTTTTATACTTTTCTGTCGCTTACATGTGCATGGCCTTTGCTTTTAAGCATTTTGTCACCACTGCTCACCTTCTTCCTCTCCTTTAGGCTCATTCTTTCATAATAATACCATGACAGTGTGCCTGTCTTCATGGTATTTTACTACACCATGGCATTTTGGGTTCTCTTAATACAACCTTTATCTATTCTTTGCTGTATACCCTGCCATTCCTCTTTACTTTAAGGGCATATCTCCTTTCTTTCCTTCATTGACTAGAACAGAATTGAGCTCAGTCTAATCAACAATAAAGGTGTCTAGAACAAGTCAAGGGTACTCTCTCTATATTAGTCCACCGTTGAAGGAGATTTCACTATCTTAAACTCATCTCTGGTCATCGTCTTCCCAAAGAGGTACTGTACTCTTACCCATATGGCTCAGATACTTTCTCTTAGGCTTGGTCTACTATGACCTCGGGAGCTACTGCGCTCTACCATAAGCCTTTTCAGGATCCATCATGACCCTGAAATACTATCATCAATCTGAGCCATCTTAGGATCTCTAGGAGACTCTAGACCATAGAGTTGAGTAATAAAATAAGTCACCTCCACTCAGCTAGTAACTTGACAGATTATTCCCTAAGACTGATCACAGATATCAATATTGTCTTCTTAGGCCTTATTCAATCCTTTCTGTCAACTCCTGGAATTCTTTAACCTTTCAATATTTCTTTAGCCCTTATTTTTAGCTTCCTTAAGCCACTTTCCTTTCTTCGTGCCTTTCGAATTCCTAGGCACTGGCTCATCTCTAGAGCTCATTAACTTGCCATTGTATCAATGCCAGCCTGTCTTGTCTTAGGATTCTGTAGTCCTTTCTGTCTCTTAACAATTTTGACAGCTTTGGGAGAGGACTTATATCATCACATTCTCATTATCCTTCAGTATCTCGTAGTATCCTGTTAAGCTCAAAGAGCATCTGTTTGCATATCACGCTTCTATTGTCTTAACCAGTTTCACTCTCTCTCTCTGGGGTAAGGTCCGTCCTGTGCCTTGCCTCGGCTGCTTCTACTTTTCTTGTGGGAGGACAGATTGCTTTAATTGGAGCATCATCAACTCAACCACTTACTTTGTGTTCATTCCTTCAGGGGATAGCTTACTCTTACTAGAGCAGCGTCACTCTGATATGAAGAACCACTTCCCAATCTTAGAGAGGTACTTCATGGTCAAGACTTTCCTCATATGCAATATCTGCCAGGGTACATTCCTCGAATACCATATCCCTACCAAAGGGAGCCTCTCTACCGGATTACTCGATCTTATAGACAGTGTCATCTATCTATAGGAATCTTATTTCTTAGATTCCTTAATGGCCTAAGTTACATGGTTGTATGCTCTTGGATGCCTTAGGGACATAAAAGAATACTGTTTAGTCCCTAACATTATCATGTATCTAAGCATCATCGAGCTCTAGGTATCAGCAGGAACTTGCTTATCTTTCTCTATGTATCAGTTCCCAGTACAACCATCCACTATCATGTTCTTATTCATTTCCTTTCATCTCTAACCTTAAGAGGGATCTTGACTGACTTTACTCTTTCTAACTTTCTTTACTCTTGACCAATTATTCTTATGGTCAGGTATTGATCACCATATTCTCATCACATCACACAGTGAATATTTAATCACTTTGCTATGTGGTATCTAGGTCTGGCACCTAGGTCATCATTGACCCTTCATTCATTATCATCTAATCTTTGTCCCTCTTGGTTCACTGTCCCTTAGGGATTTCTACCTCTATTCAGGGATTTGAACAAACCTCAAACATCTCATCCTGTTACCTTGCCTCTATCGAGGTCACATCGATTACTTAAGGTACAAGTTGACATTCAGTTCCCTTACTAGGGCATTGACTTATACCTCTGACTAGCTTACTGTACCCTTAACCATTCATTTCTATAGTCATATGCTAATCATAAACTGACCATATTACACAGCAGACATTGATCATTAAAACATCTCCGCTGTATGACATTCCAGTCAGGCACCTTTAACCAATCACCCGAGGTTAGGTTGTCACCCTGCTTCCTTATTTGGGTCTAGACTCCTATTCTTTACTAGCTTACCATACTCTTAGCCATTACCCTCTGGAGACGTCTTTCAACTTTAACTCATTCCTTGGTCAAGCTCTCTCAGCTCAACCATTCCTCTCCTGAGGGGGAGTCTCTTAGCAACGACTACTTATTTCTCAGGTTACTCTCTATCATTCCTTACTTCTCTTTTATGTCTATTTCTTTCGGAGAAAACACCTAAGCTTCCTATAATCCAAATGACCAAATAAATTTATTAATGAACAGTGTAAATTATTTTCCTCAAAATTCAGAGCATAAAAATTTTAAATTTTAAATTTGTTTTGGTTGCTAGAACCATTTGCTCTGATACCAAAAATATAACACCTCATGTTTAAATCAATTAACTTTCCTTGCGAAAGCATTTGGAATCACTTTTGAAGGCTACAATTGATAAAAATCAATTTTGAAAATTTTCATTTACGGGTTACTATTCATTGTCACCTTAAAATGTGACAAACTTCGAAAATTCATAACTAATTGTAGAAAAATTGAAATTGAGTGATTCCAAGTTCTACATAAAGCTCTTTGGATAAAATTTTGAGAAAAAATAGTTTATGAACTGATTGCCTTGAAATTCGAGCTCAATTTCCTTTGAAAAAGTTACTGTTCATTTGGTCATTTTCGGATTTTACTGTATTTTTGCCTAACTTTGGAAAGGCATAACTTTCTGCTCAGTTATCGGAATTGGGCAAACTACCCCTCATTTTAAAGAGAAACATCATATCTCTTTGCTTTCCAAATCTTATGATCTAACTCACTCATTTGATAGGTCAAACTGGAGCTACAAACTCACTGCTCCAGGACTTACGTTTTATCCCTTAACATCTCTTTAATTCTTTTTATTTCTTTGGCATACATAACATGGCCTTACTCTTTCCTGTTCATGCTCATACACTTTCATTCGTGCCATAAATATTATAATTAAGGAGGGGCACTGGTCTACTAACTTATAGAGGTTGTCATAAGACAAGTCTTCCCCTGAGTCAGAGTCAGACGTGGGCAAGGGTTCAGGGCGTTTGGTACGAGGCATTGTCCTGCAGCAACAAACAACAGAAACACTAAACACAGAACAAACAACCTCAACCTAAATAACCCAAAAAAAACCAAAATTACAACCTAGATAGTAGCAAATGGCTACATAATGATTCATAGGTTTTCAGATGATCAAAAGCTTTTAGAATTAAGTAAAGAGATTAAAGAAAAACACAATGTACTATGAATCATTAGATAACCTACAGGCTACGTAACTACAATCTAACAACAAACTAACCCAACCCAACAACACGATACCAGAACAAACAAGCAAATAAACAACAAAACAAAAATTAAACTAAAGGAAAGAACAAGAGAAGAGAGAAAACATACCACAATGAGGGGAGAACTGGCGCACACGCTGGAGGAAGAGAAAGAAACGAAGAAAGAAAAGGGGAGAATGAGACTAGAGAGAAGAGATAGAAGGGTGCAAAAGAAGAATAGGGAGAGGGAAAGCCAACGGGTTAAGATGGAAGGGAGAGGGATCGGTTTGAACGGTTATGGAAAGGGAGAAGCTGAAGAGGGGGTTCAGAATGAGAGGGATGAGCGAAAAGGACCGACGGTTTCGAATGAATTGAAATAGGTTAATTGGGGGGGGTTTAATGGAATGGGTAGGGGAAAAGACTGAAATGGGTTTAGGAGAAAAGAGTGGGTGAGTCAGAAATGGGGGTAAAGAGGGAAATTCATGTGAAAAACAGGGAAAAAAAAACGAAACCATCCAGAGCAGAAACGGCGGGTTCGCCGCGGCGAAGAATAGGTTCGCGTAGCGAACCATACCCGAGGCGAAAACAAAGGGAGAAAGGAAGGGTTTTGCAGCGGCGAAGGTGAACGTTCGCCGTGGCCAAACCTTCCCGAGAGCAACACACAGAGGCTAGCGACCTTCGCCGCAGCGAAGGCTGTAGTTCGCCACGGTGAAATGTCACCGAGAGCAACACAAGAGAAATAGAACCACTTCGCCGCGGCGAAGGATAGGGTTTGCCGCGGTGAAGTGTCACAGAGAGCACAGAATAATACATAAAACACTCAAACATCAGAGAAACACAACACCAAACAACAGATGTAGCTGGATACTTCAAAAACTTTAAAGTGCATCAAAAGAGATCAAAAGGTGCTCAATAAGTCCATGATTAAGCAGTATACCACAGACAAACTTTCTCAATCAATCTAAATCATATAATTCCTTACAAGCACCAAATCATCAAGCACAAAATAAGATAGGATAGAGATCAAAACTTCTAGGGGGTCTTATTGAATTCAAACAACAACTACACTACTTTCCTACTGAAAAGGGTTTCTCCCCCACACTCATTCAACATACAATGCACAAAACATAGCAAGATTAATAATTAAGCAAAAGTATGTAAATGAGTGAAGGAAAGAAACGACCAGGGAGTTAAGGAGGCTTTTGGTTCTCATGATAGAGCTTCAGTAGATGGCCATTAACTTTGAATCTGACCCCAGTTTCCTCGTGTAGTAGCTCCACCATACCGAAATTGTGCGCTTTAGTGACTGTGTATGGCCCATCCCATCTGGTGTTGAATTTTCCTTGCTTGAAGGTAAATCGAGCCTTGTACAACAGCACTCTATCGCCTTCCTTGAATTCTTTTCTCAAGATACCCCGATCATGCCCAAATTTGGTCTTCTCCTTGTAGAGTCTAGAGTTCTCATAAGCTTTAAGTCTAATCTCCTCCAGCTCTTGCAATTGCAGCTTCCTTTCCATGCCAGAGGACTCTATATTCATGTTGTACTGCTTGACCGCCCAATATGCTTTGTGTTCCAGCTCTACTGGCAAGTGACATGGCTTTCCATATACTAAGTGGTAGGGAGATGAAGAGAGCCTTTTTAATCGTTCGCTTTGGGGTTCTCACTCAAAATTAAATCCAAGCTATGCAGTATAATGCAAAATCGGGTCGTTTCTCTTTTGGGAGCCTAAATTAATTACCTAAGTTAAACTGAATGCTATGCAAAGTAATAAAAAGGGGTTTTTGGGTTTTTAACATTTAATGAAATGTGCCAAAGTTGAATGCAATGAAAACAAATCTAAGATACTATGTTTTTGGAGTTTTTAAGATAATAATGATGTAATGGAAATGAATGATAGGAAATCTCTTGAAAATGGTTTTGATGCAATCATAGTTCACTTAAATATGGGAGTTTCACAAATCATTAGGTTTTCTTAATCAGAACCTCATTAACTCAATGAGTCCAAAGCTTTCATTAATGAACTCATTAATGAAAGCTTTGTTTAGGTTCCCTAATGTGTAAATTTGGAATGATCATACAATTGGCTTAATGTAACACACAATAAACTCAGCACCCAAACATAACCATGCAAGATAGAAGAGAATAATGATAGTTACAACAAGCATATATGCAACTACATATATTTAAGCTCATATTTCAACATAAATCAATCCAAAATACAAAAGTTAATTAGTAACCACTGATTACAGAATTAATCAAAGCATCTAACTAAGACTTTACAACTCCTAAACCTAGGAAATCATAAATGCCTAGCTAAAAACTAAAGATTAAAACTAAAACTCCCCTTTGAAGCCTGGGAACTCATGCTACTCCACCATCTTCAAGAGTTGAAAAGCTTAGCTCATCATAGCCTTTGAATCAGCTCCAACCAAAGGTGAATCTTCAGCCATAATAGTAGCAGATGAAGGAAATGAAAAGCGGATAAAGAAGTAATGTAGGAAAATGGAAGGTGAAGAAGATGGAAATGGAGGATTAGGGTTTTAGTGGGAGAGATGAGAGAAGATGATCATAGAAACGTAGGTGGTGGCTCAATAATAAGGGTCTGACCTCATCATACCCAAAATAGGGTTTCTAACCCGAAAATTGCATGTATGGGTTGGTTCCTAGGGTTGGGTAGGTCAGAATTTCCCGAAATGGTCGGGTCTGAAATTTACTGATACGAAAGGTTCACCGCAACGAATAATAGGAAGCAAAAATAATTCTACCTCTCCACCACAGGAAGCAAACTTTGTAAATCAAGAGGACTTTTAAGGGTTAGAATTTGAATAAAGGCCAAGTGAAATGAATGGAATGAGAATGAAAATGGAACTGAGTACAAACATACAAATTATTAAGACATAATTAATCTAAATAAAAACAAGGGAAGAAGCTACTTAGTTTTTATTTTATAATTTTTATATCTTTATCCTTTCTTTTCTTTGCTTTTGCTCTTTTTCTTTCTTTCTTTCTTTTTCTTTTCTTCTTCTTCTTCCTCTTTCTTTTTTTCGATTTAAGCAACTTCTTCTTCTTCTCTCTGTTTTTTTTATACTACAAATAATTGCATGCATGTACTCAAGATGAAGGTCCAAAGGGGTTTACAACGGTAAAATGATTGGGTTTGTGTTTGGGAAACGAGGATTTGAAATTGAATGCCTCTATCATTTTTACAAAAATTGATTCACTAAGCTTCGATTAAGAATTAAAACAAGTTCTAGAGAAATATGAAATAAGCAGATTCACTCAATTTAATAACTTTAGGCCCAAAAATCCTTCCAACAAGGCTAAAATCTCAATTAATCAATCTCAAGAGTTAACAACCACACAGTCATAGTTTCAAAGCATATCATCATTTACTATCTGTCAAAAACATGAGAATAACTAGCCCAAGTTCAACCCTCATTTAAAAACATGGAAAATTTTCTAAAAGCACTAGTACAAATTGAACTTTTCCAATAATTTTAAAAAGGATGCAGGAGCATAAAGAATCTAAGCCAGGAAAAATTTCTGAAGACCAGTTGAAATTGCAAAGAATTTATTATTTAAATTTTTTTAAAAAAAAAGGGAATCGCCGCGGCGAACTGTTGAGGTTGCTGCGGCGAAGGGTAGCAGAAAGGAAATCTAGAGAAAGGGTTGGCCTTCACCACGGTGAAACATAAGTTGGCCGCAATGAAAGTATCCCGAGAGCTAATTAACGTGAAAGAAAGGGGGCTTCGCCGCAGCGAAGTAAAATGCTTGCCGCGGCGAAGGGTGGCAGAAACGAAAAATCCTAAGCAATTTTCACTCTTCAGCAACTAAACTCAAAATATTTACAATTCAACCAATTTATCAGTTCAAAAACACCTCAAAATCACATATATGCATGGATGCATGAGAATTATTTGCTAAAATCCACAATAAGTCCCGCCCCCACACTTAAACACAACATTGTCCTCAAGGTGTGAATCAATGACAGCAAATACCAGAAATGAAGTGCAGGGGTGAAAATAAAGCAAGATCATAACAAACCAATGAGAAAACATCCATTTAAACAAGTTCAAAACTAACGGAGCACAATAAAGGTTCAGAAATATCCAGCCTCAAAACAACAGAACAAAGGAAACAAGAGAAAATAACAGAAACACAGAAACTAAAAACTAAAGCTGCTGCTCAGGATCATCTGCCCCGAACCCTGATGGTCCTGCACCTGATGTTCCTGCTCCGTCCATACCCATACTGCTCTGTGGCTCCTCCTTCTCAGCTGGTAAGGCAAAGTTCAATCGGTCTGCGATCAAGGCATCAATATGGCGGTGGTAGCGACGATCTCGGTCATACAATGCATCACGATCCTTTTGCCGCTTAATCTCCCAGAGGAGGGTAATGCATAACTGGTGAACATCCTCAGACAGCTCGTCAATGTCATCCGTAAGTGTGTCTAAGGTGACTGGCTGGGAAGGTTCAGGAGCATCTTGGCCTTCCTCGGCTGGCTCAACAGCTGCCGGGCTTGCACTAACATCGTAAACCGGATGGATAGGAGGGTGGGGTGCAATGGTAGGCTGTTTGAGGCGCTCATATCAGAAAAGGGGTGCAGGTTTGAAATAGCTGTCATTATCAAATTCAGGTACCCTGCTCGCGTGGAAAAGGTCAGAGATAAGGTGGGGGAAAATGATGCTATTGGTGAGTTTTTTGGTGTTGACGGAATCGTGGAGGGCTGATTGGATAGTTTCAGCTACATTGAAAGTTTTTCCGGTCATGAGGAGATAAACATAAAGGGCTTGGCGTTTAGGAAGGTTCTGGAGATGGGAAGTGGGCAAGATGTTATTGCAGACCAGGTGCAGCCACGGCCTCGCCTCAGGCCAGAAATCAGAGCGTTTCAAGTAAAGCTCAGTAGTTCGAGGACGATGCCAAGTGGCACTATCTCGGCACAAGGTCTGGAGGATTTCATCAAAAGGATAATTATCTCTGTAATGGGAATAGTGGGAATGACGAACCTCAGGAAGGCGGTAGTGGCGGGATATGTTAAATGTGGTGAAGGAATAATTCACACGGTGGTCATGGAACAGGATGGATAATATGCCATTAAGGTGGGCGTAGGTGTAAAAGTGGCGGACGAAGGCATCATTGCCCATTTCTCGTGGGCGAACCAATCCAGTCAATTGGGACTCCCAGAGTCTTTGGACAAAGGGGTTGTCTGGCGGGTCAAGAGGAAAGGGTCTTTCTTTAAGGACGGGGTGCTGGTCTACTAACTTATAGAGGTCGTCATAAGACAAGGTTTCCTCTGAGTCAGAGTCAGATGCAGGCAAGGGTTCAGGGCGTTTGGTGCGAGGCATTTTCCTGTAGCAACACACAATAGAAACACTAAACACAGAGCAAACAACTACAACCTAAACAACCTAGAAGAAACCAAAATTACAACCTAGACAGTAGCAAATGGTTATATAATGATTCATAGGTTTTCAGAGGATCAAAAGTTTTCAGAATTAAGTAAAGAAATTAAAGAAAAACACAATGTACTATGAATCATTAGATAACCTACAGGCTACGTAACTACAATCTAACAACAAAATAACCCAACCCAACCCAACAACACAATACCAGAACAAACAAGCTAAAAACAACTAATCAAAAATAAACTAAAGGAAAGAACAAAGAAAGAGAGAAAAACATACCGAGAGAGGGGGAGAGAACAGGCGCGCACGGTGGAGGGAGAGAAAGAGGGAACCGAAAATTTAAGAAGATAAGGGAGAAGAGAAGAGAGGAAGGGAAGGCGACAGGGTTTAGAGGGAGAGTGATCGGTCGAAAGGCTGAGGAAGGGGAGAAGTCGAGCGGGTTAGGGGGAGAGTGCGTTTAGAAAGTAGGGGGTTGAGGGCTTTGGAAAAATGAACGGCCGAGCGGTTTATGGGAGAATTGAGTAGGGTTAAAGAAGTTTAAAGGAATGGGAAGGGAAAAGACTAAAATAGGCTTAGGAGGGAAGGGTGGGTGACTCAGAATGGGGGGCAAAACGGGAAAATCACATGAAAAATCAGAGAAAAACGAAACCGTCCAGCGCAGAAACGGCGAGTTCGCCGTGGTGAAGAATAGGTTCACCATGGTGAACCATGCCCGAGACGAAAAACAAAGGGGGAGAAGGACGTTTCGCCGCGACGACAGTATAAGTTTGCCGCGGCAAAACCATCCCGAGAGGAACACATAGAGACTGGCGACCTTCGCCGCGGTGAAACATCACCAAAAGCAACACAAGAGAAAACGAACCACTTCGCCGCGGCGAAGTGTCACAGAGGGCACAGAACAGTACAAAAAACACTTAAACATAAGAGAAACACAACACCAAACAACAGATGAAGCTGGATACTCTAAAAAACTTTAAAGTGCATCGAAAGAGATCAGAAGGTGTTCAACAAGTCCATGATTAAGCAGTATACCACAGACAAACTTTCTCAATCAATTTGAATCATATAATTCATTTCAAGCACCAAATCATCAAGCACAAAACAAGATAGGAAAGAGATCAAAACTTCCAAGGGGTCTTATTGAATTCAAACAATAACTACACTACTTTCCTACTGAAAAGGGTTTCTCCCCCACACTCATTCAACATACAATGCACAAAACATAGCAAGATCAATAATTAAGCAAAAGCATGTAAATGAGTGAAGGAAAGAAATGACCAGGGAGCTAAGGAGGCTTTTGGTTCTTATGGTAGAGCTTCAGTTGATGGCCATTAACTTTAAGCTTTGCTCTAGTTTCCTCATTAAGAAGCTCCACCATTCTGAAATTATGCACCTTTGTGACTGTGTAAGGCCCATCCCAACGGGTATTGAACTTTCCCTGCTTAAATATGAATCTGGCCTTAAACATCAGTACCTTGTCTCCCACCTTGAAATTCTTCCGTAGGAGACCCTTATCATGGACAAATTTTGTCTTCTCCTTGTAAAGTCAAGAGCTCTCATAAGCCTCCAATCTCAACTCCTCTAATTCTTGCAGCTGCAACTTCCTCTCCATCCTAGAAGATTCCAAGTCCATGTTACATTGTTTGACTGCCCAATACGCTTTATGCTCCAATTCTACTGGGAGGTGGCATGCTTTGCCAAAGACTAAGCGATATGGAGACATTCCAATTGGTGACTTATAAGCAATTCTATAGGACCACAGTGCTTCCTCTAATCTTAGGCTCCAATCTTTCTGGACGGTTTGACTATCTTCTCCAATATCTGTTTCACCTCTCGATTGGACACTTCAGCTTGGCCATTGGTTTGGGGGTGATATGCAGTGGAGACTTTGTGGGTGATAGCAAATTTAGAAAACAAGTTATCTACTACCTTATTACAAAAATGTGTACCTCTATCACTCACCACAGCCCTTGGAATCCCAAACCTACAAAAAATGTTGGACTTAAGAAACTTAGAAACTGCCTGGGCATCATCTTTTCTAGTAGGTATAGCCTCTATCCATTTGGAGACGTAATCAACAGCTAGAAGAATGTATATAAAACCAAAGGACGGAGGAAAGGGACCTATGAAGTCAATTCCCCAAACATCAAAAATTTCACAAAACAGTAAAGGTTGTTGAGGCATTTCGTGTCTTTTACCTAGCCCTCCAAAACATTGACATTTGTCACAGGACCGACAAAAATCATAAGAATCTTTAAAAAGGGTTGGCCAATAAAAACCAGAATCTAAAATCTTCCTAGATGTTCTCCTTGCACTGAAATGACCACCACAAACCATGGAATGGCAAGCTGCAATGATAGACTCAAACTCTTCACTAGGCACACACTTTCTTATAACCTGGTCACTACATATCCGCCATAGGTGAGGGGCATTCCAAATGTAGTGTCTCGATTCGCTTCGAAGTTTTTGTGCCTGGAATTTAAACATAAAAGGTGGGGTGAGTCCAGTTATAAGATAATTAACAATATGCGCATACCAAGGCTCTTTAACAGCTAAGGCACATAATACTGAATCAGGAAAGGAATCACAGGTGAGTTCAGAAAAGTCTACTCCCCGTGTATCATCTGGTAGCCTACTTAAGTGATCGGCTACATGGTTCTCTGCCCCTGCTCGATCCTTTATTTCAATGTCAAATTCTTGGAGAAGTAATGCCCACTAAATCAATCTTGGCTTAGATTGTGTTTCTTGAGAAGATAGCGAACAGCTGCATGATCAGTGAAAATAGTCACATGAGAGTTTAACAAATAAGGCCTAAACTTTTCTAAAGCGAAAACAACTGCAAATAGCTCTTTTTCTGTTGTTGTATAGTTAACTTGAGCTGCATCCAGTGTTTTCGAAGCATAGGCAATGACTCTTGAGAGCTTCTCCTCCCTCTGGCCTAACATAGCTCCTACAGTAAAATTAGAAGCGTCACATGAAATCTCAAAGGGCAAAGTCCAGTTAGGTGCAACAAGAATAGGAGGAGAAATGAGTTTAGACTTTAAATCATCAAAAGCAACTCTACAAGAATCATCAAAATCAAATTTCACATCTTTTTGTAAAAGCTTTAAGAGAGGTAAAGCAATCTTGCTAAAATCTTTTATAAACCGCCTATAAAATCCCGCGTGACCCAAAAATGATGTAATATCTTTAACACAAGCAGGATAAGGCAAAGAAGATATAACCTCAATCTTAGCTTTATCAACTTCAATTCCCTTTTTAGAAATCAAATGCCCTAGCACTATCCCCTCATTGACCATAAAATGACACTTTTTGAAGTTTAGAATCAAATTCTTTTCAATGCATCTTTTTAAAACTTTTTCAAGACTAGCAAGACAATCATCAAAAGAACCACCATAAACAGTAAAATCATCTATAAAGACTTCCATACATTCCTCTAAGAAATCACAGAATATAGCCATCATAC
Organism: Neltuma alba; assembly: GCF_004799145.2. Taxonomy (NCBI): domain Eukaryota; kingdom Viridiplantae; phylum Streptophyta; class Magnoliopsida; order Fabales; family Fabaceae; genus Neltuma; species Neltuma alba. The sequence continues at coordinate 290,092 of NW_021631995.1, read as the reverse complement.
AACGTTGGAAAGTCCCTGGAGCATTACATAACCCAAAAGGCATCCTACGATAGGCAAAGGTACCAAAAGGGCATGTGAAAGTAGTTTTATCTTGGTCCTCTGGTGCAATAGGTACTTGAAAGTACCCAGAGAAACCATCTAGAAAACAGTAATGAGATTTGCCTACAAGTCTCTCAAGCATCTGGTCTATGAAAGGAAGAGGAAAATGATCTTTTTGTGTGGCATCATTGAGTTTTCTATAATCTATGCACACACGCCAGGAATTCTGAACTCTTGTAGGAATAAGCGCATCTCTATCATTTCTAACCACAGTAACCCCACTCTGTTTAGGTACTACATGTATCGGACTAACCCACTCACTATCAGATATGGGATAGATGATCCCAGCACTTAGAAGTTTGGTAATTTCCTTCTTAACCACATCAAGAATCAGGGGGTTTAGTCTTCTCTGGGGTTGTCTCACTGGTTTGGAACCCTCATTAAGCAAGATCCTATGTGTGCAAATGGCTGGGCTAATCCCAGGAATGTCCGCTAAAGTCCACCCAATAGCCCTCTTATGCTCTCTCAAAACAGTAAGGAGTCTTTCTTCCTCAACCTTAGACAAGGAGTTAGCTATAATGACAGGTAATCGCTCATCAGACTCTAGAAAAGCATACTTCACAGTAGGGGGTAGGGGTTTCAAATCAAGTACAGGTGGTTGCACAATAGAGGGAATTAAATTATGAAGTTCAAGAGAGAACAAATTACTCCCTTTTCCTTCAACCAGTGAGAGTTCAAATCCCATGTGGCTAGCTTTACCATCTCCAACTTTTCCAAGCATTGAACCAACATCAAGTTGATCCATCACAGCAACTGCCTTGAATGAATTCTTCTGCATACCTAAGTCATCACTGGATAACAAGTCATTCAAATATCTCATGGTATGAAAAGAATCAAAAGTAGACAAGTTAGGAGATGTAAGGGATTGAGAATAATCCTTTAACTCAAGGTGTCTCTGCATCATATGAGCAGGTGGAATCGCTGAAAGTGGACTATCTTCGTTCTCTTCAGTCAAGCATGTTCGCTGAGGCGAACCAGCTTCATCAATTGCCACTGTAGTATCAGCCTCCAATGTGCTAGAATCACCTGAAACATCTACAGAAAACCTTTCTCCAAGAGAATCATCACTGACAATAGAAGGAATGGAACTCATATGCGAATCAGTAGATGAAACAGTGAATGTTTGTGGAATGGACAGCATGCAATTAACTACTATACAGTTAAGGCATGTTACATCACTTCCACATGAGCAAGTAGAAGGAAAAGAATAAAGAGATGAAAAAGAAGAAATAGTGTCATCCTCATCAGCAGAATCACTAGAGGAATCATCTTGCAATTCAAACTCAGAACAAGCATCATCAATAGCAACATCAATCATATTAACACCCAAAAGAGAATAGTCTTCATAAGGATGCTTCATTGCTTCATACATGTTAAAACAAACCTTATGATCTCCTACTTCCATAGTGATGGTACCTTCTTTCATGCTAATCATAGTGTTAGCAGTCCTCAAGAAAGGTCTACCAAGAATCAGTGTGGTGTCATGAACAAGCTCAGAAGATATGTCAAGTACATAAAAATCAGCGGGAAAGACCAAATCCTTAACCTGGACCAAAATATCCTCTATGATGCCTTCCGGATACCTAATAGTCCTATCAGCTAACTGGAGTACTACAGTGGTTGACTTAAGAGTCTTGACTCCTAGTGAAGTGTACACAGACTTAGGCATGACATTAATAGCTGCCCCTAGATCTAACAAGGCTCCCCCTATAGAAACTTTTCCTATAGTGCAAGGGATGGTGAACGATTCAGGGTCTTGGCATTTCACAGGGATTTGAGGTTTAAACAGGGCAAACACATTTGAGCTCACTTGGACTCTTTCATTTGGTCTAAACTTTCTCTTATGGGTGCACAAGTCTTTAAGGTATTTAGCATAAGCAGGAACTCTCTTAACAAGATCAAGCAAAGGAATATTAACTTCCACTCTACTAAACAAATCAATATCTTTTTCATACTTAGTTTCAGTCTTTCTTTTGCTTGTTAAGTACGAATTAGGAAAAGGAAGGTCCTTGAGATTTACCTCTTTATCATTCAACTTATCGGCTCCATACTTACTTGGCTTAGATTCCACAGTTGTCTCCTTGCCATCATGTTCTTTTGAGGCTTCTTTCAGCTTTAGCCTCTTCTCCTTAGAACTTTCAGAATGCTTCACTTTTGTAGGTGCTTGTGGCAGCTCATCACATAAGATCTCCTCATCTATAACTTCATCCTCCTCTTCTCTGAATTTCACTTGCTTCCCACTCCTAAGGGTAATAGCATTCAAGCCTTTAGGATTGATAACAGTGTTGGAGGGGATTGCGCCACTGCTCCTTGCTTGTTGCTCACTCATGTTGTTGGACAACTGAGTTACATAGGAGTTGATGTTCTCAAATTTAGTCTCCCATTGCTCCATCCTCTTTTCCAAAGCACTAAATCTAGCATCATTCTTGGATGAGTCTTGTTGAATTAGTGAAGCTAAGGAGTTGAACTGAGTAGCATTAGCAGTCCTTTCTTCCTTCATTAAGGTCATCATATTTGGTAGGAGTTGATTAGTTTCATCCTTAGGTGGTACAATTAGGGCTTGAGATTGGTTTTGGAACTGGTTTGAAGATGGACCAGCTCCTCCACTCTTCTGAAATCTGTTTGGAGGTCTACTATCATCATTCCTCCAGCCCAATCAAGGGTTTGCTTTCCATCCCTCGTTGTAAGTGTTGGAGTAGGGGTCCCACTTTTGATTTGGACGGCCTTGGAAGACTGCAGACACTTCCTCATAGCGGCCTGGACAAACGCTAGAAATATGCATGACTGATCCACATGTTTCACAACTAGGCGCTGTAATGTCCATAGGAGTAGATGGGCGATGCACACTCATATTCTTCAATTCAACAATGATCAAAGACAATTGAGATGTCACTTGGCTTCCCAAAGAATCTACTTTTGATTCCAAAGCGTCCATTCTCCTACTGTGTACTGAAGCAGCTCCCACCTCATGCACTCCTCTAGTATCTCTCACACCATGTTGTTGATGATTCAGGGCCATCTTCTTTACCAAATCCCAAGCCTCCTCAGCAGTGGAGTCTATCAAAGATGCTCCCGATGCAGCATCCAACATTCCCTTCTTTTGGTTCTTCAACCCATCATAGAAGTACTGCACCAGTGTTCATCCGAAATTTGATGATGTGGGCATCTTGAAAGTAGGTCCTGAAATCTATTCTAGTAATCATAGAGAGATTCGTCATAGTCTTGCTTGGCAGAATAAATCTCCTTCCTCATTGATGAAGTACGAGAAGCCGAAAAGTATTTCTCCAGAAATGCCTTCCTTAAGTTCCCCCAACTGTGGTATGCATCAGCTACATGTCTTGGGAGGCTCATGTACCATTCCCTAGCTTTTCCTTCCAAGGATAGATGAAAAACCTTCCATAGCACTTGGTCCAATGATGTTCCCATAGGCTTCATACTCTGACAAATCATGGAAAGAGATTGCAAATGGAGGTATGGGTCTTCTCCTGTCAAGCCATGAAATTTAGGAAGAGAGTTAATCAATAAACCTTTAATCTTAAAGTTAACTTCAAAATTTGGACAAGCCGCAGTAAAAGGGTCAAAATTTACATCAGAAGTTGTGGCTTCTCTAATTGTCCTTCTCCTAGGGTTTCCATTATTTTCTCCTACTCTCTCTTGTTCTCCATTCCCTCCATTGCCTCTATTCCTCACTTAGTTGGCAATAGGGTTAGGATTAGGTTGGTTTTGTGGTAATTCAGCCATTACCTCTTGGTCAGTAGGCTCACTCTCACTACTAGATAGGCTAGATTCCACAAAAATATTCTCTTGTTCAATCACCAACTCACTTGTCCCCTCAATTCTTTTCTCTCTGAGTCTTCTCTCAATCTCAGGGTTATAGGGCATAAGTTTTGTTTTCCGTGGCATGCAAGATAAAAGTCACAAGAGAAAGAGCAAACAAAATTGACTTGCAGCATACAAAGTCAACTAAAAGCATGCAATGTGATGAATGCAAGTGTATGGATAAGTATGAAAGTGTATGGGTGAGTATGAAAGTGTATGGGTAAGTATGAGTATGTATGCACAGAAAAAGAAGCAAAAAGTGTAAGTTCCAAAGTTTTCCAGAAGGGCTCGCCGCGGCGAAAGAAGAGGTTGGCCACGGCAAAGGTTGACAGAGGCGAAAGATATCTGATTGCTGGGAGTTGGCAGTGGCAAAAGTATCCCAAGAGGAATCCTTCGGTTTTTCAAAGAGTTGGCCGTGACGAAGGGAAAAGTTAGCCGCGGTGAAAGTTGACAGAATGCTTATCAGATACTGGACTCCACTGATGCAACGTGAGATATGCTGAAAATCAAGAAAATCAGTATATTTGTTTGTATTTCCAAAAATTTTGATGCTATGCAAGATGAAAACCTATACTATGAACAAATATGCAACTAAACTACCTAAGATGCTACCCAAAAAGATCAAAACTTCAATTGACAATCAAATAGCACAAGCTAACCTAGAGAACCAATTTCTTGGCTCCCCGGTAACGGCGCCACTTGAAGAGAGCCTTTTTAATCGTTCGCTTTGGGGTTCTCACTCAAAATTAAATCCAAGCTATGCAGTATAATGCAAACTCGGGTCGTTTCTCTTTTGGGAGCTTAAATTAATTACCTAAGTTAAACTGAATGCTATGCAAAGTAATGAAAAGGGGTTTTTGGGTTTTTAACATTTAATGAAATGTGCCAAAGTTGAATGCAATGAAAACAAATCTAAGATACTATGTTTTTGGAGTTTTTAAGATAATAATGATGTAATGGAAATGAATGATAGGAAATCTCTTGAAAATGGTTTTGATGCAATCATAGTTCACTTAAATATGAGAGTTTCACAAATCATTAGGTTTTCTTAATCAGAACCTCATTAACTCAATGAGTCCAAAGCTTTCATTAATGAAATCATTAATGAAAGCTTTGTTTAGGTTCCCTAATGTGTAAATTTGGAATGATCATGCAATTGGCTTAATGTAACACACAATAAACTCAGCACCCAAACACAACCATGCAAGATAGGAGAGAATAATGATAGTTACAACAAGCATATATGCAACTACATATATTTAAGCTCATATTTCAACATAAATCAATCCAAAATACAAAAGTTAATCAGTAACCATTGATTACAGAATTAATCAAAGTGTCTAACTAAGACTTTACAACTCCTAGACCTAGGAAATTATAAACACAAAGCTAGAAACTAAAGATTAAAACTAAAACTCCCCTTTGAAGCTTGGAAACTCATGCTACTCCACCATCTTCAAGAGTTGGAAAAGCTTAGCTTATCATAGCCTTGGAATCAGCTCCAACCAGAGGTAAATCTTCAGCCATAATAGTAAGGAGATGAAGGAAATGAAGGTGGATGAAGAAGAAGTGCAGGAAAAATGGAAGATGAAGGAGATGGAGATAGAGGATTAGGGTTTAGTGGGAGAGATGAGAAGAGATGATGATAGAAAACGTAAGTGGTGGCTATCCCCTTATGTCTAACCTCACCCATACCCAAAGTAGGGTTTCTAACTCGAAAATTACGTGTATGGGTTTGTTCCTGGAGGTAGGTAGGTCAGATTTTCCCAAAATGGCCGGGTTTGAAATTTGCTGATACGAGGGGTTCGCAGCGGCGAACCATGGCTGAGAGCTTTCCTTCTTGACGAACGATGTTCGCCGCGGTGAAAGCAGAAGTGTGCCACGGTGAACTGAGGCAGAGGCTCCTCTCTTGCTTCTCATGCCTTGAGTTCTTCAATTCTGGCCCCAATCTCTAGTGTCCTATAATAAAAAGCAACAAATTGAAGTATCAATTGTCCTAGAAATCAATTGAATACAATTAATGACCAATTATGACAATTTTATCCTAAAAAAGACACTAACTTAAAGTAAGGACTCTTAATCTAAATTAAGCACAATTATCATTAAAAAGGGCCAGAAAATACCACAAAATCATGGATAATGTAATGAAAAGATAATAATAACTTGAGCTCAATCACAAAGCTTTCAACCTATTCCCTTCCTTCTTGCTCCTCTATGTTCCTATGATCAATGCCTACCAATTCATGGATAAATACATGTCACATTATCAACAATGTCACAAAAATACCATTAGTTATCAAAACAACTCTATAACCCCCTTTTTCTTTCACTTCTGACTTTAATTTTCCATCTTTATTTTAATAAGTCTCAAGGGCCATTCCTACACAATTTTTAATGTAGAATTCCAATATTAACTTTATTTCACCAAAATCAAACTCCTCCCTATTATCCTATCCTTCGCCGAATAGTGTACATATTAGGATTAGAAATTTCATTTTTGATTCCAATGCTTCCAAACACTTTCTCTTGGTGTTTGGAGTCATCAAATTAATCTAAAACAAACTCTAACTCATTGAACTGAGCTTGGTTGAATAGGTTCCCTAACTTGGGAAATTTGGAGTTTCTTCTAAAATCAATCAAAACATCAACCAAACAAGCTAATCCAAGTTCTTAATCATGATTTCTATCCTTCCCTAATCATTCCTCATAATTTCAAAAATTGGACAGCATCACGCTCATGGTTTTTGATCATGAAATTCCACTTGAAACTAGCTAGAAGCATAGTCAAATAGCTCTTACACACCTTGATTAGTCCTTGATCTTTGCTTGATAATTCCATACCAATTTCACGTGTTTCTTGCCTTTGAAGGTCAATTTTTCTGTAATAAAACCTTCTCTTTTTAAGGTGCCAAAACAACCAAAATTGAAGGCTTGGGAGGGGTATTTATAGGCATAAGTTTTAGCCTCCATACCTATAAGTGCCCCACAAAAATTTACTGCTCCAAGCCTATGTGTCCACCACCATATGCTGTAAAAATTTCAGGCAAGCCAAGTGTCCCATGTAATCATGTGCTTAGGCTAACCATATGACCAATTTTCTATTATTTTATTCCTTAATCACATAGGCTACTTGGGCCACAAAATATTTGGGCTTTCCTAGCCCAATTACGTGCCTAATGGCCTAGGAAGAGAAGAAAGAAATGTTACCTTTCAATTCCTAATATTTCTTAATCCAATTTCACCTTATCAGCTAAAATTCCTTTCTAATTTTTAATAATAGTTTTGAACCTCCAAAAATTCATTCCTACCCATCTAAAATTTTATTTTAATATAGAAAGGTCCCCTGAATTTTTTTAGAATTTATGTTACTCTCTAACTACCAATATTGAATTTTCTCCCAAATCGAGTTTTACTGATGAGATTTCAGTAATAATTATTCTAAAATTAATCCTTTCACTTCTAGAGCCTAGAAATAAATTTATAATCTCAAATAAACCTTTAAATAATTTTCTCATTTTTTCATATTTATTAGGCCTCTACGTATTTAAAATAATTATTTTTGACTAATTTTCCATTATTTTACCAGAAAAACCGTTGTTTATAAAAAATTCCGTAACAAATTATTTTTCATGCTAATGTCACTTCCAGGGCCTCAAATATGGTTCTAAACTCTCTATTTTGTTTTTCTATATTTTCTAGTAATTTTTTGGAATTTTTACATAATTTTTTCATTTTGTCATTCCTAGACTGATAATTTCAAAAATGTCAGTTCGATCAGGAGTCAGATCTCACTTTAAAAGTTGTTCTTGCTCTGAATCTACTTTACTACTTGGCCCTCTATCTAATTTATTATTGACACTCCCAAGATTAAAATTAGTGGGATGTGACATTTCTCCCCCCTTAAGATAAATTTCATCTTCGAAATTTAAAATATACCTCATGTGAAGAGCTGAGGATAGCTGCTCTTCAACTCATCTTCCTTCTCCCACTTTGCTTCTTCTTGTGTCAAGCCTTTCCATATTGAAATGCCCTACCTTTAATCCCTCAGAGCACGCATTTGTAAGCATTATGGTTTAAGCAGATTATGACACAAGCTCGTGGATTTAAAATTTCAACATAATTACTCAGGTTACTATTTACTATTTAACTTCCAGATTACAGGTCCAACTTCAAAAATTCATAACTAATTTCGTAAAAATTGTATTGAGGTGTTCTAAAATTCTACAAAAAGCTATTTTGATACTCTTTAAAGAAAAATTATCCAATTAGAATTATCTTTGCCCAATTCGTACAGTTTAATCAATAAATATTACTGTTCATTTCATAAAATCTGAAACTTTCAGATTCTGTGCCTCAATTTTGGAAATTCATATCTCCTTGCGTACACATCCAATTAAGGTGATATAGCTCTTTTTTTAAAGCTTAGAATGTGTACTATGAGTCTGCCAAACCTTGTCACTTAACTTATTCGTTTGATACATCAAACTAGAGCTACAAACTCCCTACTCCATGACCTACGTTTTATCTCTTAACATCTCTTTACTTTAATTCTTTTTATTTCTTTGGCATACATAACATGGGCTTACTCTTTTCCATTCATACTCATACACTTTCATTCATGTTATAAATATTATAATTAATTACATGGCATCATAGGGATCCATAACATAAATTACATAATAGGAGAATTACGCATTGAATAATAATATCATTCATTAACATCAATAATTCTCCACTTTCTTCTCCTTGCTTCTCATGCCATTATTTCCCATTGATGATTGATCTAAATAGTTGGTTAGGGAGAGGGTGAGATTCAAAGGAATCTCAATAGCAAACAATACCATATTAATCATGCTAGATGGATGCTAATGCACTACACGCAACTTGTTTATTCTCTTGTTAATTAGTGACATATTAGCATGCTCAAAGCTAATTTCTTGATGCATGGCCATGGAGACATAATCTACTCATCATGAATAGCAATTATAGAAGCTAAAACATGTCACAATAACATTCAAATAACATGTACACAGCAACACACAAGCATACAATATCAAGCAATGATAATAGGTAGGTTCACTACCTTGCACCTCAAGCTTTCCTCTTACTTTTCCTTTGACTCCCTTGACTTTCCAACCATGTGGGCATTCGGTCAACATCCCCAAACATCCTCTTGGATATTTTAAAGGTCTTAAACATAGTCACATTGATCATACGATCCATTAGAATCACTAGATTATATAATATTCAAGACTAGCTCTCTTGAACCTCCACCCTTTCTTTTGGTTTTAGGGTTTTCTTTCTAATTTTTCTAACATAAATCTCATCATTTTTCATCCTTAATATCTATTTCTTGTCAATTCGGACCACTTTAGATGGCCTTAGATTCAAGAAGATCAAATCTGAAAATTTTGCTTCGCGGGTACTGTTCACATAGAAATTCCAGAATTTGTGCTCAACTTTGAAAATTCATAATTAATTCTAGAAAAATCAAAATTGAGTGATTCCAAGCTTCACTAAAAGATCCTTAAGTTCTATTTAAAATAAAAATAGTTTCAGGAACCAATTCTATTATGAACAGTACCAGAATTGTATGGAATTTGACACTCTTCCAAAGTTTAAACTTTGTTTCCAGATTTCAAACCCTAACTTTGAAAAATCACCATAAATCGTACACATATCCAAATAAAGTGTTCTACACATAGATTTATAGCTTATAGAGTGTACTTTAATCATACCAAATTTCATAATGAGATACAAAGAGTAACTTATTCGAAATAGGCATCAAGGTAGATACTATAACCATCACATACATCTTGGAGCTTGAATCTTGTTCCTTCTTCTTAGCCTTCACCCCTACTTTTTTCTCTCTACAAATGGCTACCAAAATGTTCTTCCAAGGTGAGTATTTATAGCTAAAACTTTGGCTTGAATGGACCAAAATGCCCTTAGTGGCTAATAGAAAGGGTGAGGGCAATTTTGGAACTTTAAGTTGACTTTTACATCATCATTGCACCATCCTTATCTCATTCTTCTAGAAGGTGCTAGGTGTCACAAAAGTGGTGGAGGAGAAGGGAGATTAGATCCTAGCCATTAGATCAAACTTGTTCTCTAAATTTCCTCTTACTTTACTTGGCCCACGTTTCTTTGACTTTCTTTATGGCCTTCTGGAGCTCAGAAAATTCTTCTATCTAATCCATAAATTCCCTTTAATTCTAGAGCATATCTATGAATTTTCTTAGGCCACAACACTCCATTTAAGCCTTGCATAAAATTCATTTACTAAAATGCCATTTTATCAGCATAAACCGCTTTTAATTTATTAAAGCCATTCCACTAGCCTTTTGATTGCGAGACTAATTTTATAAATTAGTACAACCTTTCTATCATTTAATCTTATTTTTTTATACATTTTTGAGGTCTCTTGCTATTTCAAATAATTACCTCTAATGGTATACTTTTTAACGGCCATAACCTCATAAATTCCATTTAAGCTGCCTCAGGGGTATTTTTGTCTTTTCTCTTCACAGAAGAGCCTTAGAATATTATTTTCCATTTTCTAGGATTTTCTTGGAATTCTCTGTATACTCTTTCATTTTGACCCCTGTTAGTCATAACTTTCTGAATTTTCGGTTTAATCCCTGCTTAAACTTAACTTCATACAATCCTCTATTTGAGGTTTCTAACTTAACCCTTGGCCTGTTTCTATTCTCTTTTCTCTTTCTAGGCCCTTAAGACTTTACTGGAGTCTCTAGCCTTGATTATACTTAAGCCCCTGAAAACTTTTACTTTGTAGTTTAGTCCCTAAAATTGCTTTGACTTCCTTTCTCATCTTTGAGGCTTCTACTCAAAAGAGATCTAGTAGCCTATCCAATTTAGGCTATTTCAGGTACTTCTAGGTCTAAAAGTTGGGATGTTACACATATCACCTTAACTAGTGGAATTGACTTATTTCTTAGCTTCTTAACCTTCTAATCCATAATCTGCTGTGGTCGTACTTCAAAAGTTAAATCGTCTTGCAGTGCGATGTCATCATACTTTATGATGTCAGTGGGATCTGGTTGGCACTTCTTCAATTAGGAAACATGGAAGATCTTATTTATTTGCTTGAGATTAGGGGGTAGGACCACTTTATAGGCTTCCAGTCTAAATCTTGAGTGAATTTAAAAAGGTCCTACGGATTTAGGTGTCAGTTTTCTTGCCTTTAGAGATCATCCTACGCTCGTATTTGGAGATACCTTTAGAAATATGTGGTCTCTTACTTCAAATTCTAGAGGCTTCAACTTGACATCGGCATAGCTGTAAGTAATCTTTGCTTTATCAACTTGATCTGCTCAGATGTGTGGTCCACTATATCAGGACCATAAACCTTTCTTTTTTTCCAAGTCTATCTAGCATAACAGGGATCTACACTTTCTCTCGTATGATGCCTCGTATGGAGCCGTCTAAATACTGGAATAGTAACTATTGTTGTAGGCAAATTCTGTTAGTGGCAAATATTTATTCGAGTTTCCTTTGAAATCCAAGACATATGCTCTCAACATATCTTCTAGTGTTTGGATAGTTCGCTCTGTCTGTCCATCTGTCTGTGGATGATAAGCCGTACTAAAACTTAACATTGTACCCATGGCCTGTTGCATTGTTTTCTAGAATCTAGAAATGAATCAGGGGTCTCTGTCGGATATGATCATATCAGGTACCCCATGTAGTATTACTATTTCCTTAATGTGTATCCTCACTAATATCTCTAGCGAATACTGCTTTTTCATAGCTAGAAAATGAGCTGATTTTGTCAGTCAATCTACTATCACCCATATTGTATCGTACCCTGACGATGTGCAAGGTAATCCCATAATAAAGTCCATTGAGATATTGTCCCATTTCCATTCAGGTATATCGAGAGGCTTTTGATGTTCTGCTTTGATCCTTTGTAATGTGAGGCACTTAGACATATATCCTGTTGTGTCTCTTTTCATATCAGGCCACCCAAACAATTTTTTAATGTCTTTGTACATTTTTCTCATACTTGGATGAATCCTGTATTTGCCTTTATGTGCCTCATCTAGAATTTGTTCCCTTAGGCCATTGATAGGAGGGACATATGTTCTTTCTTTATACTTTAATAATCCCTCTATTGAAACCTCAAAATCTCTAGTTTTATTTCTTAGCATTTTGGCTCTGAGGATATCTACTAACTGATTTTTCCTCTAAGGTTCCTCTATCAGCTTCATTAATTTTGTCTCTATCTTTAACATTTTGGCTCCTCCTGCTATTAACTGTATCTAATAAATTAGACCCCAATCTTGAATGCCTTTTAGGAGTTCCTGCTCCTTAACCATCAGTGATGCCACCTGTACTACCTTTCGACTCAACACATTTGTGACCACATTAGCTTTTCCTGGATGATACTTTATTTGGTAGTCATAACCTTTGATTAGCTCCATCTATCTCCTCTATCTCATATTCAATTCTGTCTAACTTCACAAGTATTTGAGACTCTTATGATCACATTACAGCTCAATGGTTTCCCCATATAGGTAATGCCTCCAGATCTTCAAGACATACACAATCGCTGCTAGCTCAAGATCATGTGTGGGGTAATTCTCTTCATATGATTTAAGCTATCATTAGATGTAGGTGACCACTTGACCTTGCTTTATTAACACACATCCTAATCCTTGCTTACTCGCATATGTGTACACTACATGAGGTAGCATAGGATTGAGGATGACTAGCATGGGAGTAGAGGTCAACCTTCTTTTTAGCTCTTGAAAGCTAGCCTCACACTTCTCGTCCCACACGAATGGTTGACTCTTTCTTATGAGCTTGGTCAATGGTAGGGCAATCTTGGAAAAGTCTCAGATGAATCTTTGGTAATGTCCTGCTAGCCCTGAGAAACTTCTAACATCTATAACTGTCTTAGGTTATTCCCAACTTAATACTGCTTCTACTTTACTTGGGTCTATATCTACTCCTTCTTGGGTAATTATGTGGCCTAAAAATCTCACTTCTTTCAACCAAAACTCCATTTATTGAGTTTGGCATACATTCATTTTTCTTTTAACGTGTTCAAAACAACTCACAAATGTTTCTCGGGATTTTATCAGCTTAGAGGACTATCTCAGTATTCCTCCACGATCTATTTGCTTCTCCATCTGACTTGTAGATTGCTATTTGTGCTTTGGTCTCTGAGGAACAATCCATGACCTTGAATATCTTTGCTAGCCAAGGAATCCAATCCTCAACCACTTGCATATCTAGTGTTCCTTCAAATGTTGGTGGATTACGCTTACAGAAACACGTAATCCACGATTACAAATTATCTAGTTCTCCTATAGCCCTCGCCTACTCCACTACTGGTTCTTGGGGTTCAACTAGTTAGGGTTGGACTGGTTGAGCCATCCTGGTTGTCACATCCAGAAATTTCATAAATTAGAGTGGGGAAATCCCTAAACGTTTAAAGGCTAGAACAGTAAAAGAAATATGAAAATTTGGGAAAAATATGTTAGGAATTGCTAAAAATTATGGAATACTTATGGAAGATAGAAAAAGAGTCTTTGAATAATATTCTAGGCTCAAAAAGTTGAAATTACTATGGAAAACAATAATTATTGAATTTTCAGTAATTATTAAATATTGACTAATTAGGAAGATTTGTCAAAAAATAATTATAGAAAAATATTTCCTAGCTTCAAAAAATTAAGGAAAAAAATAGGATAATATTCTTTGAAAATTTTATGATGAGATAGAAGTGTTTTATGCCCAAATTACCCCCAGAGAAATTATAAAGGAATTTAAAGCAGGAATTAGGCCAATATGGCAATTTGTTTGGGAAAATTTCCAAATAAATCGTTTTGAGGCAAAGAAAATTCCAAAAAAATTCATATGATGTCCCAAGAAATTGTAAGAGATTATGGGATTAAAAAGAGCCTTATAAATATTCAAGATAATCCCTAATTCTAAAGACAAGTAAAAAAAACCCTTATAAAAGGGAAAATAGTTTTTCTTTTATAATTAGCAGGAATTTGAATTTTAGCAAAATAGGACATTTTAGGAAGAGAAAAATGGTGAGAATGAAATACAGATTTTAAAAAAATAATTACAGAGGTTATAGTACTGTAATTATAGAAAAGAAATTAAATTCGGAGCAAAAGTGCACTGATAAAGCAAGAAGAAGAGTCTTATATTTTAAATGGCCTACAAGTTGCCATGTGTCAAGCCCCTAATGAAGAGGATTTAATGTTGCCAAGTGTCAAGCCATGTAAGAAGAGGATCTTGACTTTTGCAATGAATTTCATTTGGAATTACTTAATTAGGAAAAAGATTACAAGATGGTTTAGGGTGTTGACACCTAGCACATCATTAATGTTAGTAGTTGAGATATTTTGCCTATTAGTAGAGCTCTTCCTCCCCCTTTTAAGACCCTTATTTCAGTGAAAGAAGAGAAACTATTGCAAGTTGGATTTTTGAAGTGTGATCAAGGGAAAAGCAAGCTACTTTGATCTTCCAACTAAGATTCAAGGTTAGTAGGTTGTGTTAAATTGTTTCTTGCCTTGTTTTCTTGAGTTCATGGTTAAAAAAATCTGTTCTTGCCCCTTTAAGTGTGGCAACCAAAATGCTTGAGGTTAGGGGAAGGAAGTTTTAAAGCTAAACATAATTAAAATAATTTGATTCAAGGTTGTTTGGAGTGGTTTAAGTTATTGTTTGGAAGATTTCACGGTTCGTTGTTTTAGGGGTACTGTTCGGCCAACAATGGTTCTTAAGGAAGAAAATTTATTTTCATAAATCTAAGCCCATATTTGGGTTCTACATGAAAAATCATGTAGGAATGAACCAAGAAAGAATTTTTAGTGTTTAAGGAAATAGAGCTCCAAAATTCAAAGATTAAGGGGTCAAAGGTTACTTGATTATTGCCTTTGTTTTTGCGTGGTTTGGTTTGTAATGTGGCTACCCTTTTTATGGATTGTGATGTTATGGTTTGATATTTGTGGAGGAGAGGAAGAAGATCAATGAACCAAAGAGCTTTTGGAGCAAGGTAGTAAGACTTGATTAACTGCTAATATTGACCTTGCATTGTTTATTATGGCATGAATACTTGCTATCATGTGGTTGAACTATGATGATTGTGATGTGGTTGTTCCTTAAATTTTGTTGCCTTGGTTATTGCATGTTGAGGTTGCCTATTTATAAGATGATTAGTTCTCCTATGGTAGCTAAAGTTGAAATGCTTTAATGATGATGCATGTTTGATGTTGTGGTTGATTATTCTTGCTACTGGGATTTCATTGAAATCTCATCCCTCCCAGATGTAGTCTAACATTTTGGGGCTGAATCATCCAAAGAGAAACTACAGATTCAAGGGTGATTATGGTGTTAAACCATAAAAATCATTTGACTTTTGGTTATGCATAATTATGTCACATGGATGCTGTAACCTTAAGTAGACCATCAATTTAGAGCTGCATTTTGATTAAGTCATTGAATGTATTTAACCACAAAATTTGGTATGCTTATAGTTCATGTCTTAAGCTTCAATTTGATAGTAGCACATTAAAATTAGACAATTGTGTGATTTTTAATGATTTTTCAAAGTTGAGGATGGAAATATGGAAAAGAGGCTTTTACCAAAGTAATAGTGGTAACTTTCCAGATATTCTAGCACTAATTCAAAATGAATTGGTTCACAAGATTTTTTTTTTTGAAAGAGCATTCAAAGAGCTTTCCATAGAATTTTGAACCACTCTGTTTGTTGGAAATTGTGCCCTAGGGGCCAATCATTCTGTTTTGAACATTGTTAATTTATGAATTTATTAATTAAGTTATCATATTATTTGCATGTTTACTGTGATGACTATCCTTGGATAACTCATGGTTTATCCTAAATGTCCCTGGTCGGTCATCTATGTGGGAGCAAAGATGAAATAAGACCAGTATGACTTTAAAGATATATAGAGATATAAATTAAAGTCACAGGCACATGTAAGAGTACAAGGTGTTGGACCGACCCGCTATGAGAGAGCTGCATGGGTTAAGTCATAAGCTTCTCTCATATACAAACCACGTCACTATGCCCTTTGACCTGAGATCATCATGGATTCCTACATGAGAAACGCTTAGCTTTGACCTAGTCAAAAGTCACTTTTGACCGAGTGATCATAAAGACTATGTTCAGGCTTAGTGGTTTTTCATGCGGAGGAATGTGAATGGTCAAGATGGAATTTGTCCCTCACATTCGTAGAGAGACAATACTGGGCCCCTCGATGAGTGAGTCTGAGAAATGTATGGCCATACTATAATGGAAAGGTAGTTCCGTTTCTATACTCAGACTACTCAGGGATCGAGAAAGTAACGGTCATGAATAGGAGGATGACGTTCTCCATGCCTCATCCATGACCAAAATGTCGTGTGACAAAAGGGACGTGATATGGTTGTATGAAAGGTTGCATCGTTCAATGATCCTCATATGTTTTGGGTAGTCGTGATGTCTTGCTAGAGACCGCTTATGACTTGTGAGTCATTATAGTTAATGGCCCACTGCCAACTTCATATGGGCCTACAGGGTCGCACACAAAATAGCCCAACACGAGTTATGATGTCCAGATTCATTGAATCTAAGATATGTCCAGATTCAATGAATAAATAGGGTGGACGTGTATATATATATATTCGTATATATATATATAAATATAAGAGATATTAATTTATAAGGATAAATTAAATATATAAATTCCGTCATCTCTTTATTAAATAAATAAGTGAATTAAATCTGTGAGACGGATTTAATTTAAACCATATTTATTTAATTGTTCTCTTATCTGATTAGGCAATATTTAATATTGTATTAATTTCGGAATTAATTTAGAGTTAATTTCGAAATTAAATATTATTCATTAAACCTATAGCATCCTATATATTTGATATGAGGAGCTAGGGTTTTAGAGTGAGAGAACTGACAGATAAGAGACGGCCTAAGAGAGGAGAGAGGACGGATTTCGAAAACCCTAGACGGACATAGGCGCTAGCACGTCGTTCGAGGTTGAGGGCTACTCGTGTGGATACCGGTAGAGGAAGCCGACCGGAGTTGTTGACTTCGAACGACAAAGGAGGCGAGCAGAAGCATCCTGAACGGCCCAATCATCGAGTCACCAGGAAATCGAACACCGAAGGTAATGCTTCTTACTACCTAACTTAAACGCGATCGGTAGATCCGGGCAAGGGGTTGAAAGTCTTAAAATTTCGAGTTGTTTTTCCGCTGCGCGTCGTCTTTCAATTCCCTTCACTGTTTTGATTTTTCTAGATTAAGTTATGAATTTTTGAATTTGGTACAAAAAATCTGAAACTTAACCAATGAACAGTGAATTTCTGAAAAGTAAGGTCCTGATTGAAATTTTTTGAGTTGAAGATCGTCCAATGTGGTCAGAAATGGTTCTAATTGAATTCTAAGGTATCCTAGAGGTAAGGTGTAACACTAGTTGCTCCTGGCTCAGGTTGTTGTAACTGTACTATGGCTACTGTCACCACTGCTGCTGTTGCAGCATCCCTCTCTTGTTCTTGACGAACTTGAGTTGCTCGTATCTCTTGGATCATCTATTGTTGTTCATTTAATTGATTCATAATTGCTTGAATTGGATTAATAGGGGGTCTATTTTGCTCTTCCCCTATCTGTGCATTATGTCTTGTTCTCATGATTGTTGTTTCTTCTTAACTAAAAAAGGAACAACATCATTATATATATAAAACTTTTAACCTTTATATTTACATACATATCAGCAACACAGTTCAACCAGTCAAAACTAGTCATTGCAAAAGTCACATACACAATATAGGCATCTAGAATTGTCCAGGAAAAGGAAAAGTAGAAATAATAAAATTCTCTAAAACATATATTAACTGATCGAAAGTATATCCATCCACTCTTTCATAGATAATCAATATGGTGTCCTACCAGATTCAGGTTTCCAGGAGAGTAGATAACGATGCTGCACCCCATATGCCAGCATTCAAGGTTTGGCCCTCTTAAGAAACTACTGTATATAACAACCTAATCTGATGAAAGAAATCAAGGTAGATTGTTAGGGCCTGCTTCAATGTCATTGTTCCCTGGTCTGGGTACTGGCTGTGTACTGTACTTTATGCATCATCGCTCAAATCTACCTCCCTAACCTAGTTGGATGCCACACTTGAACACTGATACTCTGTCCAACCCAAACATATGCTCATAGCTCATATAGTATCCTAGAGGAAAAGCATAAACTTTATCCTCTATCCTGTAGTACCAATCTGGATAGGGCTCTCTAGGGATCCTCTGATTGACAGCATCCTCTGAATGATCACCTTCACAACATGCCATAATTCCTATCACAGCAAACCAAACAAACAAATATAATACAATTCTAACACAATAATCAGCCATCAAACAACAGTCCAGAACCTTTGCTATGATACCAAAAATATAATATCTTCCTTTTAGACCATATAACCTTTTAAATAGAATCATTTAGAACCACTTCACATGGCCTTAAGTTAAAAAAATTCAATTATGAAAATTCTTTAAATTCGGGTTAGTATTTATGTAACCCTAAACTTAGGCCAAAATTGAAAAATTCATAACTAATTCTTAAAAAATCAAAATGAGGTGGTTCTAAATTCTATTTAAAGCTCTTAACATTATCTTCAAAGGAAAATTACTCTCTGGTATCAAGCCTTTATCAATCATTCCCAGAATTCACGCAAAATAGCACTGTTCATATGATAAATTTCTAATTTTTCAGAATTTAGGCCTAACTTTGGATAAGCATAACTTTTGTACAAAACTCTATTTTTGATGAATTACCACTTGACTTAAAGCTAAAAATATGATCTATAGATTTGCCAAGGGTCAGCCCCAAACTCATTCATTTGACCCTAATCACGTTGCCATAAAAATTAGGCATTATTAGGGTTAATTTATCCCCTTTTTTGTGCTTTTTCTTGATTATTCTTTTTCATGGCATCATCACATAATATTACAATTTTTCCTAAGCAAAAGTTCACATAAAATCATGAACATTACAAGCATAAACACCTTTATCCCAACACAATCTCCTCGTCCTTCTCTTTGGATGTTCCAACTCCTAGATTGTTGATTAATTAAACATGGGAAGAGTGATATTTTATAAAAATATCAGTAGCAAGAACCACAATAATCATGCTAAACATGCAATGGAAGAATTTCATATGTCACTAACTAAATATCATGCACACGAACATTCTCTTATGCCATAGGAAGGGAGCAAGTAAATATACCATCAAACCACTCAACATTACATAAAGCCAAGGCACATTATGCGTAGAGTTAGTCACATTATTATTCTTCCAACATCAATCAAAACATCAACCAAACAAGCTAATCTAAGCTGTTAATCATGGTTTCTGTTTTCCCCTAATCATTCCTCATAATTTTGAAAATTGGACATCATCACATTTATGGTTTTTTATCATGAAATTCCACTTGAAACTAGCTAGAAATATAGTCAAATAGAAGCTCTTACATACCTTGATTGATCCTTGATCTTTGCTTGATAATTCCTAACCAATTTTATCGTCTTCCTTGCCTTTAAAAGGGATTTTTTTTACAGCAAAACCTTCTCCCTTTATGGTGCCAAAATAACCAAAACTGAAGGCTTGGCGAGGGGTATTTATAGGTACAAGTTTTAGCCTCCATGCCCTCCAAGTGTACCACAAAAATCTGCTACACCAAACCCAGGTGTCCACCTCCATATGTTGTAAAAATTTTAGGCAAGCCGAGTGTCCTATGTAATCATGTGCTTAGGCTAAGCATATGACCAATTTTCTATTATTTTATTCCTTAATCACACAGGCCATGAAATTTTTGGGCTTTCCTAGCCTAATTTCATGCCTAATAAGCTACGAAAAAAAAAGGAAGAAGTGTTACCTTTCAATTCCTAACATTTCTCAACCTGATTTCGTCATATCAGCTAAAATTTCTATCTAATTTTTAATAATAGTTCTGAACAAAAATTCATTTCTACCCATGTAAAATATTCTTTTAATATAGGAAGGTCCCTAAATTTTTATAGAATTTTTTTGATTCTCTAACTACCTGTATTGAATTTTCTCTGAAATTGGGTTTTACTGATAAGACTTCAGTAATAATTATTTTAAAATTAATTCTTTCACTTTGAAAGCCAAAAAATAATTTTATAATCTCAAACAAACCTTCAAATAATTTTCTCATTTTTTTTAAAATTATTGAGGCCTCTACATATTTAACATAATTGTTTCCAGCTGATTTTCTACTGTTTTACCGAAAAAACCTCTGTTTACAGAAAATTCTATAATAAACTATTTTCATGCTAATTTCACTTCGAGGGCTCAAATATGGTTCTAAACTCTTTATTTTATTTTTCTATAATTTTTTAGGAATTTTTTGAATTTTTATCCAATTTTCCCATTTTGCCCTTCCTGGACCAATAATTTCAGAAATGCCAGTCTGGTCAGAAGTCAGATCTCACTTCAAAAGTTGTTTCAGCTGTGAATCTACTTTACTACTTAGCCTTCTATCTAATTTATTATTCACACTCCCATGATTAAAATGAGTGGGATGTGACAAAGTACGCCCAAAAATTCTAGAAAAATTCCAAAACTCCAAAAAAAGTGGGAGATGAGGTTTTGAGGCCTATATAGGGTTAAAAATGAAGAAAATACCCTTCAAGCTAATTGATGAAATTTTCAGGATTTTGGCTAATTATGAATATTAGCTGAAATTAAATTATTTAAAATATGAGGAGGCTTTAGATAATCAGAGAAACTAAGGGATAAGCAGTTGAGGAATTCTTATAGATTTTAAAAATAATTCCGCCCCTAGAAAGCGAAGAGGTTGGCTTTAATAGAATTTAAAGCATATTTATATGGTATCTGGGGGAACTAAAAATAAACTATCTACAGGTTAACACTTGACCTAAGAAAAATTAGAGAATAAACAGTATTGGCACCCAAAGACAATGTCATACCTTGTTAATTTTAACCTGAAAAATGAGGAAATTAAGATTGACCAAGAGCCAGGTAGTGTAGTAGTAACATAGATGAAATAATTTTTGAACTAAAACCAGACCAGGGACCAGATTGTCATTTCTAAAACATCCAATCAATATTGATTAGAGTGAGAAAGTACACTCAAAATTCCTAAAAATTTTGAGAAAAATCATGAAAAATAGAATAAACGACATAGAATAGTAATTGAGGCCTGAAAGATAAAAAAATATAAAAATAAAATCTGAAAAATTTTGAAAAATCTATCCTTCTTAAAAGGAGGCTGTTGATGCAAAGAAAGGAATTTTTGGAAGCATTGGATTTAATAGGATCTAAGAAAATTTCAACCGATACTGTGAGATTGCACAATGTAATAAGTATAAGTTTGGTGGAAAAAAATTTTTCCCCATATGTCTGGTTGAGTTGGTGCCAAAATGGAGAGGGAAGGACCTAAATGAAATAATACAATTTGTTGAATGATAAACTTGGAAGAATGAATTATTGAATAAAAAATTTGCATTTCCCACACATATGTAATAGGTGGCACATGTGAGAGGACTTATGGCCTTGATTAAGGGGACACAAAAGGAGATAATGTGGCAATATCATAAAGGGAGATGGAGCAAGATCTTGACAAGTGTTAAGGGGTAAAGATAAATGGTGAATTGAAGACTCGCCTTGTAGTAATTTTTGGCACTTTATAAATAGGGAACCTCTTCCTCTCTTGGACCATTTTTAACCAAACCAAGAATCAGGAAGGAGGGTTTTTTCTGGCCAAAATAGGGAGAAGGAAGAGGAGAGGAAGATCAAGCAAATTCTAGATCAAATCAACTGCTAATCTAAGGTAAGAGTTTGGATTTCCTTCCCAGTTCTTGATGCCTTGTAGTTTGATAGTTTTAAGTATGGTTTTAGTGGAATTTGGAGCACAGAAGCATTAGGGTTTGGTGCTGTTTAATTTGGTTCATGTTGAGATATGAATGATTCAAAGTTGGTATATAAGTTAGAAGGTAGAAAATGGTTGGATTATGGCGCCTAAACCTTGTTTTGGAAAGAATTCTAACTTATGAAGTTTGGAAGTGTCACATCCCAAGAAATTTTTGCCTGGATATAGGGAATCAAAAACTGGAATGAGGGCCAATGTAGAAACTAGACGGAGAGACGAAACAACTTTTGATGTGAAACACTGACAAGGTTTGGGCTGGCATTTTTGTAATTATTAGTCTAAGAAGAACAAAATTGGAAACTTTGAGAAAATTCCAAAAAATTCCCAAAAAAAAGGGGGAAAAGTGAAAATTAAAGGTTTTAAAAACTCAGTTGAGGCCCTAAAGGTGGAATTATTGTGAAAATAAATTGTTATGGAATTTCCTGTAAACGGAGGTTTTTTGAGGAAATATTGAAAAATCAGAGGGAAATAACTATTTTAATTAGTTAGAGGCCTCAATAATTCTAGAAAAATATGGATAAATCCTATAAATATTTTTTTGAATTTATAAAATTGGTTTTAGGCATTGGGAAGCTCAGAAATTAATTTTAGGGAATTTGTTTTCTCGCAGTGATACCAATAGAGACTTAATCAGAGAAAATTCAAAATAAATACCTAGAGCTGGCAAAAAATTCTAAAAATTTTTAGATCATATTCTTATATTAAAAGGTGAATTATCATGGAAAGAAATAAATTTTTGGAGGCATGAAGAAATTATGAAATATTATTAGTAAATAGTAACCGATAAAGCTTCAACATGGTTTAGAATTATGATTTGGTTTGTAGGCCATCTTTTTGGGCTAGCCTACACTATTTATAGGGCCCACATTGAATCCAATTAAGGGCCAATTTCATGCAGCTTCTGGATCCTACCATTTTAATTAAATAAAATTCAAAAATTAAGGGGTAAAGCTTAGAAAAATCTAGAATTAGCCACTTGGAGTGATCTAGTCCATTCTTGCTGTTGATGGCTACCAAGTAACCCCATTAGGTGTCACCTAGTTGTCCAACAAGAGAGGGAGAAGGGCTGATTGCTTTGTTTATAAATACCCCTCCCTAAAATACAAGTAAAATGTTAGAAAATTGGAAAAATAGAGGGAGGTGTTGCCACTTTTATTCCAGACCAAGGAGACCAAATTTGAGAGGGAATTTGAGCAAGTAATCATTCAGTTTTTACTAAGGAAGCATTAAAGTATGCTCAAGCTTTCCTATCCCTAAGTTTCAAGCTAGTTTAGTTAGGGTTCTAGCTTGAAATTCCTTGGTGACATGCTGCTCAAATTTGGTTTGATTGTACAACCATTAGGAAAGAATAGAAACTTAAATATCAAGTGGAATAATAAGCATGGTTAAGTGGTGTATGGATTGATTTTTAGAAGAAAACCAAGTTAGGGTTTTCTATGTTCAATTCGGCTAAGCACTGTTCATGGGGCAGGAGCTTGATTCACCTTGATTTGATGATTTGAATGGGTATAAAATGTGTTTTGTGTAGGGATATACTAAAGGGAAGTGTTTAAAATCATTGAAATCAAAAAATAAAAATTTTAGGAATTATATACCCCTATTTTCCCATTGTAGTTTCATGGGGAAGGAGTTTGATTTTTGAAAAACTGATTGGATATTTGAATTCCTCATAAAAAATTGTGCAGGATTGAGCCAAGGGATCATTGATTATAAGGAAGGAACAATATTATTGAAAATCAAAGAAAAGGGGGGAAAATTGTTAAGTTAAAGTCAAAGTGTTGCGTTTAAATTGTTTAGTTGTCAATATAATTTATATTTATGCACGAATCAATTGGTTTTGTGAGGAGAAATAAAGGAGAAACATAATCCCTTGAGGAGACCAAAATTATCAAGTGATAAAAGGTAGCATTGAATGATAATTTGATTATTTATCTTGCTTGTTTAATATGATTATGTTGTTTGCTTGGATTGACGAATTTGTGTTGGGGTTATGATTGATTGGAGAACCTTGGTTTGTGCTTTGGCCAAATGCATGGAATTATATTAATGTGGAAGCATTGATGTTCCTCTCCTAGCATGAATGTTAAGTATGATTTTATGTGGTTTGATTATGCTTAAGGTGTGATAACATGTAACATTATAACTTGCTTTATTTATATTATAATTATAGTTTAATTGTTACTGGGATTTCTATGAAATCTCATTCCTCCTATATTAAATTATGTCTCAATAGGAAGTGGCTCATCCATGGATAAAAGGAAGGAACTGGCGATGAGTTGAAGGAACAATATGAATTATGCAATGCTTGTATAATATTATGTAATATTTTGACAAACCTTATAGTGATGATTGTTACACCTTACTACTAGAATGATTATAGTTCAATTAGAACCATTTTAGACCATATTGGATGGTCTTGAGCTCAAAAATCTTATTTAGAACGTTACTTTTCAGAAATTATTGTTCACTGTACGTTTTCCAGATTTCAGGTCCAACTTTGAAAAATCATAACTAATTCTAGAAAAATCGTATAGAGGTGTTCCAAAATTCTACAGAAAGCTCTTTTAATGCTCTTTAAGGAAAAATATCCAACTAAATTTTTGGGAAGGCCCAAGAATTTATATAAAGTTCAGGACTAGCTCTCTTGAACTCAACCTTTTCTCTAAATTTTTGGATTAATATTCTAGCTTTGGAAAAATTATTCCCTTAGGCCAATCCTACACAATTTTGTCTAAGGAATCCAAATATGAGCTTAGATTAATGAAAATCCAACTTCTTTCTAAAAAATCAGTTTGGTTGAATAGGGTTCACAACTCTAAGAATTCCAACTTTAATTCTAATGCTTTCAATGCTTGTTCTTTAGATTTGCACTATACCATTTTTCATCTTAAACACAATGGAATCATCAAAACTATGAAAATCTCATCCTAGGGTACAGATCTCATATTGGCTGAGCAGTACCCATCCTTAAACAATTATGAAATCATTTAAACAACAACCCAAAACCACTTGAAACAACCTTGAATCAATAGGTTTTAACTAGATATAACATCAAACTTCCGTCCCCTAACTCTATACATTTCAGCCAGCATCATGCCTTAAGAGAAACTAAACTTATTCAACCATAAAAACCAAAGATTCAAAGCAAGAAATAAAAGGGAACAACTTACTAACCTTAGATCCAAACTTGGTTGATCAAAGTAGGTGTCTTCCTCTTGATTTAAGTTTCAAGAATCAAAATGGCAAGAGTTTCCCCTCTTATTCTCCATCTTGGCTAAAAATATGAAAGAGGGAGGGTCTATTTATAGGCAAAACTTTAGCTTGAATGGACCAAAATGCCGTTGGTGGCTAATAGAAAGAGTAAGGGCAATCTTGGAACTTCAAGTGCACTTTTGCATCATCATTACATCATCTTTTTGCATAACCCTTACATCATTCTTCTAGAAGGTGCCAATTGTCACAAATGTGGTAGAGGAGAGGAGAGGGGAATTAACTCCTAGCCATTGGATCAAAACTTAATCCTTGAGTTTCCTTCTAATTTACTTGGCCCACGTTTCTCCGGCTTTCTTGACGGCCTTCCGGACCTCAAAAAATTCTTCTGTCTACTCCATAAATTCCATTTTACTCTAGAGAATATCTATAAATTTTCTCAGGCCATAACACTTCCTTTAAGCCTTGTATAAAAATCATTTACTAAAATGCCCTTTTATCAGTATAATCAGCTTTTTAATTTATTAAAGCCATTCCACTAGCCTTTTGGTTGCAGGACCAATTTTATAAACTAGTACAATCTTTCAACCATTTAATCTCATTTTTTATATATTTTTGAGGTCTCTTGCTATTTTAAATAATTACCTCAAACGGTATACTTTTTACTGGCCATAACGTCATAAATTCCATTTAAGCTGCCACAGGGATATTTTTGTCATTTCTCTTCACAAAAGAGTCTTAAAATATTATCCCCCATTTTTTTAGGATTTTCTTAGAATTTTTTGTATACTTTCCATTTTTACACCTATTGGCCGTAACTTTCTGAATTTACAGTTTAGTCCCTACTTCCACTTAACTTCACACAACCATTTCTTTGAGGTTTCTAACTTAACTTTTAGCCTATATCTAGCCTTTGTACTCTTCCTGGGCCCTTGAGGCTTTACTAGAGCCTCTAGCTTTGGTTATACTTCTGCCCCTGAAAACTTTTACTTTGCAGTTTAGTCCCTAAAACTGTCTTGACTTTCTTTCTCATCTTTGGGACTTCTGCTCAAAAGGGGCTTAGTAGCCTACCTTCTTTAGGCTACTTTCAAGGCTCCTAGGCCTAAAATTTGAGATGTGACAATGATTTAATGAATTATGGATTGTATTACCTTGTATTCATGTTTATATAATGTAGTTGAATGCTGGAAAATATGGGTCATGGAATGCTTATATGGAATGGCACACGAAAATAGGAAATAAAATGCAAGAAAGGTATGGCTAGGGGATAAAATTGTCTAAACTAGGGGCAAACTTGTGCCTCATAATATAATGAGCAAATGATGGAATCTAGACTTGATATTTTACAAGCATATAGATCTCATTTTTAGCTTTAAAAAAAGTGGTAAACTATTAAATTTGGAGTTTTGTGCTAAGAGTTATGGCCTTCCAAAGTTGGGCTAAAATACTAAAAATTCAAAAATGACCACATGAACAGTACACCTTGTCAAATTTTCTGGTGTTGTTCTAGATGGAATTGAGGCCAATAAGTATTTTTTCTTTAAAGAACTCTTAGCAAGCTTCACGTGAAAATTAGAACCACCTTATTTTGATTTTTTTAAGATTTCGTTATAAATTTTCAAAATTGACCTAAATTGGGATGAATAGTGTACAGACAAACTAAAAAGGGAAATTTTGGAATTCAAAATTTTCACTCAAAAATGTTGGGAAATGCGTTACAATGGTTTCACTTGATGTTTAATAGGATATTAAAAGAAGTGTGACAGGAGGTACTGCTTGGCAAAACTGTTTCATCAAGTTAGGGTTTATTTTTGTTAATTTGATGCTTCCAATGAATTTAGAGAGTGAAATTGTGTAGGAATATGTGAAGAACATGTGTTTGAAAGTACTAAAATTGAAAATAAAACTTTTGAATTCCAAGCATACCATTCGGCCAAACCTAGTTATGAGGAAAGGAGTTGGATTTTGATAAATCTAAGTCTATATTTGTATTCTACATGAAAAATCATGCAAGAAAAGAATGTGGAAGGTTAAGTTAAAAAAGATGACACTAAAACCCTAAAATAAAAGTTAGAGGTTAGGGTTTTAGGTTAAAGTGTTATTGGGATTGTTGAAGTTGATTGGAATGTTATTATCATTGTTTGATAATGGGCATTGATATTAGGCAAGGAAAAGCTCAAGAGGATGAGGAAGAAATCAAGAAATCAAGTCTCCAAAGAGGTAGCAAGAACTTTCAATTTTAATGTTAAATTGTCTTGGTTGTTTATGTTATGTGTATGTGCCATAATGTGGTTGAGTTTAAATGTGAAAATATGAGTGACTCCTTGTATTGATACCTTGGCAAATATGTTTGGTTGAGTTGTTGAATAATATATTATGTGCTTCCTTTCTATGCCATATTGATAGCGTGTTTATGTCATGGTAATGTATGAGTAAAATGCTTATATGTAATATGAATTGACCTTGCATTTTGATGCTATAATTGTTGTTTTTTGCTTCTGGGATTCTTTGAAATCTCACTTTATTATGTTTAAATCCTAACCATTTAGGGGATGGAAGTATCAAGGGAAAAGGTAAAAAATTGGCTATAGCTTGAAGACTCTTGTTATGTTATGAAATTTTGAACTATGTTATGTAAATGTGTGATTTTGGATGTTTAAACATTTGCCTATTATATGCTATACATTATGGCTAAAGCATGGTTTTAAGTTGAATAGCATGATAGCTAATGGTTTTGAGATGATAAAATACAATAGTGCAAGAATAGGAAATAAAAAGGAATAAAATTGACCTAAATTGTACCTAATTTAGGACCCATGTGATTATGAGCAAATGGAGGAATTTGATCATAAAATTTGGCATTATAATAGATGTCATTTTTAACTTTAAAATGAGTGGTAATTCATCAAAATTAGACTTTTGTGTAAAAAGTTATGCCTATCCAAATTTATGCATAAATTCTGGAAATTGAAAAATTGACCAGATAAATAGTGCATTTCATGTCAAAACTAGTCATACATGACCTGGATTCATAGTGTAAAATTATTTTTCCTTTAAATATCTTTCTGATAGCTTCAAGTAAAACCTAGAACCACTTGATTTTGATTTTTCTAGAATTATTTATGATTTTTCAAAGTTGGACTATTTTTAAGGTTATAGTGAATAGTAACCTGAGAACAATTTTTTTAAAGTTTAAATTTTTCTTACTTAAAGATTTAGGGGGTGTTTGGCAAGATGGAAAAGTACTTTTGAAAAAAACTTTTCCACAAAAGGAGGCAAACTCCTCTATATATTTACTTTGTATACCGTAAAAGCACTTTTAAAACCATGGTTTGACTTCAATCCAAACACCCCTAATTAATGGTTCCAATTGCTTCTATTTGATATGAAAAAGGGTTAGAAACTAATGTGTTATAGACAGAGAGTCAAAGTTATGGATCGGTAGAAAGAATTCGATTAAGTTTACTCCAAAATAAATAACTATTAAATGATTTTAATGAAAGGTATAGGGAAAAGCATTTCATGTCAAAACTGGCCATACATGAGCTGGATTCATAGTGTGAAATTATTTTTTCTTTAAATATCTTTCTGAGAGCTTCAAATTGAACCTGGAACCGCTTGATTTTGATTTTTTTAGAATTATTTATGATTTTTCAAATTGGACAATTTTTAAGGCTATAGTGAATAGTAACCCAAGAACAATTTTTTTAAAGTTTAAATTTTTCTAACTTAAAGACTTAGGGGGTGTTTGGCAAGATGGAAAAGTGCTTTTGAAAAGAACTTTTCCACAAAATGAGGTAAACTCCTCTATATATTTACTTCGTATACTGTAAAAGCACTTTTAAAACCATGGTTTGGCTTCCATTCAAACACCCCTTAGTTACTGATTCCAATTGCTTCTATTTGATATGAAAAAGGGTTAGAAACTAATGTGTTACAAATGGAGAGTCAAAGTTATGGATCGATAGAAAGAATTCAATCAAGTTTACTCCAAAATAAATAACTATTAAATCATTTTAATGAAAGGTAGAGGGAAAATCATTTCTCCCTCCATGATAAGCATATGTAATGCCATGTAGGCTTATTTGAGATGAGAAAAGGGGTGCCCAGACTATGTCCCAGCAGTCTCGAATAAGTCATGGCCTTAAAAAGTACCTAATATGGTACATAATGGTAAGATAGGTGGAGGAACAGTTAGGGGGTGGATTTTGCACAAATTTCCTATTGACTTCCTCTCTATTTTATTGCCCAATTAATGAAGGGACATAGAAGAAATTATAAGGATGTGTAGATAGATTTTTAGATGGAAAAGGAATTAAATATTGGTTATTTGTAACTCATGAAAAATGTTGTAACACATATGGCTTGATCAAGATGGAAGGCAAGATGATAAGGCACACACACATAGCAAGATCAAGAGAGGGAAGCCATGAGATTTGCCCATAGATTTTACCACAGTAACTTAGAGTAACTTAATGGTTAAGTCATGGGGTATTGTAAATACCCATTCCCTCTGATTTAGGGCAATTTTTGACCAAGGCAAAGAGAAGAGGAGGGAGGATGAAATCATGGTAGCAAGAAGGAGGAGAGGAAGGGCTCTAAGTCCCAAGTAAGTCCAAGCCCCAAAATAAGGTATGTTCACAGGTTTTGATGTAGTTTCCATTACCTTTGTTGTTATTGAGCTTGGTTATGGGTTTTGTTTGATTTTGAGAGCTTAAAACCCTAAGAGGACATGCTGTGTGAAAGGATTAAAGCAAGAACAAGAAGTAATTGATGTTAGAATAAAGTTTAAGATGTAGAAAAGAGCTAGAATTAAGTGATTTTAAGATGCTTTGTGAAAGATTTCATGATTATGTACTTAAGGTTATATTTCAGCCAGGACTGGTTCTTAAGCCTAGGGTTGGATTTTGATGATTCTGATGCTTTTAATGTGTTTAGAATTAAAAATTGTGTTCGGTAAAGGTGAGAAAGTAAGTTTGGAAGCATTGAAATTGAAAATAGAATTTTTTCCCCTAAAACCCTATAGTGTTTGGCCAAGTTAAGTTGAAGGTGAAGGAGCTAGATTTTGTTTAATTTGAGTTTAGAAATAGATTCTACATGCAAAATTATATCAGAATAGAATACATAATTAATTTTAGAAAGATTGAAAATCAAGTTCAAAAGTTAAAAGTTAAGTGATTTAAAGAGAGCAAAGTGTTGATGTTATTTGTTACCATGGCTCTAAGAAATAAATGGCAATGATGTGTTGATGTATTTAGTGTCATGAGACATTAAGAAAGAGAAATGGGAAGTTAAGCAAGTAACCTTGATGGTTAGAAGCAAAGGGTGCAAGAGAAAGCTTAAAAACAAAAGGTAGTGAACTTGCCCTTATTGTGTACTTAATTTGTATGCTTGAGACTCGATGTTGCTTGATGATGATTTAGAATATGAAAGACTGAATGTTGCTCTATTTCTTGTATGTTCTATGGCCATGTGTGAAAGAAATGTTGAGCATTAAAGCATGCATTTTATAAGCATCAAAGCATCAAAGCATGAGACTAAGCATACCATCCACTTAGTATTTGTCTTGTATGCATATTGGGTAATGTTTACTATTGGGATTCTCTCGAATCTCACTCTCCCGTAAAAAACCCTAATAGGTGCAAAGAGCATCGAAGAAACAATGCAAGAAGGAAGAATTAAAGAATTGAATAAATTATTATGATATGTTACGTGAAAGGATAATAATGGCATGTATAATTGACTATGATGATGCATAGAAATGGTTAGTACAATGATGAAATGATCACATGTACGAAAAGAATTAATTGTGCATTGTTAATGCAAGTAAGGGAGATAGATTATACCTAAATGAGCCATGAATTTGTGACAAAGTGAAAGTGAGGCAAATGATAGAATCAGCCCATGAAATTTGTTGTGCTTAAAGTAGACATTCTGAGTCTTAAAACGAGTGGTAGAATACTTAAAATGGATATGTGTGCTAAGAGTTATGACAGCTCAAAGTTAGGGCAGAGAAATTAGAAAGTACATTTTTTTTACTAAACGAGCAGTAAACTTCCATGAGTTAACTATATGAATTAATAAGGATTAAGTCCAGATTTATATTTTTCTCTTGTAGATAATTGAAAGAGCTTTAAATAGATACTTAGATCATCTCAATAATATTTTTCTATAATTAGTTGTGAATTTTAAATTTGGATTGAAAATCTAAAATTTACCAATGAATAGTAAGTTGAGAAATTAAATGTAAGTTTTCAATTTATGGGCTTGTTTCATGACCCACCTGAACTGTAATGCTCCCAGATGCATACTAGGGGGTTTAGGGAAGGATGTTTCATAATCAATGATGTAGAACAGCCTTGTGTGTTTTTGATAATATATATGTTGGTGTTTGATGCTTGATGTCGTAGATCATGCGTTGAATGTAACTACTTTTATGTACCTCTACTTCTTCATTAATATAATTGATCTTTGAAAAAAAAAAGGCAAGGAGAAGAATAAGTAAAGGTTAACCATTAAGAATATTGATAACCAAGAAGAAGATCTTGTGAGTGAAACTTGAGGCATATATTATCAAGTTATATTGATGATAAGCATTTTGAATTAAGCATAAGACCATGGGTAGTAGTAAAGACATTGTGAAATAATTGAACAAATATATAGTACTATAAAATGATGAGATTTAAATGAATGAAAGATTTTTTTATATATGTATTTAAGTATAGATTCATTTGTATTAAAGTTTTATTTTTGACTTAGAGTTCGTACAAAGTGATGTTGGCAAGATAAATTATTTAGTGAATAGTTATTTTCCTTTTGAGTTCCCAAATTTCTTATGTTAAGAGCACTTCTAAAGATTTTACCTGAAAATATTAGAATGGACAAATTTTTCTTATTAATTTTATTCTCAAATTATTTGTGAAAGTTGGTGATTTTTCATATAAACCAAATAATGTTATTTCTTATGTTTCATACCAAGAAGATTTATCTAATTATAAGGGGAGTAATGGTCAAACATTACAATTGGAAAAAAAATCACCTTTGAATAAGTACAAATTTGTGGAATATATTCTTATATTTTAACGAACCTAATAACAATATGGTCCCTAGATTACAAATTCTTATAAATTCTATACTCACATAAGAAGTATTATCAATGAGTGAGCAAAAAAAAAAAATACAATAAATAAATGAGCACTTTGGGTAGTTTATAATAGGGAAACAAGTATTTTTGTCTTCAAGTACTGTTTAAGGTGAAATATTGGATTAGGAATTATGAATAATTATCATGAGTATTATTTATATGAAAGTGTTGCTAGCATTGTTGATAGATGGATATAAATTGGTTAGGTCACTGATCTTCTTACAAACTTAAAAATATTGATGTGCACATACATATAAGATTTGTGAATTTTTTAGTAAATTATTTTATTTTTGAAAGATGCCTTTATAATCAGAAGATTCTCATAAAAGGTGTTTTGACAAATAATGTATGCTATGAGAATTTTTTCCCTCTATACTTGTATAAATATATGCGTGTTTAGTATGTTGCTTATGATAATTTAGTTTGGGGTTTTATTGGTCACTAGCTTAAGTATGTTATTCCCAATTGCTAAACTAATAATAGATATTTAAAATCAATAACCCAAGGCATACCATTCCATAATCCCATGCTCTCATGTCATATTGAAACAACCTCGATGTTGAATGATTAACGAAGTACACATGTATATGAAAGATTTTATTAATTTAATGCTTACGTTAGCATATAGAGACCTACTTCAATTTGTTTGCAACTCATAAGATCATATTAAATAGCATTTAATGAATATATACATGTGTACATTGTCACATCCCACTAATTTTAACCTTGGGAGTGTGAATAATAAATTAGATAGAGGACCAAGTAGTAAAGTAGATTCAGAGCTGGAACAACTTTTAAATTGAGATTTGACCCCTGACTGGATGGCATTTTTGAAATTATCAGTCCAGAAAGGACAAAATAGGAAAGTTGGGGAAATTTTCCAGAAAATCCATGGAAAATCATAGAAAAATAAAGGGATTAGTCTTAAATAGTTCTTTAGCCATGTTTCACGAAGCACCAGTACATCCTTTAATGGCATGGTGTCTAAAGAGGAGCTTGACCAACTATTATAGGAAGAAATAAAGAGATTTGAGCTCAACTCAGTCAAGAACATAAAGCTGAGATGCAAAAGATGCTAAGGAGTCTGATACTAATACTGCCAGAAAAAAGGCTTTTAATGGCAGTTATTAGTGGTTTTTCACAGCGGTTTTGGAGGCGAAATTGATACAGTCGAAGTTGAGAGGTTTATAAAACACGGCGGTTATGTAAAAAATCACCGTGGAAAGTTAACTTTCAAAGGCGGTTTAATTAACAACCACCGTTATAGTTCATTTTCCACGGTAGTTTTTTACATAACTGCTATGGAAAAGTGTTTTAATGGCGGTTATTTGAATAACCACCGTTAAAATTTATTTATTTATTTTTTTAACATTCTACATGATTTTCTTTTTAACTACCCTGCAGTTTACAGTTCCAAATAAATGTAGGCAGTGCAGAATACGCAGAATAAGACCATATGAACAATTAATCAACTAGCTAGTTAATATATACAGCAAGCATTGAAATTTCTTTTAACATATAGGCACAAAGCAAAAACAGAGAACTAAGAGAACTAAGGGAAACCTAAGACCAAAGAACATATATAGGAACCAAGAGAACCAACATCTTGAAAGAAAAGTAACTACTTCTGTTTGTACAATAGAAATAATGAACATGTATAGAAGGGAAGCAAGAGAAAATATCTAACAATGAATTTTTTGGGGAATGACCTAACTATTTGAAAGTTTCAACATTTTGTAGTAATGTTGTTGACAAAGTGTCCCTTATCAAGTTGATGTCATCCATGGGATATGCGCAGCCTTTTGAAATACCTGTTAATCAAAAATTACATAGTGAACTTAATCAAAAATGTGAAATGAATTGAAGAATGTCATGCAACGTAACTTATCTTTATCTCGTCTAATTTCTCAGTCACTCCTGTCTCAATGATGTCATTCATGTAGCAGATGACATAATATCCACATTCAACATATCCTTGTTGACAACAGTATTAACAAAATGAAATATAAAATTGAATATTAGACATCATTGATTATAAACATTAACTTTAATTCATCTACAAAGGTTTAAAAGTATATATTTAGCTCAAAACAACATACTTTTGGGAGAATCCATGTTGGTGGTTGTCTATTTTGTTTAATCGCCACAACAATGAAACCATAAAAAGCCCTATGAATAGTATAAAAGAAAATGATATTAGAGTATGTTTTTATAAACTTCACATGTAATAAATATATAAACATAAACTAATGTGTCGATGACATCTCTAGTTTCTTCAGATGGACTTCCATAGAGGGAATAGAACTAGTAAACTTTGTTATCAAAAGGGCAAAATAATTAGAGCTCAATGATAACTGCAAAATACAAACCATGTTAATTATAATCCTACACATACAACTTGTGTATCTCAAATACAATAACACACTTACCCTTTCACGTAAGGTACAAAATATATTGGCTTTCTGGTCTGAGTCATTATGGCCATCATGTAGATCGACCTCGCTTCCACAGTATTAAGCTCTTTCTACACCCTTTGAGGACACATAAAACCATATGCTCCTTTAAGTCCTCCATTCTGACATATTTGAGTAAAGTGACTGTTGTTCAAATAAGAAACATTAGGACATGCATAAAGTATAACATGAAATAAGAAAATGATATTGTAACTTACAAAATTGCAAGTTGCATGAAGACTATATCAAGCTCCTCAAAATTGAGGAATTGAACGAGGTCCTTCTTGTCAATAGTAAAGTCGTATGTTATATCTGAACCCACAATCCCAAGTGGCATCTTGAAAGTAAAGGGCTTATCTATGTTTGGCACTACGGAATGAATAACCTCCAAACTAGAATACATAAGCGCAACATCACCAGGAAGAGGCAGGAGTATAGGATTTGATGATGGGCTCTTTGTGGCCTTCTTCGCTACTGCCTTCTTCACCACTGGCTTTACAATAAGTCTCTTTGGTCACAAAATAAAATGTCCTTTAGCTTGGGCCAATAGTTGAACCTCATTAGTAGGATTGGGCACTGGTGTACCGCCCTAACCACGAACAATCCTCTCCACTGTCACCCTTGCTTGATCGCTCAAAATTTTGTTGCAGTAAATCGTTATGCCCATAAATGCTCGACCACTTGCGACATGAATAGGTGAATTTTCATAATCCATATAGAGAGCACACTGCATTTTATTGTCTTTGACAGGCTCAGGGCTAGGGTCAAGGTCAGACACTGTCAGTTGCTGTGTCTGATTATTACTGCCCTTCCCGCTTTTTATCACAAGTGAACCTTGAAACATAATATGAAATTACTTAAGGCACATTAAATAAGTTTAAATGGATCAAATGAACCTTTAGGAGATTTAAAAAGATGTGTAATTATTACCTGGGAAGGTTCAAATACTCAGGGCATCTGGAATCTGCTCATTCCCATCAACATCAATGCCTGTTGAAACTTGGCATCGAATTCGTCACGTATCTTTTACATCTCTACCATGTGTTGTTAACTAAGTTCAGCTCGAACTCTCTCTATTTCTTCTTGTAATCATTGGTTGAGCTCCTCTTTAGATACCATGTTGGTGAAAGATCATCCAAAGCTTCTTCGTGAAGCAGAGCCAAAAAATTGTTTAATACCAATCCCTTTAGGGGTCTATCTAACTCTGCCGGGATGGTCATCCTTTCTAATGGCAGTGGCCAAGATATCCATCCGTCCTTGAGGGACAAATATACCTTGGGATAATTGCTCCTCAAGTATACCCTATAACATTAAAGTAACAAATTCAATTTAAGATAATTAAAAAAGCAATTAATGAAGCATAATTCTTAAATACGACTTACAATCCTCTCAGTAATAGCAGTAGACTGTGGAGTAATGTATTGACCCTTTTTAATCCTCACTGCCTTCCATTTTTCTTGGTGAGAAGGATGCTCAATAGGTGGAATATAGCCAGTAGGATCTAAAGTAGCAACCATTTGTGCATTCTTCATCTGCTTCTCCATCATACTTCTTTCCAACCTACCATACCCTGCACGAGACATGGTATGTGGGTACATATTTTGCTCAGATATTTGTTTATTTTTCTGAGTCAATGCCTATGACAATGAAACAAATTTGACAAAGTTAGTTTAGTTAAATGAAATATGAGCTGATTAAAAACTAATTTTGAAGAAACCAAACCTGAAATGTAAGGTCTTCATGTTGCTTCACAAAATTCTCCTATGCCTCATCACTAATAAACAGGTATCATTCCTTAGGATGCTCACCCTTTCTTTTTCCACGAATATAATGTTTTGTAAGTGTGGTTTTAAAATCCCTCCACTGTTCATCAAGTCGCTTAAATAGACGGTCTTTTATTTGCTCAGTGGTGGGAATATCAAATGTTAGCTGCAATACAATAGCATAGAGTTATAAAGTAAATAAGCAATTATAATTAAAACAAGTAGAGAAAACAATTCATAATGTACCAAGATATCCTCCCAAATATTTTGCTTCAAATCTTTGTCCACCTTCTTCCAACTAGGAATGTCAATCCCAATCTTACTGCGTGCGACATAACTCACATAACTAGTAAATTGAGCCCCAGTCTTTCCTATAGACTTCAAATCATCATCAAACTCTACTATAATCCTCATAGGCTGTGTGGTCTCGTCACATAAAGCCAAATGCCTCATATGGGTTGGCCCTCTACCATTTCTTTGGCTAATAAAAGATCTATCATCACTAGAACCCTATTGACCGGATCTGTCCATTTCCTGTTCAAAGAACAACGAATTAATAAATGTAAGAATAAGAAATATCAAACTAATATAAAACATTATTAAGTATATTTAACAAAAAAAATCAAATAATTCATTTAAGCCTTACAAGGATTATCCTCCCAAATTCCTTCACAATGATTATCTGTAACAGCATAGTCATTATCTACCAAATCTAATTCAACTATTTTAGGTCGAGTAGCTGTGAAAGGTGGGGTTTCATCAAGATTAAACTCTAAGTCACCATCATCTCCACCAACTCCTTGCCTCTTACCTTGAAGCACGATAGACAATTTCTTTTTTGCAAGATCGACAACAAAAAACACTTGTTTTGCTTGACTTGCCAAAATAAATGGCTCGTCTCCATATCCAAACCTCTCAAGATCAACCGAAACAAATCCCAATTCTTCATCCACTTGCACAGCATTACTATTAACCCACTTACATTTGAAGACGAGAACTATAAACTTTGTCACATCCAGTACTATAGTAATTAGGAATAAGAAATATTCCTAAATAAGTAAGAGCAAAAAATGATAAGGAGGAATAGAAGAATTTTGGTGGAAAATAATTATCATAATTTTCCAAGCCAATTATGGAAATTTGACTAATTAAAGAAAATTGGTCAAATATAATTATGCAATAAAATTTTCAAACCTTAGAAAATTAAGAAAAAATAAGGATAATATCCTTTGAGAATTATATGAGATTATAAAATTGGTTTTATGACCAAACTACCTTTAGAGAAATTACAATAGAATTTAAGGGTGATTTAAGCTAATTTAAGGGATTGTATTTGGAAAATTCCAAATAAATATTTTTAAGGGGAATAAAATTCTAAAAAAATTCCTATGATATCCTAAGGAATTATAAGAGATTATAAAATTAAATAAAGACCCTCAAGTATCCAAGATTTTTGCCAATACCTTTGGAAAGTGGAAAAAACCCTAAAGAGAAGGAAATTAGTTTTCCTTTTTATTTAATTATTGAGAAATTAATTTTGAGACAAAGAGTGCAATTTGGGAAGATAAAAATAAGAAGAATAAATTAGGGATCTGACA
Organism: Neltuma alba; assembly: GCF_004799145.2. Lineage (NCBI taxonomy): Eukaryota > Viridiplantae > Streptophyta > Magnoliopsida > Fabales > Fabaceae > Neltuma > Neltuma alba. The sequence goes on along the minus strand of NW_021631995.1, from coordinate 252,032 downwards.
GAAAATAATTACAGAGGCTAAAATACTGTAATTATAGAAACGAAGTTAAACCCAGAGTCAAAGTGCACCAGTAAAGCAAGACTAGAGTCTTGCAATTCAAATGGTTCACAATTAGCCATGTGTTAAGCCCCTAATGGAGAGGATTTGAACTTGCCAAGTGTCATTCCTCAAATGGAGAGGATTTGACTTTTGGTAATTAATTTCATTTGGATTTAGTTAATTATGAAAGAGAAAGTAAGATTAAAGAGGGTAATGATACTTGGAATTTCATTTATGATGGTGGTTAGGATATTTTGGTTCATTAAACAAGCTCATCTCCCCTAATATTTAGATGTTATTTCATCCAAGAGGGAACCAAGAGAGAAAAGAGGGAGTTCAAAGGGAAATCAAAGGAAAAGCTACCAACTTGATCATACAACCAAGGATTCAAGGTTAGTTATTGGTTCTAAATGGATCCTTGCCTTGTTTTCTTTCTTTGTATGGTTGAAAATTTTTATTTCCTCTCTTCTTTGGGTGCTGGAAAAAAGGTATATATGGTAGGGAAAGAAGTTTTGTTGATCACCCTTGCTAGAACACTTCAAAGCATGTTAGATCCTAGTAGTTGCAAGTGGTTGTGAGTTGATTTTTGAAGTGTTTTCTTGGTTGTGTATCATATGGACCATTTTGGTCAAGGTAGTAAATGGACCTTAGGATGTCTTTTTCAATGTTTTAATACTTTCATTGTGCTCAAAATAAACAATGGTGTAGGATAAACCTAAAGAACAAGTGTTAGAAGCATTAAAAATCAAGGTTGTAATTTTTGGTTAAAGAACCCCTTTGGTTCAGTCAAGAGAAAACTGAAATGAGGAATTTTATTTTCTCAAATCTAAGCACATATTTAGAATTTACATGAAAAATCATGTGAGAATAAGTCAAGAAGCAATTTTAGGGTTATGGAAAACCAAAGGTCATAAATGAAAGAACAAAGGTGGAAGCTTTAAAGAGCAAGAGTTATGTTTAAGTTGTGTTCTTGCTTTTACTTGGTTTGATTAATGACTCCTGCTGCCTTTTTTGGTGAAATGCCATGCTAGGGTTTGATATTTGTGAAGGAGAAGAAGAGAAACAAAGAAAACTCAAGCTTTTGGAGCAAGGCAGCAAGCTGAACCTAACTACTAACATTAACTTGGCATTATTGATTATTGCATGATTAATTGCTATTATGTGGTTGAACTTTCATGATTGTGATATGGCTGCTCTTTGCACTTTATTGCTTTGGCCTTTGCATGATTGAGTTTGCCAAATGATAAGCATACTAGTTCACCAATAGTAGTTAATGTAGTTATGCATAATGATGATGCTTGTTGATGATATAGTTGGTTAATTTGCTATTGGGATTTCAATGAAATCTCATTCCCTAAATGCAATCTAACATTTTAGGACCTAAAACATCCAAGGGCAAGCTATATATTGAAGGTTAAAATTATGGTATCATACCATAAAAATTCGTGGACTTTTGGGTTATGTAATATTATGTTGGGTAGTGCTGTAAATTCATTGACACTGCCACTTTTACATGATGTTTTGATTAAGTTCCTGAATGCTTTTAATTACAAAATTTGGCATGTTTATAGATCACGTTCTGAGCTTCATGTTGATAGTTAATACATTAAAAATGGCTAACTACACGATTTTTAATAATTTTTCAAAGTTAAGGTTCAGAATCTAAAAAAAGGGTTTTTGCCTAATAGACAGAGGTGACTTTCACAAAAACATGATGCTTTTTCCAATAGAATTGGTTCACAAGACTATTTGTCCTGGAAAGAGCATTCAAAGAGATTTTTATAGAATTTTGAACCACTCCATTTTGATTTTTCTAAATTAAGCTATGAATTTTTTAAGTTGGGTCAGAAAACTGGATTTTTACCCGATGAATAGTGAAAATCCGAAAATTAGCGTTTTTGAGATAGAGTTGAGCCCAAGACCATCCAATGTGATCTAAAATGGTTTTAATTGAACCCTAAGACGATACGATAGTAAGGTGTAACAAACTTGGTATAACTAACCTCCTATATCTCTTCTATTATTCCATAGTAGGACATTGCCACAAACGTTGGGTTTCTATCTTTAAAACTAGCAAAATGCATAACTTCCACTACTACCATCACCCCACTGTTCTGCATGATACTCTTATCGTCTTGGGTTTTTATGTAAAATGGATAACCATTTATGCCATATCCGCCCCAACACAAAACCTCAAAAGAAGGCCCTACAGCTAGCCTCTGTATTGTCTCAGAAGGATTGCCATCTTTTAACACTTCTCGCTTGAACCACTCTGCAAATGACTTATTATGTTCATTAGCTAGTTGCATATTGTTCTTTCTTGGATTCAAGTTCTTTAGCATATTCTTGTGAGTATTCAAGTAAGGCAAAACTTCATTCGTATTGTTTAAAATGTATATATGTGCCAGCATGGCATTATGTAACACCTTTTGTTTATACCAATTAACTTGCCTTGCAGAAGCATTTGGAATCACTTTTGAAAACTACAAGTTATGAAAAATCAAGTTTGAAAAGTTTCTTTTACGGATTACTATTCATTGTAACCCAAAAATGTGACAAACTTCAAAAATTCATAACTAATTGTAGAAAAATCGAAATCAAGTGATTCCAAGTTCTATGAAAAGCTCTTTGGATAAAATTTTGAGAGAAAATAGTTTCTGAACTGATTGCCTTAAAATTGGAGCCCATTTTTTCTTGAAAAACTTACTGTTCATATGGTCATTTTTCCATTTTTCACTTATTTTAGCCCAACTTTGGAAGGACATAACTTCTTGTGTAGTTATCAGGTTCAGGTGAACCAACTCTCATCTTAAAGAGAAAAATCCCATCTATTTGCTCACCGAATCTCATGGCTATACTCACTCAATTGCTTAATTTGACTTTGGTCAAAGTTTAGGTCTATAATGTTGACTTTTATCCCCCTTGGAAGGATAAATTGTCTTACTTGACCAATTACTTGCATACTAATTCTCCTACCATATAATCATGCATATTCGATAACACTAGCATGCTTTCACATATTAACACATAAGCTAGCATATATCCATAACTTAAAACCTTAAAGCATACTCTTAATTACATTCATCCAACATAAGGTTTTTCTTCATTCTTCTTCTTCTTGAGGCAAACTTAACTCTCCACTATAGCTACTTCTTTTCCTTTGCTTTTGGAGGTTGAAGGCCCTAGGGTTTGTTAAGTATGGGGGTAAGATTCTTAGGGAATCTTAGTAGCACATTGCATACATTACTATGGTTACACATCACAATGTAATTCAAGCTACATGCATACATACATACTTGAGTATTATGTACTTGCCATGGAAAAACATAACATCATAAAATAACATATCATCTCAACCTTGCATAAACCAAGGTATACATGCATAGAGGCATCATGGCATAACATCATAACACCTAGCAATGAACATACAATGTATAGTAACTCTAACAAGCAATGGAATGCAAAAGCTACCTTGTTGGCTTTCCTTCCTCTTGAACTCTTTTTCTTGACTAGATCGTTGCCCCTTTGTTGTGTATAGTCTATTAGGCAACCAATGACACAACATTAAGTATTACTTCAACTCCATAACTTAACATAACCCCTTAAACCCGTTTTTTCTTGACTTTCAGGGTTTATTTTTCTAGCTTTGATTCTTGAACTTTCTTGGGCCTTTCCTATATAATTTTCCATGTAGAATCCATTTATCATATTAGTTTTATGAAAATCTAATCCCTTCCCATTGAACTTGACGTGGCTGAACCATAGGGATAAATAGGTTCAAAATTTTCATTTCAATTTTTAATGCTTCCAACATCCCTTTCTTGATATATACCTACACTAAATCATTATTTAAACTCATTGGAAGCATCAGATTGAATTGAAACATCTTCCCTCCTACATTTTTCAATTTGGCCGAACCATATATATAATTATAGGGAAAAGGATTCTCAACAAAACTAACATGTAATCACTTAATCCTTAACCTTTAACCATGCTTAATCTTAACCATACTTCATCTAAACCATTCCCTATCATTTTGATAAAATTTGGGCAGCACTTTCCCTTAGGAAAATGACTTTCCATCATCATTAAAATAGCACAAAACCCACATATCATTATTATCCTTGAAATAAGAGAGTTGTAGAAGCTTACCTTGCTTCCAAATGACTTTCTCTCACTAGAAATCTTCTCTTTCTCTCTCTAAATGAAAATTTACAAGAGGTTTCCTACTTGAAAGGCTTCACACAAAATGAACATGTGGGAGGGGTATTTATAGGCTTCCTTTTTCATTAATTCCACATTTGCCCTTCTTGCATAAGACTTAATCTTAGCCCTCCAATTTTTACCTCTTTCCACATGTATGAATCTTAGGCTATGTGGCTTAATATGTTGACACTTGGATGGTGAGTCATTAGGGCTTATGTCATCTTTCTTATCCATTAAGATTAATTAGGCTTTAATCAAGGTTAACTCTCTTAATTCCTTGATTAACTTGGCTAATTACCCTTCTAGAAACTTTTGAATTTTCAAAGATAGATGATTAAATCCTAGCCATCCAATGAACCATGTTTGCGACATGTCACGATCCTACGGAAGATGACTTAACCATAATCATTTTACTTATCCCTAATTAAATTTTAATCTAACTTGATTTAGTATTTTCTTTTCCTTTTTCTTTTTATTTTTTTTTCCCTTTCTTGGCCAATTTGGGCGTGATATGTGTCCTTGACATTCTGTCAGAAATTTTACCACCCCGGTTATCCTGACAGTCTACTGAATTGTAATATAATATTGGTTTATTTTATCTGATAGCCGAAAAATTCTAGTATCTCAGGATTCTTATATCAGATCACTATTAATTATATCTCAGTAAAGGGAACTTCCTTGATTAATTTCATAATTTTTCTCCCCATATAACTCTTTAAATTACCGTTTTTGTGAAAACAGACAATCTACCGATATTAATTTAGCTTTAAATTCAATTAAAGCTAACCTCTTCATCATTTAGGGTTGGAAATAATTTTATAAATCTCCATAATTCCTAAATGAATTTCCTTTAATTTTTCATAATTTTCTGAGATCTCTAGGTATTTTTAATAATTGATATTGGCCAATAAAATGCACATATATGGCGCCACCTTAGAGGAGCAGAGGGGAAAAAATAGTCAACACTATTGACCAATTAGTCAACCTTATTGAGTCACATAATAGAAATTTTGCTCTACCGAGTAGATAGGGAACTGTCTAACACTTACCCGTATTGCATTCTAATTTTTCTATTGCCCATAAAATATCTTCTGGTGACTCATATGATGACTCATCACCCTCATAAATGAAGCACATGGGAAAGAAGAAGAGAATTCAAGTTGAATTTGTCTTCCTCAAAATATCTAAGATATTTTCTAACTTTGTCTCCTAATTAAGGGACATTAACTATTTAACATTTGACTGGAGCATTTTATTCAATCCTGAACTCCAAAAACTCATCTATTTATACCATAAAATTCGTTTAATTCTATAGAAAATCTTTGAATTTTCTTAGATCATAACTCAGACCATAAGTATTTCTTTTTTAAATTTCCCATAACAAACCTATAAACTGCAGTTCTGGCCTTAAAAAATATTAAAGCCATTCTACTGGCCTTCTAGGATTGAGACTAATTATATAAATTCTATAGCCTCTTAGATCATACATCCTCATTTTATCATAATTTTTCTGAGGTTTCCTTATGACTCAAACAATTAAATCTACATCTACATTTCAAACCGAGCTATAAACTTATGAATTCCTTTTAAGTCAACTCAAAGGCATTTTCATCATTTCTCCTCATATACAGGCCTTAAAATGTCATTTTCCATTTTCTGGAATTTTTAGAATTTTTTTTGGGTATTACTTTCATTTTTACCCATTCTTGGCCCGAAACTTTCCAAAATTACGGTTTTGCCCTTTGTCAAGTAAACCTCATAAATCACCCTATTATGGCCTCTATCATAACCTTGGTCTAAACTAACCTCCTTTCTCATATCTGGGTCTTGAGACTTCACTGAAGCCTCTAACTTTCTTTACATTTTAGTCCCTAGAACTTTCTCTATTTACAGTTTAGTCCCTGAAACCCATCAATATTCCTTTTACATTTCTGGGACTCCTGCTCATAGGGATTTAGTAGCCTACCTATCTTAGGCTAATCCATGTATTCTTAGGCCCAAAACTTGGGGTGTGACACATTACAGCTTCTCTTGACATAGACCTTACTATGACACCCCGTGTTCCCTTGCTTCTGCCCTGATCATGTCGAGATTAAGGAAGACCAACTGCCTTTACCCTATCAAGATATGTGTTACAAAACTCAACTGCGTCCTCAGCTACATATCTCTCAACAATTGATGCCTCAGGCCGATAAGGATTCTTAGAGTACCCTTTTAGGATTTTCATATATCTCTCAAAAGGGTACATCTATCTTAAACACATATGGCCACAAAGTCTCATCTTTCATACAAGATGAGCTATCAAGTGGACCATAATATCAAAAAATGATGGAGGGAAATGCATTTGCAATTGGGAGAGGATCACATAACCTTCATTTTCTAATTTATCCAACTCAGCAGGATCAATGACTTGGCTGCAAATGGCATTAAAAAACATAAAGTCTTGTAATAGTATTTCTCATATCGGTTTTCATAATGCCTCGAATAATAAGTGGAAGTAATTGTTACATCAACACGTGACAATCATGAGACTTCATTCCTGTTATCTTCAAATCTTGCATTGAAACAAGTTTGCTCAAATTAGAAGAATAACCTTGTGGTACCTTAATACTATTGACAAAACCATAGAAACTTCTTTTCTCTTCTTTTGATAATGTGTGCACAGTTGGATGTAAATAAGTCCTCTTACCACTCTTTCTTGTGGGTGGAGGACTTTTCTTATTCTAATTTCGACTAAGTCTTATCTTGCATTGATTCCATCCTTAGTTTTTCCACTTATATGTAAAAGTATATCAACAAGGCTCTCACACACATTCTTCTCCACATGCATCACAGCTAGACTATACCTCACATCAAGACTTGGCCAATATAGAAGATCAAAAAAGATACATCTTTTTTCCATATATTTCTCTCACCGGCAGTTTTCTTCTTCTTTTTACCGAAGACCACATTAATTCCCTTCACCCACTAATAAACTTCTTCTCCAGTTAATGGTCTTGGAGCCATTTCATATTCTTGTGAGCCGTTAATTGTCTTTTTCAATCTACGGTAAGGGCGATACCGACTAAGAAACCTTCTGTGACCAAGGTATACCATCTTCCTGCCATGTTTAATTTGCATATAGTGGGTGCCTTCTTTGCATATTGAACATGCTTTATGCCCCTTAACACTGTATCCTGACAAATTTTCATATGCTGGAAAGTCATTTATCGTGGTGAAGATCATGGCATGTAAATTGAAGGTCTCTTGTTTATATGCATCAAACACATCAACACCTTCCTCCCATAATTTCTTCAGATCCTCAATCAAAGGTGTTAAATACACATCAATATCGTTTCCCGATTGTTTTGGCCCTGAGATCATTAAAGATAGCAAAATATACTTTCTTTTCATACATAACCAAGGAGGCAAGTTGTAAATTATGAGGAGCACTGGCCAAGCACTGTGTGTGCTACTAAGATTACCATATGGGTTAATCCCATCCGTACAAAGCCCTAGCTAAAGGTTTCTTGGCTCGCCACCAAATTGAGAAAAATTTTTATCTATTGTTTTCCATTGAGGAGAATTTACTGGGTGATGAAGCTTTCCATCACATATTTTCTCATCAAAATGCCATCTTAAGTTCTTTGCATCTGTGGCATTAGCAAATAGACACTTAAATCGTGGTATTATTGGAAGATACCACAGAACCTTCAAAGGAGAACCTTTGGTCATCTCATTATAATCACCATCATCTTTCTTAACTTTGTATCTTGAAGCCCCACATTTAGGGCACTTATTCAACCCTTCATACTCCTTTTTGAATAATATGCAGTCATTAGGACACGCATGTATCTTCTCATATTCCAAACCCATCGGACACAATTTTCTTTGCTTCATACATTCGTTTCGGAAGTGAATTCCTTTTTGGAAGAATATCACTCAGCAGTTCAAGCAATTCCGTGAAACTAGCATCGGTCCAACCATTTCTTGCCTTCAAGTTCATCAATTTCAACACGGTTGTCAACCTTGTGTAATCATCTTTGTACCCTGGGTATAAAGGCGTCTCTGCATCACTACACAAAGTTTCAAAAGTAGGAGAGAACTGTGTAGAGGATTCAGATCTTATATCATGAAACATATTCGAAATTCTATCACTAAAGTCTTCATTCACAACCTTCTCCTTTACAGACAGTGTAATCTTTCTAATTTCTCCATGCCATATCCAATTTATATACGTCAAATTTATCCCATCACAGATAAGATGCTCTTTTATCTCAGGAATACTCCGTCGACTATTGTTTAAACATTTGACACAAGGACAATAGTACAATCCTTCTCTTTTACTAGGGACATTTCTCTGAGCAGACTCAAGAAACCTTTCAACCCCATCCTCATATGCTTTGTTAATTCTCTTACTTTTCATCCAACTACGATCCATTGTTCTACAAAGTCAATGAACATAGTTGCCAAGCTCAATTCTAATTCCTTAATTCAAATATTGAAATAATAAAATCATTAAATGTTAGTCAATAAATTTAAATTGACTAACACTTAATTACAAATTAAAAGGAATGTTTCCTTTTAAAAATAAAAAATTCGACAAAATTTCCCCTTAACAACTATATAAAAATTAAACACCAAATTGGAAACAAAAACACTCAAAATTTTTAATCAAAATTAAAATTTTCTCAATCCCTATTTATCTTATTAAATATATTATAATAAAAAATAAAAAATAAAATTATTTTTAAAAATTAGATTAAGTAATTTCCTAAAAATTAGTATATATAGTGAATGAACGAAATGTTAATAAAATAAAAAATCAAGCAAACATATATAAGTTTTTATTTTAATCAACAAAAAACTATTCTTCATAACATATTTCAACATGATAAATTTGAAAAACTATAACAAATAAAAAAAAATAAAAATTCAATTTCAAACCAATTTATTAAATAAAGATTCTTAAAGCTAAAACTTCTAAATCCAAAACGGAAACACAAATGATATCTATTTGCAATGAAATTTCAAACAACACTTTACCATCAATCAAAGTTCATAATGAAAAAAAATCACAAAATACCAAACAGATTATTTATTACTAAGTTCTAAAATTTATTACAAAAACACTACCAAAAATTCAAAATAAATATCAAAAAATTATTTAAAAAAATCAAAAACTTCAAAACTAATCAACTTCAAACATTTAAACATGTTTCTAATACAATATATAGGAAGGAATTAAGGTTTTCTCACACGAAATACCCACCAATCAATGGTTCAAGCACATAAAAAACGCAAAATCAACAATACAAGCCAACCACAATGTAAAACTAACAAACCCATTTGAAATACAACATATTTTTATGGTCAAAACATTCAAGAAACCAAGAAAAATTGAAAAAAATGAAAAAAGAGGATACTCACAGTGTAGAGATGATTCAAATGCGAAAAGAGAGGCATTCAAACGGTGGCAGAAGGCGGCAAGACACCACAAGCTAAATGGAAGCGTTTAAATAGTGGGAGAGTGGGGGAATAGCTGGTAATGGAAGTTTTTTGGTGGTGAGACAGAGGGGGACCACGGCGCACTAAAACGAAATTAAAAATGAGAGAAAACGAACCCGCCGTTTAGGGTTATTTTAAAACTTTCCACGGCAGTTATTGAGAAAACCACCGTGGAAAGTATTTTTAACGGTAGTTATTTAAATAACAGTTGTTAAAAATGTTTTCCCCAACGGTTTTCTCAATAACCTCTGTGGAAACTCAACACTTAATCAACTTATTTACAAAAATGTCACCCCCTTTTTTTGCACGTCGTTTTTCTGATTAACTGCCATTATTTGGTGATGTTAAAAGTCCTTTTTCTAGTAGTACAAGTTTTAACAAGCTATAATGATGATGGGTACAATCGGATTCCAGATATCTTGAGTGTTTGAACCATCATAGGTAATAATCACATCTTTTCAAGGCTTATTTAATGTGCCTAAGTTTATTTAATTTTTTTAAGTAATTTCTTTTCATGTTTCAGGGTTCACCTATGGATAAAAGTGGGAATGTCATAATAATCAGATCCTATAGCTGACACCCTTAGCCTTGACTCTAGCCTTGACCATACTTAAGATAATGGACTGCCTTATGCTCTCTATGTGGATATTGGTAACCCTTACCTCTGTCACATCCTGTTTATTTTAACCCTGGAAATAAGAAATATAAAATAGACCATTAGTCAAGTGGGGTAACCAATAGACAGATAGTACAACTTTTGAACAGAAAGCAAACCAAGGACCAGACTATCATTTTCAAAATATCTGGTCAATACTGAACAAAGTAGAAAAGTGTATTAAAAATTCTAAAAAATTCTCAAAAAATTATGAAAAATAGAATAAGGGGTATAGATGTAAACCTCATGTTTAAATCAATTAACTTTCCTTGCAAAAGCATTTGGAATCACTTTTGAAGGCTACAATTGATGAAAAATCAAGTTTGAAAACTTTCATTTACGGGTTACTATTCATTGTCACCTTAAAATGTGACAAACTTCGAAAATTCATAACTAATTGTAGAAAAATTGAAATTAAGTGATTCCAAGTTCTAAAGAAAGCTCTTTGGATAAAATTTTGAGGAAAAATAGTTTCTGAACTGATTGCCTTGAAATTTGAGCTCAATTTCCTTTGAAAAATTTACTGTTCATTTGGTCATTTTCGGATTTTACTGTATTTTTGCCTAACTTTGGAAAGGCATAACTTTCTGCTTGGTTATCAGAATCGAGCAAACTACCCCTCATTTTAAAGAGAAACATCAGGTCTCTTTGCTTGCCATATCTTATGACCTAACTCACTTGTTTGAACTAGAGCTACAAACTCACTGCTCCAGGACTTACGTTTTATCCCTTAACATCTCTTTAATTCTTTTTATTTCTTTGGCATATATAACATGGCCTTACTCTTTCCTGTTTATGCTCATACACTTTCATTCATGCCATAAATATTATAATTAAATACATGGCATCATTGGCATCCATAACATAGTTCACAAAATAGTAGAATTATACATTTATCAACAGTCTCATCCATTAACAAGAATAATTCTCTACTTACTTCTCCTTGCTTCTCATGCTATTATTGCCCATCATTGATTGACCTAAATGGTTGGTTAGGGAGGGGTGAGATTCGGGGGAATCTCAGTAGCAAACACTACCCATAAGCATGCAAGACATAATGCATATGCATGACATGTTATAACATTAACACATGAATGTCATGGAAAGTAAGCTAAAGCATTTCATGCTTCAATAACATATTGCCAAGGCAAAACATAACATAAACTTACAAACATAACTTTACAAACATTTCATCATAGCTTAGTCACATCATGGCAACACAATCACATCATGCAAGCATACATATCAAGCACACAGTATAGGTAAGTTCACTACCTTGTAACATGGCTTTCCCCTTGCTTTTCCTTTGATTCCCTTGTCTTTCCAACCATGTGGACATTTGGTCAACATCACCAAACATCTTCTTGGATGTTCCAAAGGTCCTAAACATAGTCACATTGATCATACAATCCACTAGGACCACTAGATTACATAAAGTTCAAGACTAGCTTTCTTGAACCTCAACCCTTTCTCTCAGTCTTAGGGTTTTCTTTCCAACTTTTCTAGCATAAATCTTATCATTTTCCATCCTTAAGATCCATTTCTTGTCAATTAGGACCACTTTAGATGGCCTTAGATTCAAGAATACCAAATCTGGAAATTTTACTTCGCGGGTACTGTTCACGCAGAATTTCCAGAATTTTTGCTCAACTTTGAAAATTCATAATTAATTCTAAAAAAATAAAAATTGAGTGGTTCCAAGTCTCACTGAAAGCTCCTTAAGTTAACTTTACATGAAAATTAGTTTTAGGAGCCAATTCTACGCCGAACAGCACCAGAATTGTACGGAAATTGAAACTCTTCCAAAAGTTCAATACTGTTTCCAGATTTCAATTCCTAACTTTGAAAAATCACCATAAATCGTACACATATCCAAATGAAGTGGTCTATCCATGGATATAAAGCTCACAGAGTGTACCTTAAGCATGCAAAATTTCAGAATCAGATATGCACAGCAACTAATCCAAAATAGGCATAAAATCAGGTACCATAACCATCACATACCTTGTTTTAGAGTTTGATCTAGCTTGGAACCACTTGGCCTTTCTTTCTCCCTCTTCTTTCTCTCTCTAGAAACTATTTTGCAAGAGCTTCCCCATGGATTCCTTATGCTTGGACAAAATGGTAGGGAGGGGAGGGGGTATTTATAGAAAAGCAGACTGAATATGGACCGTTGATCTTAAAAATATGTGGCTCGATCTGGACCGTCCATTTTCTCTTTTGATCTTATGGTGACAAGTGTCCTATGACATCATGCTTACCTCATCATGATGATATCATGCTTACATCATCAAGCCACATGTCTTGAATCCGACCGCACACGTATCTTGCATCCGACCGTACACGTGTCTTACATCTAGCCGTACAAGTAATATTTTCTTTTTCCCATCTAACCATACACTTGTCACTTTCATGTCCTTTCATCATTTATGGCATTAAAATAGGGAGAAAATAAACAGAAAATTCGTGCAAAAATATTTTCTTAATTATTTCTCCACCTATCAAGCCAATCTTTCACCATATCAGATACTTTTCGAGTCTTGACTTACCCTGTACCACCAGGACATGTTCTGACACTTTTATCATCTTAATAAGTACATATATGGTGCTACCTTAGAGAAGCAGAGGGAAAAATAATTAGCTCTACTGACAGGCTACTTAACCTTACTGAGTCATGCAGTAGAGATTTCACTATAACGGGTAGACAAAAGACTGTCTAAAATATTCCCGTACTGCGTTCTGATTTTTATGCTGTCTATAAATATCTTCTGGTGACTCAGCATGATGACTCGTAGGTGTCATGATTACGCTTGGTGACTCAGCATGATGACTCGTCGGTGTCATGATTACGTTTGATGACTCAACATGCTGACTCAGCATCGTCATGATGGCTCTTAGATATTTTCTTTAATTTGGTTTTGTCTTCTATTTAGGGGACAAAATTATTTAATATTTGACTGGAGCATTTTATTCAATCTAGAGCTTCAAAAATTCATCCAAAAATATCATAAAACTCCTCATATGCTAGAGAAATTCTGTGAATTTTCTCAGGTCATAACTCAACCTGTAGCCCCACTTAAAAATCATTCTTTAAAATGCCCTTTTTTGGCACAACTGGCTTTTAAGTATTCTTAAAGCCATTTTGCTGGTCTTCTGGGGATGAGACTAATTTTATAATTTTCTATAGTCTCTTAGATCATACATCCCCATTTTACCATAATTTTCTGAGGTTTCCTTATGACTCAAACAATTAAATCTACCTCTACATCTCAAATTGAGCCGTAAACTTATAAATTCCTTTTAAGCTACCTCAGGGGTATTTTCATCATCTCTCTTAACAAAAGAGCCTTAGAATATTATTTTCCATTTTCTGGGATTTTCTTGGAATTCTCTGTATACTCTTCCATTTTTACTCCTGTTGGTCATAACTTTTTAAATTTACGGTTTAGTCCCTGCTTGGACTTAACTTCACACAATCCTCTCTTTGAGGCTTCTAGCTTAACCTTTGGCCTATATCTAGTCTCTTTTCTCTCTCTGGGCCTTTGAGACTTTACTGGAGCCTCTAACCTTGATTACACTTTAGCCCCTTAAAACTTTCACTATGCAGTTTAGTCCCTGAAACTGCTTTAACTTCCTTTTTCATCTTTAGAACCTCTACTAAAAAGGGGTCTGGTAGCCTATCCCATTCAGACTATTTCTAGTACTTATAGGCCCAAAAATCAGGATGTTACAATAGAATAATATTTGAGGCCTACAAGATAAAAATAGAATGAAAATAATTTAATTTGAAAATTTTTCCTATTTTCTTGGAGTTTTGGCTAATTACGAAAAAAAATTAGACAAATTGAATTATTTAAAACACATAAGGGCCTCAATAATTCATGAAACAGTTAGGAAAATTATGGGAGAGGTTATTATGAATTTTAAAATTGTTCTCAACCTCTAAAAATGCAGAAACTAGCTTTAAATTATTTAAAACTAGAATTGTATGGATAAAAGGCTGATTTTTGGAAAAATCTAATTGAAGGAGTTATAAGGTAAAATAAAATTTGAAAAAAATTAGAAAAATATCTCCTCATCAAAAGAAACTATTGGCATGTGAAAATAAATTTTTAGAGATAGTAGATTAAACAGGATCTAAGAAAAATTTAATAGATATCCTAAAATTATATAGCGTAATAACCATAAGCTTAGTAGGGCCAAATTTTCTCTCATTCTTTTGATCCAAACGGCACCATTTGAGGAGGGAGAGGACCTACGTGAAATAATACAATCTATTGAATGATAGAATTGGCAGATGAGAATCATGAATAAAATATGAGGATTTTTACACAAGGGTGCTTATGTGTCCTATAAGATGACATTCTCATTCAATTTGGAAGACACCTAAAGGGGCAAATGGCATATTGTGAAGGGAAGAAGATAAGAGATGAAGCCATGTGTCTTATGGTGAAAATCAATGGTAAAATAAGTTATTGCATAACCAAGTGATGTAAAATAGAAAAGAGAAAGGCGAAGAGAAGGAGATCAGAGAAGAATATTAGAGAGAAAGGGAGAGCAAAGATGAGAAAGGGAATGAAAGAAAATTATCTGATACATCAAAAGCCAAGTCTGCTTACACGATAGAAACTTAGGGTATTTATAACCTAATTTTAAATAAAATAGTTAAAATGAAAAATCAATAAATGGATTAGTGGGTAGTTAGCGAAATAAATAACTAACAAAAGAAAATTAATTAATTAAATCTGCATCATTCTCCCCCCTGGTTCGCAGAACTCGCCATCGGAGAGTTAGAAAGCTGGTAGCTGTTAGGAGGGCAGCATTTACACGACGGAACTCGTCCTCGGTGAGCCATGTAGCGTCTGAATCAGGACAGCCTTTCCAACGAACGAGGTAATGACTGACGTGACCTGCTAGAGTTAGAACTATCTGCTCATCCATCACGGCGTCAATGGCTTTCGCAGGAGGCGCAACTCTAGGCACGGGTGGGGTTGGGGCTTGGTGAGTCTGAGTACCTGTAGAGTCATCAGAATACAAAGGGGGTGGCTTGAAAGTGCCCCGGTAAGGAACAAGATCCTCAACATTAAATACTGGACTAATAGGCATATCTAGAGGTAACTCTAATAAGTATGCATTAGGCCTTAACTTCTTGGAAATGCAAAACGGGCCAGAGGCACGGGCGTGCAGCTTCTTGTAAGGTCTCTTTGGGAAATGCTCAAGCTGTATACGAGCCATGACAAGGTTTCCAACATCGAATTCCTGGTGACGTCGATGGACATCAGCAACTATCTTATACCTGTCATTATTTAAAGCTAACTTACGCCTAACCTCAGCATGAATATCGTGAAGGCGATGTGCAAAGGTCTCGGTGGACTCAGAAGGGTGAGCAGATAGGGGAAGGAGAACAAGGTCAATAGGTTGCTGATAAGTCTCATTATTTACATACATTTCTAGCCCTAAACACATACTTTTGCGATCTATATTTACATACTTTGGGCATAATTAGGTTCCATTGTGTATAAGAGTTGGTGAGAAGAATTATGAGGTTTTGCAAGTGTTTTTACATGTTTTTATATGATTTTATTTGTGTGTACTTTTGATCCCTGCTTTGGCATGAATTTCAGGAAGTTTCAGTAGCATTTTCGCCATTCTGTCTGAGGCGCCGCGGCGGATTGACGGAGGCGCCACGGCGGATTTCCAAGGTACTCTCGGTGAAAAGCGCCGCGGCGGATGGACTAAGGCGCCACGGCGGACGGAGGTTTTCATGAAGCTCAGGATCATTAATCAAAACGACGCCGTACAGGACAGGAGCCGCGGCGGATTGACGGAGGAGCCGCGGCGGATGACCGAAATTTCCAGATTTAAAAGCTGAAGTCGCGCGCTTCAACAGGAGGATCAGATTTCAGTTGCTCACTCTCCCTCCAACGCGATTTTCTTGCTCTCTCCGCCCTCTCTCATTTCTCTCTTCCATTTTCGTCCAATTCCATCAATTTCCACCGATCAACCATGGATCTTTCATCAATTCTTGCTGTTTCTACCCTAATCCAGAGTATGAGTAGCTGAATTTCCAAGTTCTTCTAGCAATGAAGCTGACCTGAGTTCATGGAGCTAAACAGGGAGTCATTTCAGATCTATTTTCTACCTTCTATTCTAAGAGTCATTCTGTTTCAGTTGAACAATTGTGATTAGAATGAAGATTGAGTGATTAGATTTATGTTTCTTGGAATTTAGATCTGATTGAACATTAGATGTGAGTTGTGTCCTTTAGTTCAGTTGAATAGAGGATTCTCTGTTGATTTGTAAATCTAATTCGTTTTACTTGGACTGTTGTTCTGTAAATCTGAATTTTGGTTGAATATGTTGATGATTCACAGTTGTGGTCATTCTTAGAGAATTGCAACTTGCTTCTCAAGTGTTCTTGTCAATTGATTTTCCTTCTCATAGATCAAAATAATGAATCTAGTAAGATAGTTGTTTCTGATCTATGTTAAGAGAGATTTGAGCAGTAGCTGAATCTATCCATTTAATTGACACTAAGAGACTCCAAATTATAAGATTGAACAAGGAAGGTTGGATAAATTGCTAGGGGAACTACTATCTCTCATCTGAATCTCATTTGCAATTTACCTTTCATTAGATTTGTTTCTTGTTTTGATTTCTCTTTTTCTGAACTAAAGCTCTCATCTTGGTAATTTGATAATTAATAGTGAATTGTTAAGAATTGAAATACAACTTAAGGCTCCTTGTGAAGAATGACCTAGGTAGTGCCTCACTTGCTGCATTTTCCCTAGTAAAACTTTGATTACCTAGCGACAAGGTATATCAAATTGGCGCCGTTGCCGGGGAGCCTTACTTGTTGAGGTTCTGAGCAATTCACTGGTGTGCCAAGAAAATTTTCATGTTTGAAAACCCAAAACTTCAGAAAAAGTAGCTTTAGTGTTTTTGAGTTGTGCTGTATGTTCACTTTTGTGCTTTGTTGTTAAGTAGTTTCCCTTTTTGCTGTGTTTTAAATTCATTCCACAGGTTGTCAAGGAGTTAACACAATTGAGTAGGCTGTGAATTGTTTGAATCCTTGCTGTAGCAACCTTTTCCCTTTTAATTGTTCTTCCATTTAACCTAATGATGGTTGGTTGTTTTTATGCTTTTGAGATATTTTTCTTGTTGACAAACTAATACCATTGTGTTAAGGGGTTCAATTTGCAGGAGTGAAGGTGTGAACAGTGTCAGAAGCTGCTGCAGAATTCGTCCACCTGGTTTATCAGTACCAGGCGCCGCGGCGGATAGCATCAGGAGCCGCGGCGGATTTCACAGAATCAATCCTGCAAAAAGAGCCGCGGCGGATTGCACCAGAGGCCGCGGCGGATTTCACCTGATCCCTTCTTAGCTTTTTGTTCTCTCTTTGACTTCTGTCTTTTGTCTAATTGCTTTTTCACATTTATTTTATTAGTCTATTCTAGTGTTCTTTAGTTGCATGTCCCAGGATAAAGGTCTTTTACCTTTTGATTGGGAAATCAATAGAACTCTTAGGCAAATCAAGAAAACCAAACAAATAGCTGAGTCTAGTAAGCAACCTATAGTGAGTGACTCTCATCCTCAAGTTGAATCTTGTTCTTCCTCAGAATCTGAATCTACTTTAGGAGGGTTTATAGACAATCATTTTGTGATGGATCAAAATAATAACAATGCCCAAACTGAGAGAGGTGATGCTACAAATAGACCTCAAAATGAAAGGCAAGCTGAAAATGTTCTCCATAATGCTAATATTCAATTGAATAGAGATGAGGAGAATAGGAGCATTAGAGAAATTAATAACTCAAGTGTGAACTGTGATCCATGTGGTTTTTATAACTTTGAAGCTGATTTTGAACTAAAAGGTACTTTGATTAATGCCTTACCAAGATTCCTTGGTCTTGCAGGGGATGATCCATATAGACACCTTCAGAATATGCATGCGGTTTGTTCCTCTATGAAGCCCCATGGTGCTCAATTGGAAGATGTGCTAAGGAGAGCTTTCCACTTCACATTAGAGGGAAATGCCAAAGAATGGTTGCAAAGTCTACCTCAGCACTTCACAACACTTACATGGGAGCAACTTAAGAAGGCCTTTTTAGAGAAGTACTTTCCTGCATCAAGGACATCTAAATTGAGGAAGGCTATCTATGGAGTTCAACAAGATAGTAGAGAGACCTTGTATGAGTATTGGACAAGATTTCTAGCTATGCTTTCTAAATGTCCAAATCATCAAATCAGCAAGTCTAATCTAGTTCAATATTTCTATGAGGGCTTGCTATCTCATCACAAGAACACAATAGATGCTGCAGCCCATGGTTCACTATTTGATTTGACTCCTCACAATGCTTGGGAATTATTGGAGAAGATGGCCAACAACAATCAGCAATTCAGCACAAGGGATAACCAATCTGTCAATGAAATTTTAAGGTCAAATCCTACTAACTTAGACTCTCAATTTGCTGCCTTATCAGAAAGGATGGACAAGAGAATGACTAGGATGGAGCAACTCTTGTCAACTAAACAATGTGGTGCTATGGGAACATCTCAAGCCTTGGTAGCTCCCTCTTGTGACTCCTGTGGTTCTATGATGCATTGTACTGAATCTTGCCCTTCTCAATTTGAAGAAGTGTCAGCCATGTATCAACAAAGAGCCGGTCAATATCAGCAAAGGAACCCTTTCTCCAACACTTATAACGAAGGATGGAAGGATCATCCCAATTTTAGATGGGGAGGAGGAGAGAACAACAAGGAGAGATTCATGCAGAATAGGTTCCAGCAACGTCAACATTCAGAACAAGTTATGGTTCCTTCCCAAACTACTCAAGAAGTTGGGAATTCAAGGAATGATGACATGTCTCTCTTGTTGAAAAGCATGAACAGTATGAATGCTAATCTCAGTGCTATGGCATCTCAAATGGACAGAATTGATAAGCATACCACTGCATCTGATGCAAGAATGGCTGCTATAGAGAATAGGGTTGAACAATGGGAAACTAAGACAGCAAACTTGGCTAACTTTGTTACCCAAATTTCAGATAATTTCAGCAGTCTTCAAGCAAAAACAAGTGGAGCTTTGCCTTCCAATACTGTGATTAATCCCAAGTCATTGAATGCCATAAGTTTGAGAAGTGGAAGAAAGGTGACATTCAATGAGAATGATGAAGAATCTGACTTGGATGAAGATCATTACACTAAAGGGAATTCTACTCATGAAAAGAAACCACCAAGTGTGGAATCTGAAAGCTTAAGAGAGAAGCAACTTCTGCAAGCAAGAAAAGAAACCGGATGTAGAAGTGCAACTACTGAAGGTTGCACAACTGAAGCCGGCCCTTCAACTATGGATGATAAAGGCGTCCATGAAACACCATTGAGAGAGGACTTGAGGCAATCTTCTTCAAGAATTGCAGATCCTAACCAGGACAATGGGAAGATTGAGCAAGAGAAAGTTGAAGATCCTCACAAGAGCAATAAACCGGGAAGTCAAGGTAAGGAGGTAAGCTTGAAAGATCTACCTTTTCCTAAAGCTTTTATGTTTGGGCAGAAGGTTGCAAAAGAAAAGCAAAATAAAGAAGTTTTAGATTTCTTTAGTAAAGTAGAAATTAACATTCCTTTGCTGGATTTGTTGAAGAAAGTGCCTGAATATGCAAAATTCTTAAAAGACATTTGCACTAATAAAAGAAAGTTTAAAACTAATGAATTGGTGCAAGTTGGCCCTAATGTTTCAGCCCTTTTTAAAGCTCAATTACCTGTGAAATGCCAAGATCCAGGAGCTTTCTCCATTCCTTGTCAAATTGGTAAGTTTCATATTTCTAAAGCTTTACTAGATTTGGGTGCTGCTATCAATGTGATGCCAAGTTCTGTTTATTATGCTTTAGGAGTTGAAATCATGAAACCTACAAGTGTCTTAGTGCAACTAGCTGATAAGTCTATTAGGAATCCCAAGGGAATCTTAGAAGACATTTTGGTTCAAGTAAAAGACCTTGTATTTCCTGCTGATTTTTATGTGTTAGATATGACTAATGAGGCCATAAGTGAAAGCACATTGATTTTGGGCAGACCATTTCTAAGAACTGCCAACACCATGATTTGCATGAAGGATGGGATTATAAAAATGGAATTTGGTGGACAAGAAATTCAATTTAACATGTATGAGATGATGAAACATCCACATGAGGATTATTCTCTGTTAGGGCTTAATATGATTGATGTGTCACTTGAAAATGAGTGTGAATCTATTTTTGAGCATGATAACAATGATGATACTGAAGATTCCTTCATCTCTTTCTCCTCCATATATTCTCCTTCATCTTCTTTTTCTTCACACCTTGATGATGTGCCTAGCATTGATTCTAAAATTGATGGCTGGCTTTCCACTTGGAGTGAATTGTCTTCAGTTTCATCCATTAAGTCTTCCATTGATGCTAATTCCACTCTGTCAAGTGATGAACAACTTGCAAAAAGATTGCTTGTAGATTTCTCAACAGCACAAGAGAATAAATCAACTCCTATACAAGAAGGGGAAGGTGAAGGGCACAAGACTCATGATTGCAAGGCCAGCCCAAGTCTCATGGATGAACCTCCATTCAAGGAGCATGCAGCTGAACCTTCTGAACAACAGGATTTGCCTTTAAATTCTTATCACATTTTGTATTCCAATCCTGTTTACAAGTCACTTGATCTTAATTTCTTTAACCATGCAGAACTGGAACACCTCTTGGAAATCATGCGAAGTGCAGCTACTCCCAACCCTAGGAGATTAAGCATGACACCAACCAAATTTGCTGAAATATGTAGCATAGGGAGTGCACTTTTGCAATCTAATTTTACTTCTGAAATTGGAATTCCCCAAGATTATTCTGCATCTAACTTTGAGTTTTCACATGGATTTACAAATGTTTTAAATGCATTGTTGCAGGGACCAACTAAGGAGAGTTACTCACATGAGGATGAATGTACAACTGAAATTTTTGGTATTGAAGCCTTGAAGCAATCTGGAAATAATTGCACTACCTTGGAGCTCAAGAAACTGATACCCTCAGTAGTTCAACCTCCTGAATTGGAGCTTAAACCCTTACCATCAACACTGAAATATGCATTTTTAGCTGAAAATGAAAGACTCCCGGTGATAATCTCTAACTCTTTAACTGATATTGAGGAATCTCAATTACTTGCTGTTTTGAAAAGGTATAAAAGTGCAATTGGGTGGTCTTTAGCAGATATTCCTGGTATTAATGCTTCAATTTGCACTCATAGAATATTGTTAAATGAAAATGCAAAGCCCATAAGGCAACCTCAAAGAAGACTTAACCCACTCATACTTGATGTTGTTAAAAAGGAAGTAACAAAGCTGCTTAGTGCTGGTATCATATACCCTATTTCAGATAGTGAGTGGGTAAGTCCAGTTCAGGTTGTTCCTAAGAAAAGTGGGATCACTGTGGTTAGGAATGAAAAAAATGAATTAATCCCCACTAGAATCCAGAATTCTTGGCGTGTTTGCATTGATTATAGGAAACTTAATGATTCTACAAGAAAAGATCATTTTCCTCTACCCTTTATAGATCAAATGCTTGAAAGATTAGCTTGTAAATCTCACTATTGTTTCCTTGATGGTTTCAGTGGCTATTTTCAGGTTCCCATTGCACCTCAAGATCAAGAGAAGACTACATTCACTTGTCCCTTTGGCACATTTGCATATAGAAGAATGCCATTTGGACTTTGCAATGCACCGGGCACATTCCAAAGGTGTATGCTATCCATATTTAGTGATTTGCTAGAGAATGGAATTGAGGTGTTTATGGATGACTTTACCATCTATGGAAATAATTTTGATGAATGTTTAATGAACTTGGAAAAAGCTCTATCTAAATGTGTTGAAAAGGATCTTATTCTGAATTTTGAAAAATGTCACTTTATGGTTCAACAAGGAATAGTTCTAGGTCATCTAATCTCTGAAAAGGGAATAGAGGTAGACAAAGCAAAGGTTGAAGTAATTTCCTCTCTACCCTATCCAACAAATCTTAAGGAGCTTAGATCTTTCCTAGGCCATGCTGGATTTTATAGAAGATTCATAAAAGATTTTAGTAAAGTGACCTTTCCAATGTCTAAATTGCTGCAAAAAGATGCTTCCTTTGATTTCACTGATGAGTGTAAGATGTCTTTTGATGAAATTAAATCCAGATTGACTTCTCCACCTATTTTGACTTGCCCTAATTGGAATTTACCATTTGAATTGTGTTGTGATGCCTCTAATAATGCAGTGGGTGCTGTTTTGGGACAAAAGGATGGTAAGGTTTCCAAGGTTATTGCTTATGCTTCAAAGACTCTAGATAAGGCTCAAACTAATTACACAACTACTGAAAAGGAGCTCTTTTCTATTGTTTTTGCATTAGACAAGTTTAGGCCTTACCTAATTAACTCTAAGGTTACTGTTTTCACTGATCATTCTGCTGTCAAGTATCTTTTCAGCAAGCCACAATCCAAACCGAGGCTCTTAAGGTGGATGTTGTTGATCCAAGAGTTTGACATTGACATCAAAGACAAACCTGGAGCAGAAAATGTGGTGGCTGACCATCTAAGTCGCTTACCAGAAACTACAAGGGGAGTAATCGGTTCAGATTCTGTTTGTGATGAGTTTAAGGATTGTTCTGTTTCTGCCTTGTCTCTCTTGGAACCTTGGTATTGCCATATTGTCAACTTTTTAGTTGCTGGTCTAATTCCCCCCTCTTTGTCTCATTTTCAGATGCAGAAGATTAAGAGTGAGTCTAAGCACTACATTTGGGATCCTCCAATCCTTTGGAAGGTATGCAGCGACCAAATCATTCGGAGATGTGTACCAAATGAAGAATTTCAAGACATCCTGCATGCTTGCCACTCTCAAACTTGTGGAGGTCATTTTAGTGCTAACAAGACTGCAAGAAAAATATTGGAAGCTGGTTTGTATTGGCCATCACTCTTTAAAGACTCTTATGAGTATTGCAAGAATTGTGACATTTGTCAAAGATTTGGTGGCCTAACTAAGAAACATGAATTACCCCAACACCCAATGCTTTTCTGTGAGGTGTTTGAAGTATGGGGTATTGATTTTATGGGCCCCTTTCTTCCTTCTATGGGTTTTACATACATTCTTCTTGCAGTTGATTACCTTTCAAGATGGGTAGAGGCCATAGCAACCAAAAAGAATGATGGTACTACTGTTTTAAAATTTCTAAAAAATAACATCTTTTCTAGATTTGGCATTCCTAGAGCAGTAGTTAGTGATAATGGCACTCATTTTTGTAATAAATTGCTACAAGGGTTATTCACCAAGTATGGTGTGACACATAAGACATCCACACCTTATCATCCCCAAAGTAATGGGCAAGCTGAAAATGCAAATAGAGAAATCAAGAAGGTGTTGGAACGAATAGTTAAACCATCTAGGAAGGATTGGAGTGCCAGATTAGATGATGCTTTGTGGGCATATAGAACTGCATTTAAAACCCCAATAGGCATGTCTCCTTATAGATTGGTTTATGGTAAGATGTGTCACCTACCGGTTGAGATTGAACATAAGTCTCTTTGGGCTGTAAAAGCATGTAACCTTGATTTTGATTCTGCTGGTATGGAAAGATTATTGCAATTGCAGGAACTTGAAGAGTTGAGACTCGAAGCATATGAAAATTCCAGGTTCTATAAGGAGAAGACAAAGATGATTCATGACAAGCAAATCCTAAGGAAGACTTTCAAGGTTGGAGATAAAGTGTTGCTGTATAAAGCACGATTCACATTTAAACCTGGGAAGTTGAGCACTAGATGGGAAGGACCATACTTGGTCACTAAAGTTCACAAATTTGGCATGATAGAGCTGCTAGATGAGAAGAGCAGTAAGACTTTCAAGGTCAATGGTCACCTGCTCAAAATCTACAAGGAGAATTTTGATCCACCATAATTTCAGGTTGTCCCCTTCCTTACACACTTTAGTCTGTGTTTATTTGATTATTATCATTCTTGAACTCCATTTTTGAGCAAGTGTGGGGGAGGGCATAACTAGTAGCAAGTGTAGGTTGTTTTTAGTTTGTTTTGAAGTGTTCTGTTGTTTCTTTCCATTCCTTCCCTTACCAATTTTTCCTTGCTATCTTTTGTTCAAATTTGCATTGAGGGCAATGCAAGGATCAAGTGTGGGGGAGTGAATGTTGTGTTTTGTGTGTTCTATGTCTTTTGTAGAAGAACCTCAGTTTTCAAAAACTTTTTGAAGGTTTAAGCTTGCTTCAGGATTTCTAATGTTACATTTGTGACTGATTTGATTTAGAAATTAATATCTTGAAGTGAAATTTTCTAATGCATAGAGATTAAGCATGATGTGTTCTTTACCTGAGGTGAATGAATATGGAAGACAAGCCTAGTTGGAAGGATTCTTTGAGCCTTTATATTCATTTCTGGTGTGTGCATTCACTTAGTTCTTATACTCTCTAGAACTTGTCTTAGTTCTTAATCAAGACCACATGTAACATTAGTATTCTTGAACATGATTGAGGCATTCATTCAATTTAGCTACTTAGACCAAATGGCCAACCCCTGCATGATTTATCCCTTGTTACCCATTTGAGCCTTTTTAGCTGAATTTTTCCATTCATTTCACTCTCATTTATAAAACCTCTTTCCTACAAGGATGCATATTTCATTTCATTAATTCCTTTTAGAATTCACTAGCATTTTGATGGATTCAATTGATGGATTGATATGAGGAGATGCATACTTGAACTTAAAAGAAAGAAAAAAAGAAAGAAAAAAAAAAACAAAAAGAGAAAGAGAATAGAAAAGTTGAAAAGAAATAAAAAGGCAAGAAAAGAAAAGAAAGTGGGAATAAAAGCACCTTTATAGCTTTAGACTTCAAGATCAAGAAGTCAAATCCTCAATTGAATATTACTAATGCTATTGAATTCTACACATTGATTCACATATTATCTCTATCCTTCTATGCATTCTTGTGCATTTCTTCCTCACCCTTACATTACAAGCCACAAAAGTCCTCTTGATTCTTGAGTACTTATGTACTTAGGTGGTGGAGTGGTAGAGCTATTACAAGCATATGGTAGAGCATTTGAATAAGTGAGTTGAGTGAAAGAACCTTTGATACTTGTTAGTTGAGCGATACACTAATTCCCTTGTGTGGTCTTCTATATCTTATTCACTTGGATTAAATTACATATCATTGCTTGGTTTCTTTGCATTAGAATGTTCCATGGATGGATATTGGTTGAAGAATCATTGTTGGTTGCAGTTGTAACCTGAACTTTTGAACTTGCTTATTCCTTTCTTGCATCCTTCTCTTTCACAATATGTTTAGACTTGAATTGCCCAGGAGTGCAAAAGCTAAGTGTGGGGGAGTTGATAAGTCTCATTATTTACATACATTTCTAGCCCTAAACACATACTTTTGCGATCTATATTTACATACTTTGGGCATAATTAGGTTCCATTGTGTATAAGAGTTGGTGAGAAGAATTATGAGGTTTTGCAAGTGTTTTTACATGTTTTTATATGATTTTATTTGTGTGTACTTTTGATCCCTGCTTTGGCATGAATTTCAGGAAGTTTCAGTAGCATTTTCGCCATTCTGTCTGAGGCGCCGCGGCGGATTGACGGAGGCGCCACGGCGGATTTCCAAGGTACTCTCGGTGAAAAGCGCCGCGGCGGATGGACTAAGGCGCCACGGCGGACGGAGGTTTTCATGAAGCTCAGGATCATTAATCAAAACGACGCCGTACAGGACAGGAGCCGCGGCGGATTGACGGAGGAGCCGCGGCGGATGACCGAAATTTCCAGATTTAAAAGCTGAAGTCGCGCGCTTCAACAGGAGGATCAGATTTCAGTTGCTCACTCTCCCTCCAACGCGATTTTCTTGCTCTCTCCGCCCTCTCTCATTTCTCTCTTCCATTTTCGTCCAATTCCATCAATTTCCACCGATCAACCATGGATCTTTCATCAATTCTTGCTGTTTCTACCCTAATCCAGAGTATGAGTAGCTGAATTTCCAAGTTCTTCTAGCAATGAAGCTGACCTGAGTTCATGGAGCTAAACAGGGAGTCATTTCAGATCTATTTTCTACCTTCTATTCTAAGAGTCATCTGTTTCAGTTGAACAATTGTGATTAGAATGAAGATTGAGTGATTAGATTTATGTTTCTTGGAATTTAGATCTGATTGAACATTTAGATGTGAGTTGTGTCCTTTAGTTCAGTTGAATAGAGGATTCTCTGTTGATTTGTAAATCTAATTCGTTTTACTTGGACTGTTGTTCTGTAAATCTGAATTTTGGTTGAATATGTTGATGATTCACAGTTGTGGTCATTCTTAGAGAATTGCAACTTGCTTCTCAAGTGTTCTTGTCAATTGATTTTCCTTCTCATAGATCAAAATAATGAATCTAGTAAGATAGTTGTTTCTGATCTATGTTAAGAGAGATTTGAGCAGTAGCTGAATCTATCCATTTAATTGACACTAAGAGACTCCAAATTATAAGATTGAACAAGGAAGGTTGGATAAATTGCTAGGGGAACTACTATCTCTCATCTGAATCTCATTTGCAATTTACCTTTCATTAGATTTGTTTCTTGTTTTGATTTCTCTTTTTCTGAACTAAAGCTCTCATCTTGGTAATTTGATAATTAATAGTGAATTGTTAAGAATTGAAATACAACTTAAGGCTCCTTGTGAAGAATGACCTAGGTAGTGCCTCACTTGCTGCATTTTCCCTAGTAAAACTTTGATTACCTAGCGACAAGGTATATCAGTTGCTTTGGGTTGTGACCCTAGATAATTTGGAATGGGCTTTTGCCAGTGGATCTATTAATCGAGTTATTGTAAGTAAATTCAGCTATAAGCAAGACTAAATCCCAGTTACCGAGCTTATCGCCAACTAAACTACGGAGCAGGTCACCTAAGCTATGGTTAGTCACTTCAATCTGTCCGTCAGTTTGAGGGTGGGAAGCAGACAAGAACTTCAGTTGCGTACTGAAGAGCTTCCAGAGGGTCTTCCAGAAATAGCTGACAAACTTGACATCCCTATCAGAGACGATAGTGGTAGGCAGACCGTGAAGACGTACATCTTCTCAAAAGAAAAGCTTGGCCAGATGTGAGACATCAGTAGTCCTACTACATGGGATGAAATATGCCATTTTTGAGAATCGATCAACTACAACCAAGACAGAATCATGCCCTCGCACTGTTTTTGGCAACCCAAGCACAAAATCCATACTAATGTCCTTCCAAGGTGCCTCAAGAACAAGAAGAGGCATGTACAACCCAGTATTCCTCTTCTTTGCCTTTGCTGTATGGCATGTACGACACTAGGAAAGGATTCGAGCAACATCATGCTTAAGGGAAGGCTAGTAGAACCTGTCTTCAACCATAACCGTAGTCTTCTGAATGCCGAAGTGTCCGGCTAGCCCTCCCGCATATAATTCCCAAATGAGAAAATTGTATAGTGACATGTGGGGAATACACAACTTAGACCCACAGAATAGGTAGCCATCATTGATCAGGAAATTCACATGAGCTTGGTGGTTGCTATCTTTAACCTTATCATAAATGATGCCAAAGTCAAGACACGAAGTGTACTTGTCCTTGAGCCTATCAAATCCCACAACATTAACTGTTAAGGTGTTCAAAATGTGGATTCTCCAGCTAAGAGCATCAGCTACCTTGTTCTCTATCCGTGGGCGGTGCTTAACCACAAAGGTAAATTCCTGAATGAACTCGCTCCCCTTGGCATGTTTGAGCTTTTACATGAGGAGATTGGAGCCAGATTCAAAGTCAATAGCCATCTATTGATGCCTTACCATGAGAATCAAAAGCCTTCTTAACTCCCAGGTTGTTTCTTATTCAAGCTCTACCATGAGAATCAAAAGCCTCCTTAACTCCCAGGTTGTTTCTTTCCTTTACTCATTTACTTACTTTTGCCCTATTATTGCTTGTGATATATTCTGTGTATTGGTATGCTGATTGAGTGTTGCGGAGAAACTATCTCAGTAGTATAGTTTTAGTATAGTTAGTAATTTTTCTATTAAATAAGATTCCCTTCTTGACTTCGATCTCTGCTCTTCCTCCTTGTGTGCTGAATTGTTTTAGTATGGCAAATTGACAAATTAACTATTTTTAATTGATGAAAAAAGTTTGCTGCCCTGTTTTGTGTTTTGTGCTATCTTATCATGAGCTTATTGAGCACCTTTTGATCTCATTTTGTACACTTAGAAGTTTCTAAGGTATCCAACTAGTTCCATTGTTTGTGTGCCTCTGTTACTTTTCTGCTGTGTTGTTTCTGCTTATTTTCTTGGTGTCTCGGGCCACCTTCACCGCAACAAACTTTTGCTTACTCCGTGGCGAAGCTGGCTAATATCTATGTGTTATTCTTGGGACAACTTTGCCCCGGTGAACTTTTGGTTTCGTCTCGGCCAAGTCCCACGGTCTTGGTTGTGCTCCTCTCATGATACTTTCGCCACGGCATGGTCTCCACTTCGCCATTGTAAAGTCCCCTCTCTTTGTTTTCTTGGCCTCTCGGGATGATTTCGCCATGGCAAACGTCACCTTTCGCCACAGCGAATGTTGGATTATGCGCATATTTGTTCACCCTTAACCCTATTTTTCAAAGTGTAATTACCATTCTGCCCTATAATTGCCTACCTATTCAATTGCATTAACTCTATTTTTGTCTTTTCACTTCCCTTTAACCCTTCGCCCCTCTAAACCCCCATCTGTTACTTTTTCCCATTCAAACCATCATCCCCTCCCCCCTCTCCACACTCTTCTATATCTTAATTTCCTCTTCTTCCTCCTTCCTCTGCAACATTCAGCCGCAGCACCCCCTCGTCTCTCTGGTCTCTTTTTTATTCCTATTTATCTCTCTTGCTTGCTTTCTCCTTGGTTGCTTTGCTCAACTCTCTCTGCATAGATTTCCCCCCTGTTTTAGTAAGTTTCTTCCTTTCTTCTTCTTTTTCCTTTGCTCTTTCTTTGTTCTAATTACGTTTTCTATTTAGGGTTTGTTAGTTTTTCTATTGAGCCCCTTTAGTTTCTTATGGGGTGGGCTTGTTTTACTTTCAGTTTTCAGTTACGTAGCCCTTAGGCTATCTGTTGATTATAGTGCATTTTGTTTTTCTGTGATTCTACTGTTCATTTGTGAAAATTTTTGGTAAATTAAAAACCTATGAATCATTGGATAGCCATTTGCTACTCGTAGGTTGTTTATTTTGGTTTTTTTGGGGTAGTTTTCATTGTTGTCTGTTTGGAGTTTGTTTAGTGTGTTTTGTGTGTTGTGTTCAGAGAATTCCTCGTACTAAGAACCCTGCACTGGTTTCTGAATCTGATTCTAGGGATGAGTATACTTTTAAGGAGCTATATGAAAAGACTGATCAGAGATCTCTTCTTAAGGAGTGACCTTTTCCCTTAGACCCCCCCAGATAACTCTTTTGTCCGCCAACTCCAAGCATCCCAATTGACCGGTTTAGTCCAGGAGCGTTCTATGGGCAATGACGCTTTTGGTCGCCATTTCTACACCTATGCCCGATTCCATGGTTCCATGATCATTGAATTTCGCAATATCCGTGTCCACTATTCTTTTACTACTGAAAACATCAGTTGCCATTACCGCCTTCCACCTTGTCACCATTCCGATTATTCTGAATATAGAGATAACTATACTTTTGACAACGTTGTCCAAACCCTGTGTCATGAAGGTGCCACTTGGCATCGCCCTCGCACTATAGAACAATACCTCAAGTGATCTGAGTTCCGACCTGAGGCTCGTCCCTGGCTGTACTTTGTTTGCAATGACCTAGTACCCACCACCTACATAGCCAACGTCCCTAAATGCCAAGCCTAATACATCTACCTTCTCATGACTGGCCAATCATTTGACATAGCCGACACCATTTACTCAGCTCTCCATGATGCCATCAACACCCCCAAACTCACCAACAACATCATTTTTCCCTACTTAGTCACTGACCTTTTTCACGCTGCCAATGCCCCTGAGTACAACAATGACAGTTGCTTCGAGTCAACCCCTTTATTTCAATACAACCGCCTTAAATAGCCTGTTTTGAAGTGTTCTAGCAGGTATGATCAACAAAATTTCTTTCCCCACATGATAAGCATTTCGTCCAACACCCAAATAAGAAGAGAAACAGAAATTTTTAACCATACAAAGAAAGAAAACAAGGCAAGGATCCATCTAGAACCAAGAACTAACCTTGAATCCTTGGTTGTATGATCAAGTTGGTAGCTTTTCCCCCTTATTTCTCTTTGAACTTTCTCTTTTCTCTCTTGGTTCCCTCTTGGCCGAACTCACCATCTGAAATTAGGGGAAGATGGGCTTGTTTAATTAGCCAAAATATCCCAACCACTATCATAAATGAAATTCCAAGTGTCATTACCCCCTTTAATCTTACTTTCTCTTTCATAATTAACTAAATCCAAATGAAATTAATTATCAAAAGTCAAAATCCTCTCCATTAGGGACTTGACACATGGCTACTTGTGAACGATTTGAATTGCAAGACTCTAGTCTTGCTTTATCAGTGCACTTTGACTCTGAGTTTAACTTCTTTTCTATAATTACAGTATGTTGGCCTCTATAATTATTTTTTATCAGATCCCTAATTTATTCTCCTTATGTTTATCATTCCAAATTGCCCTCTTTGTCTCAAAATTAATTTCCCAATAATTAAATAAAAAGGAAAACTAATTTCCTTCTCTTTAGGGTTTTTCCACTTTTCTAAGGAATTGGGAAAAATCTTGGATACTTGAGGGTCTTTATTTAATTCCATAATCTCTTATAATTCCTTGGGATATCATAGGAATTTTCTTATAATTTTATTCTCCTTAAAAATATTTATTTGGACTTTTCCAAATAAAATCCCTTAAATTGGCCTAAATCACCCTTAAATTCTTTTGTAATTTCTTTAAGGGTAATTTGGTCATAAAACCAATTTTATAATCTCATATAATTCTCAAAGGATATTATCTTTATTTTGTCTTAATTTTCTAAGGCTTGAAAATATTATTCCATAATTATATTTGACCAATTTTGCTTTATTTAGTCAAATTTTCATAATTGGCTTGGAAAATCATAATAATTATTTTCTGCCAAAATTCTTCTATTCCTCATCATTTTTTGCTCTTAATCATTTTAAAGTATTTCTTATTCCTAATTACCATAGTACTGGATGTGACACTTTAGAACTAAGCAATTGTGTGCATTTTTGAAGTTATTGAAGTTAATTTCTACGGAAGTTTGAAAATTGCACTGCATTTTGTCTTCCTGTCAACTTTCACCACGACAAACTCTAACCTTCACCATGGTGAAGTGCTTCTTTCTCATCCATTTTCACTTCTCAGCCATACTTCGCTGCGGCCAACTTATGGTTTCGCCACAGCAAAGCAGGCCTGTTACTAGGTCTCCTTTTTCAGCCAATGTTCACCATGGCACACTCCTTCCTTCGCCGCGACGAAGGCAAAAAAAAAAAAAAACCCAAATGCTTTGCAATTTCAATTTTCGTCCTTCAGAAATTCTCTCGGTTTAGATTCTTAATACTCCTGCATTTTTAAAAATTGTTAGAAAATTCAAATTATACTTGTGCTTTTAGAAAACTATCCATGCTTTTAAATTATGGTTGAACTTAGGCTAGTCATTCTCCACTATTTTTGGCAAAGAGTAAATGAGGGTATACTTAGAAAATAGGATTATGTGTTTTTTAACCTTGAGATTGATTAATCGAGATATCAGCCTTGTTGGAAGGATATTTGGGCCTGAATTTGTTAAATTGTGTGAATTTGTTTAGTTTCACATTTCTCTAGAACTTGTTTTAATTCTTAATCGAAGCTTGATGAATCAACATCTTGTGAACATGACAGAGGCATTCATTTCCAAACCCTTTTACCCAAACACAAGCCTAAACACTTAACCATTACTAACCCCTTTGGACCTTCACTTTGAGTACATGCATACAAATAAATTGTAAATATTTTATTCTATTTTGGCCTTGGTTTTATGTTATTGAAAAGAAGAAGAAGAAGAAGAAGAAAACTGTGAGAAAAACCAAAGAAAGGAATAAAATAAATAGTGATAAAAAAAGGAGAGAAAAAAAAGAGAGAAGGGGAGTTGGTATCTTAAAAAAAAAAAAAATTAACCCCTTTCTTCGGGAACATTTATGTTTGTTTCGTGGATAGAATAACTGTTATGCTTGTACTCAATTCCCTTTCTCTTTTATTTTCATCCATTTCACTTAACCACTCGCCAACATTTACAAACCCTAAAGTCCTCTCGATTTGCAATTTGCGGTTCTTATGGTAGAGAGGTAGAATTATCACAAGCTTATGGTAGAGATTGGAATGAACAGAGTTAGAGTGAAATAATCCCAAGACAAGTGAGTTGAGAGCTAAACACATACCCTTGAGATAAATCTCTTTTGCTCAATCTTTTGGATTAAATACCCATAGTGTTTACTTTCTTAGCATATCATTGCTTTACTGTTGTCAATCTCCGTGGGAATTTCTTACAATTTTCTACTCTCATCTTTAAGCATGTTGGTATTTCTCATTGTACTGGTATCGTTTTGAATTATTTTTGGGCTTTGTCCAGGAGTACAAAAGTCTAAGTATGGGGGAATTTGATTAAGCTCAAATTGTTTATATTATTTGATGGCATTTTTCTAGTTTTTGTTACACTTTTAGGCTCATTTGAATGATATTTGTGCTTAATTAAGATTGAGAGTCTTTGCTTTAAGATAGTGTTATTTGAGGGTAAACTTGTCATATTTATTTATTAATTGCATTCAATTGATTTTTGGGACAATTCATACCTCAAACTATTTCTTTTTATTTTAAGACACTCAAGAATAAGAGCCAAGAGTGAAGACTAAGGAAGCACAGCACACAAGACGCAACAACACCATTGCCAGGTTTCGCCGTGGCCAACTCATGTTTCGCCGTGATAAAGCAAGGATTTTTCCACCTAAAGTTTTCTCTAGGAAGGTTTGTTGTGACCACGAAGTGATTTTGCTGCCGCGAAGACACAACATCAAGCAGAAGTCTTCTCAGCCATTGCTCGCCACGGCGAACCCCTCAAATCAGCAACCCAGACCCATATCATTTTCAGAAGTTTTACCTACCCACTCACACAAACCGACCTAGTACACCTCATTACCAGTTTAGAAACCCTATTTTCGTGCAAGTGACATCACACACTTAGACCATAGCCTCCATCTCTGTTCTCTCTCATCTTTCTCTCATCTAACCCTAATTTCTTCCATTTTCCACTGTCAAACCTCCACTATAGGAAGCTCAGATTCATTCCTAGTTGAGATGCTTCAGATTTCTATGTGTTGCCAGGCATTTTTCCTTCCTCTTGAAGGTATAGCAATGGCTAGAGTTTAATAAGCTAAGAAGGGGAGTAGATTTATCCTAGTTTAGCTATGACTTTATTAATTTCTAGGTTTAGGATTTGTAATTTGTAGCTGAACTACCTGATCATAGTTGTAATCAACTTTGGATATTTATTTGTGTAGTGGATTGGTTATTGTACAACTTTTGAGCTTAAATATATGAAGTATTATTTATGTCAGTTGTGATCGTTTGATTCTCTCTACTCTTACACAGTTGTGTCTTGATATTAAGTTAATTTTGATTGCATTTGACCTGTTGCATTAATCAATCTTTCTACACACACTAAGAGCACTTCATAGGATCTTGAGAAATGGAGTTTACTGATTAAGATTCTGGACTTGAAGAGTAATTTAACGTTTATCATTCTGAAACTTAGTGATTTCTACTCCCATATCAATTGATTGTGAACTATGACAGCCTGAGCACACTTTTAAGAGGATCTTCATCATTGTTTGGTTATCTGTTTATCATCACCCATTACTCATCTCCCAAAGATCCAAAAAATATTTTATTTACCACTCAGTTCAATTTACTTCATGTTTTCAAAAAAAACAAAACCACTTATTTATGTTCAAGTTTGCATTACATGATATTTAAGTTAACTTAGGTCTATTTCGTTAAGGCTCCCTTTAAGTGAAATAATCCAAGGTTGCACTCTATAATGCAATCCTTGGATAAAAATTTTGATTTAACCTCAAAAGTCTAGAACAGGTTGTGAAAATCAATACACTTCTGTAATAGGACCATCAAATCTCTATTGGCCAAATATGGAGTCAATCAAAAGCTTGCCACTCCCTATCACCCTTAAACAAATGGATTAGCTGAAGTCTCAAATCGAGAAGTCAAGAGAATACTTGAAAAAGTAATGAAGCCATCCTGTAAGGACTTGAGTGAAAGGCTTAAAGATGCTCTTTGGGCATACAAGACTGCCTACAAGATCCTTATAGGTAAGTCCCCCTTCTAGTTGCTTTATGGCAAGACTTACGATCTACCTATGGAGATCGAGCACAAATCTTATTGGCAATCAAGGCATGTAATGCAGATCTCGAATCTTTACTCGTCAATCAGAGGATGTAACTCTAAGAACTTGAAGAGATGAGACTTAAGTCCTATGACAATGCTAAAATCTACAAGGACAAGCTAAAAATGATTCATAACAGGCAGATTCTGATGAAGCAATTCCATAAAGGTGACAAGGTCATAAAATTTAAAGCCCGAAAAGTTTGTCACTAGGTGGGATGGTCTGTTTAGAGTCACTAAAGTATACCCCTTTGGCATGGTAGAGCTCATAGATGAGAAGACCAGTATAACTTTACAAGTTAATGGCCATCTACTGAAGCACTACTATGAGGAGGAAAGACCCCCCTAATAGCTAGGTTGGTCCTTCCACACTACCTTTTTACTTTTTGTTGCATTGCTGGTGATATTTGTTATTGTGATAGGAGTAAATGCGGGGGAGGGAACATCTCTATTAGGAAAATAGTTTAGTTAGATTGCCTTTTCAATTCAATAATATCCCCTCTTTATTACTGTCTCTCGCCTTTCCTTTCTTGTACTTAATTGCCTTTTTAACTAAGCATTGTGAGTGATATAAACTTTAGGTATGGAGGAAGGGTTGATACTATTTGATTGTGTTGTGTCTTCTCATATTGTGCTTAATGTTTGCCTTATGATCTTGTTTTGTGCACCTTAAGGTTTCCTGAGTATCCAGCTTTTCTTTTATTTTTGTGTGTTGTGTTTGCTCTTTTCCTGTTGTTAATTCTATTCTATGTTGTTGAGTCTCGGGCTACCTTCGCCATGGTATAATCATGGCTTTGCCGAGGCAAAGTTCCCTTATTTCCTTAGGGATGCTCTTTGAAATGTCCTACCTTTAACCCCGTAGAGTACATATTCATAAGCGTTATGGTTCAAACAGATCACGACACAAGCCCGTGGATTTAAAATTTCAACATAATTACTCAGGTTACTATTCACTGTTTAAGTTCCAGATTACAGGCCCAACTTCAAAAATTCATAACTAATTCCATAAAAATCATATTGAGGTGTTCTAAAATTTTACAGAAATTTATTTTGATTCTATTTAAGGAAAAAATATCTAATTGGACTTATCCTTACCCAATTCGTACAGTTTAATCAATAAATATTACTGTTCATTTCATAAAATCTGAAACTTCCAGATTCTGTGGTACAACTTTGGAATTTTGTATCTCCTTATGTACACATCCAATTGAGATGATCTACCTCTCATTTTAAAGCTTGGGATGTGTACTATGAGTCTGCCAAATTTTATGACTTAACTCATTCGTTTGATAGGTCAAACTGGAGCTACAAACTCACTGCTTCAGGACCTACGTTTTATCCCTTAACATCTCCTTACTTTAATTCTTTTTATTTCTTTGGCATACATGACATAGGATTACTCTTTTCCATTCATGTTCATACACTTTCATTTATGCCATAACTATTATTATTAATTACATGGCATCATTGGCATCCACAACATAAATTACATAATAGGAGAATTACACATTGAATAATAATATCATTCATTAACATGAACAATTCTCCACTTTCTTCTCCTTGCTTCTCATACTATTATTGCCCATTGATGATTGACCTAAATGGTTGGTTAGGGAAGGGGTGAGATTCGGGAGAATCTCAGTAGAAAATAATACCATATTAATCATGCTAGATGGATGCTAATACACTGCACGCAACTTGTTTATTCTCTTGTCAATTAGTGACATATTAGCATGCTCAAGAATAACTTCTTGATGCATGGCCATGGAGACATAGTCTATTCATCATGAATAGCAATTACAGTAGCTAAAACATATCACAATAACATTCAATAACATGTACACAGTAACACACAAGCATACAACATCAAGCAATGACAATAGGTAAGTTCACTACCTTGCACCTCAAGCTTTCCTCTTACTTTTCCTTTGGTCCCCTTGACTTTCCAACCATGTGGGCACTCGATCAACATTACCAAACATCCTCTTAGATGTTTCAAGGTCCTAAACATAGTCGTAATGACCA
Source organism: Neltuma alba (assembly GCF_004799145.2). Classification (NCBI taxonomy): domain Eukaryota; kingdom Viridiplantae; phylum Streptophyta; class Magnoliopsida; order Fabales; family Fabaceae; genus Neltuma; species Neltuma alba. The sequence continues at coordinate 215,171 of NW_021631995.1, read as the reverse complement.
TACAATCTATTAGAACCACCAGATTACATAATGTTCAAGACTAGCTCTCTGGAACCTCAACCCTTTCTATTGGTTTTAGGGTTTTCTTTATAGTTTTCTAACATAAATCTCATTATTTCCCATCCTTAAGATCCATTTCTTGTCAATTAGGACCACTTTATATGGCCTTAGATTCAAGAAGATCAAATCTGAAAATTTTGCTTCCCGCGTACTGTTCACGCAGAAATTCCAGAATTTTTGCTTAACTTTGAAAATTCATAATTAATTCTAAGAAAATTAAAACTATGTGGTTCTAAGTCTCACTGAAAGCTCCTTAAGTTATCTTTAGATAAGAAATAATTTCAAGAACCAATTCTATGCTGAACAGTGCCAGAATTGTAGGGAATTCATCACTCTTCCAAAGGTTAAACACTGTTTCCAGATTTCAAACCCTAACTTTGAAAAATCACCATAAATCGTACATATATCTAAATGAAGTGTTCTACCCATGGATTCAAATCTTACAGAGTGTACTTTAATCATGCCAAATTCCAGAATCAGATACAAAGATTAACTTATTTAAAATAGGCATCAAATTAAATGCTACAACCATCACATACCTTGATCTTGAAGCTTGAATCTTGTTCCTTCTTTTTGGCCTTCACCCCTACGTTTTCTCTCTAAATTTTCATAGAGTTTTCCCTCTACAAATGGCTGCCAAAATGCTCTTCCAGTGTGGGGTATTTATAGCCAAAACTTTGGCTTGAATGGACTAAAATGCCTTTGGTGGTTAATAGAAAGAGTAAGGGCAATCTTGGAACTTCAAGTTAACTTTTACGTCATCATTGCATCATCTTCTTGCATCATCCTTACCTCATTCTTCTAAAAGAAGTGTCACAAATGTGGTGGAGGAGAAGGGAGACTAGATCCTAGCCGTTGGATTAAAACTTAATCCTTAAGTTTCCTCCGAATTTACTTGGCCCACGTTTCTCCAACTTCTTTATGGCCTTCCAGAGCTCAGAAAATTCTTCTGTCTGCTCCATAACTTTTTTTTAATTCTATATAGTATCTATGAATTTTCTTAGGCCATAACACTTCTTTTAAGCATTGCATAAAAATTTATTTACTAAAATACCCTTTTATCAGCATAATCAGCTTCTTAATTTATTAAAGCCATTCCACTGGCCTTTTGGTTGCGGGACTAATTTTATAAATTGGTACAACCTTTCAACCATTTGATCACATTTTCATATATATTTTTGAGGTCTCTTGCTATTTTAAATAATTACCTCAAACGGTATACTTTTTACCGGCCATAATCTCATAAATTCTATTTAAGCTACCTCAAGGGTATTTCGTCTTTTCTCTTCACAAAAGAGCCTTACAATATCATTTCCCATTTTCTGAGATTTTCTTGGAATTCTCTGTATACTCTTCCATTTTTACCCCTATTGGTCATAACTTTTTGAATTTACGATTTAGTTCCTCCTTGGACTTTTTTTTTTTTGACCAGACTCCTTGGACTTAACTTCATACAATCCTCAACTTAACTCTTGGCCTGTTTCTACTCTCTTTTCTCTTTCTGGGCCCTTAAGATTTTACTGGAGCCTCTAGCCTTGATTATATTTGAGCACCTGAAAACTTTTACTTTGCAGTTTAGTCCCTAAAACTGCTTTGACTTCCTTTCTCATCTTTGAGACTTCTACTCAAAAGGGGTCTAGTAGCCTATCCAATTCAGGCTATTTCTAGTACTTCTAGGCCCAAAAGTTTGGATGTTACAATTCTATCCCTCTCAAAAGAATTTCATCCTTGAAATTCCGAGTCAACCCTCTATTCTTCCCTTTAATGAGAGGTTAACTGAGGATAATATCCCCCCTTATACTTAACTCTAACCTCTTCAACTTTTCATTATGCTTCATTTTTTAGTTTCAACCCTGGACTCTATACTTACATGACTTGTCGTTTTATACTTTTCTGTTATTTACATGAGCATGGCATTTTGGGTTCTCTTAATACAACCTTTATCTATTCTTTGCTGTATACCCTGCCATTCCTCTTTACTTTAAGGGCATATCTCCTTTCTTTTCTTCATTGACTAGAACAGAATTGAGCCTAGTCTAAGCAACAATAGAGGTGTCTAGAACAAGTCAAGGGTACTCTCTCTATATTAGCCCACCACTAAAGGAGATTTCAATATCTTAAACTCATCTCTGGTCATCATCTTCCCAAAGAGGTACTATACTCTTATCCCTATGGCTTAGCCACTTTCTCTTAGGCTTGGTCTTTCACGACCTCAAGAGCTACTATGCTCTACCGTAAGCCTCTTCAGGATCCATCATGACCCTGGAATACTATCATCAATTTGAGCCGTTGTAGGATCTCTAGAAGACTTTAGACCATAGAGTTGAGTAATAAAATAAGTCACCTCCACTCAGCTAGTAACTTGACTGATTATTCCCCGAGACTGATCACAGATATTAGTATTATCTTCTTAGGTCTTACTCAATCCTTTCTGTCAACTCTTGGAGTTCTTAGCCTTTCCATATTTCTTTAGCCTTTAGTTTTAGCTTCCTTAGGCCACTTTCTTTTCTTTGTGCCTTTCGAATCCCTAGGCACTGGCTCATCTCTAGAGCCCATTAACTTTGCCATTGTATCAATGCCAGGCTACCTCATCTTAGGACTCTGTAGTCTTCACTGTCTCTTAATAATTTAGACAATATCGGGAGAGGACTTATATCATCACATTCTCATTGTCCTTCAGTATTCTGTAGTACCCTGTTAAGCTCAAGGAGCATCTGTTTGCATATCACACTTCTTTTGTCTTAACCATTTCACTCTCTCTCTCTCTAGGGTAAGGTCCGTCCTGTGCCTTGCCTCAACTGCTTCTACTTTTCTTATGAGAGGACAGATTACTCTGACTGGAGCATCGTCAACTCAACCACTTACTTTCTATTTCATTCCTTCAGAGGATAGCTTACTCTTACTAGAGCGGCGTCGCTCTGGTCCCGAGAACCACTTCCCAATCATAGAGAGGTACTTTATGATCAAGACTTTCCTCATATGCAATCTCTGCCAGGGTACATTCCTCGAATACCATATCCCTATTAAAGGGAGCCTCTCTACTAGATTATTCAATCATAAAGGCAGTGGCATCTATCTATAGGAATATCATTTCCTAGATTCCTTAATGGCCTGAGTGCCATGGTTACCCGCTCTTGGATACCTTCGAGACATAAGAAAGTACTATTTAGTTCGTAACATTATCATGTATCTAAGCATCATCGAGCTCTAGGTATCACCAGGAACTTGTTTATCTCTCTTTGTGTATTAGTTCCCAATGCAACCATCCACTATCATGTTCTTATTCATTTCCTTTCATCTCTATCCTTAAGAGGGATCTTGCCTCACTTTACTCTCTCTAACTCTCTTTACCTCATGACCAATTATTCTTATAGTCAGGTATTGATCACCATACCCTCATCACATCACACAACAAACATTTAATCACTTTGCTGTGTGGTATCTAGGTCTGGTAATTGTGTCATCATTGACCCTTTATTCATTGTCATCTACTCTCTGTCCCTTTGGTTCACTATCGCATAGGGATTTCTATCTCTATTCAGGGATTTGAATGAACCTCAAGCATATTATCCTGTTACCTTGCCTCTATCAAGGTCACATCGATTACTTAAGGTAGAGGTTGACATTCGGTTCCCTTGCTAGGGTATTAATTTATACCTTTGACTAGCTTATTGTACCCTTAACCATTTATTTCTATGGTCATATAATAATCATAAAGTGACCATATTACACAGCAGGCATTGATCATTAAAACATCTCTGCTGTGTCGCATTCCAATCAGGCACCTGTAACCAATCACCTAAGGCTTAGGTTGTCACCTTGCTTCCCTATTAGGATCTGGACTCCTATCCCTTACTGGCTTACCATACTCTTAGCCATTACCCTCTGGAGACATCTTTCAACTTTGACTCATTCCCTAGTCAAGCTCTCTTAGCTTAACCATTCCTCTCCTAAGGGGGAGTCTCTTAGCAGCGACTACCTATCTCTCAGATTACTCTCTGTCATTCCTTACTTTTCTTCTATGTCTATTTCCCTTGAAGAAAACACCTCAATATCTTAACCTTAGTTGGGCCAATCTTAGCTAATTTAGATTTTTTCTCATACCGAGCTTTGCTTGAACCAATACTCTACTTATACCTTAGTCAGAACCTCTACCAGAACTTATGTTCTGTCTCAACACTTGCCAGAACCTTTGTTCTGTTTACATACTTGCCAAAACCTCTGCTCTGTTTACATACTTACCAGAACCTCTGCTCTGATACCAAAATGAAATGTCCTGCCTTTAACCCCTTAGAGTACATATTCGTAAGTATTATGGTTCAAGCAGATCACGACACAAGCTCGTGGATTTAAAATTTCAACATGATTACTCGAGTTACTATTCACTGTTTAAGTTCCGGATTACAGGCCCAACTTCAAAAATTCATAACTAATTCCATAAAAATTGTATTGAGGTGTTCTAAAATTTTACAGAAAGCTATTTCAATGCTCTTTAAGGGAAAAATATCTAATTAGACTTATCCTTACCTAATTCATACAGTTTAATCAATAAATATTACTGTTCATTTCATAAAATCTGAAACTTCCAGATTCTGTAGTGCAACTTTGGAATTTCATATCTCTTTGTGTACACATCCAATTGAGGTGATCTACCTCTCATTTTAAAGCATGGGATGTGTACTATGAGTCTACCAAATTTTGTGACTTAACTCATTCGTTTGATAGGTCAAACTGGAACTACAATCTCACTGCTCCAGAACCTACGTTTTATCCCTTAACATCTCTTTAATTCTTTTTATTTCTTTGGCATACATAACATGGGTTTACTCTTTCCCATTCATGCTCATACACTTTCATTCATGCCATAACTATTATAATTAATTACATGGCATCATTGGCATCCACAACATAAATTACATAATAGGAGAATATTGTTCATTAGAAATATTGTTCATTCCTCTAATCCTTTTGCACTATGTTCTTATTGCAACCATAAAGGTCATACAACCTCTTCTTGTTATCACAAGAAGAAAGGAATTTAGGGGACATTAAAATGGGTGCCCAAAGGTACTTATGTGCCTGTGACAACTCATACTAACCAAAAAGGACCCTAGAAGGTATGGGTACCTAAAACATGATTGCGTTGTTGCAGGTATGCCTTAAAGCATCCAGAATGAACAAATGGTACATCGACAGTGGATGCTCCAGACATATGACGGGTGATACTAAGAAATTCACATCACTTAAGCCAAGAGAAGGAGGCTAAGTAAGCTTCGGTGGCAATCAATCTAGAAGAATTGCTGGAATCAGACAAATAGGAAGTGACAAAGGAATGAAAGTTGAAGATGTGTACTACTTAGAAGGTCTGTGTCACAATCTGCTCAGTGTCAGTCAGAGTACCGACAAAAACAACTGGGTGATCTTCGATTCAGAAGAATGCTTAGTCATAAGCAAAGATGATTTGCCTTTGATGAAGGAAGAGTTGAATATAAAGCTGAGAGCTCAAAGGGATGGTAACTGTTATACACTTCAAATTGACTCAAAATTTGTTGAAAACTATTTTATTAGTAAAAAGGAGGAAAGTTGGGTTTGGCATAAATGACTTGCACATGTTAACAATGAATCAACTTTCAAAATTAACAAAAAGGGATTTGGTTACTGGGTTACTGAAAATTCAATACAAACATGATATTATTTGTGATGCTTATCAGAAGGGTAAACAAACAAAGTTTTCGTTTAAATCCAAGAAGATAGTCTTAACTGAAAGGCCACTCCAAATGCTTCATATGGATTTGGTTGGTCCATCAAGAGTTAAAAGTTTTGGTGGAAATTTGTATACTCTTGTGATAGTTGATGACTATTCAAGATTCACATGGACTCTGTTTCTTTCCTCTAAAGATGAAACATTTAATGCATTCATTGTTTTTGCCAAGAAGGTCCAAAATGAGAAAGGTATTTCCATTATGTCAATCAGGTCTGATCACAGAGGAGAATTTGAAAACAACGAATTTGCAGACTACTGTGACGAGCATGGAATTGGTCACAACTTTTCAGCACCAAGAACTCCTCAACAAAATGGAGTTGTTGAACAAAAGAGCAGAGTGCTCACAGAAATGGCAAGGGCAATGCTGAATGAGAAAGGAATTTCACAAGTATTCTGGGCAGAAGCAATAAGCACAGCTTGCTAAATCTCCAATAGAGCTTACATCAGAACACTGCTCGGGAAAACACTATATGAGCTATACAAAGGGAGAAAGCCTAACCTGGCTCATCTAAAGATCTTCGGGAGTAAGTGCTACATTCACAACAATAATAAAGAGAATCTCAGTAAATTCGATCATAAAGCTGATGAAGGGTTATTTCTTGGTTACTCTAATCACAGTAAAGCTTATAGAATTTTCAACAAACGCACTTTCACAATTTAAGAATCAATACATGTCGTGTATGCTGAAACTAAGCCAATCTCAAAACCTCTAGATGATGATGCTGAGATCGTTCAAAACTTTCAAAAACTGGATTTAAATAAATTTTCAAATAAATTACCTTCAGAAGAGTGTTTAGAAAACAAAAATGATTTAAATGAACCTTCCTCACAAGAAAACTTAGAACATCTTAAGGCTTGGAGACATAACCGAGACCACCCTCTGGAACAAGTCATTGGTAAAGTCAATGAAGGGGTCAAAACCCAGAGACAAGTGTTCAATGAAGTGCGCTTCTCTGTATTTATCTCGCATATTGAACCTACCAATGTGGATAAGGCTCTATCCGATGAATTCTAGATAAGAGCTAAACCAATTTGAGAGAAATCAAGTTTAGGAATTGGTACCTAGACCTAATGATCATCCAGTCATAGGCACCAAATGGGTATTCAAAAATAAGCTCAATGAATATGCATAAATCGTTAGAAACAAAGCCAGATTAGTAGCTAAAGGCTATAATCAGGAAGAAGGTATTGATTATGAGGAAACATATGCTCCAATAGCTAGATAGGAAGCCATACGAGTACTCTTAGCATTTGCTTGCATAAAAGATTTCAAATTATATCAAATAGATGTTAAAAGTGCATTTTTTAACAGTTATATTTTAGAAGAAGTTTTTATCAAACAGCCTCCTGGTTTTGAAGATTCAAACTTTCCTAGCCATGTTTACAAACTAAAAAAGGCTCTATATGGTTTAAAACAAGCTCCTAGAGCTTGGTACAAATGCCTTAGTAATTTTCTGATAGAAAAAGGTTTTGAAAGAGGCAAAGTAGACGCTACACTTTTCATTAGAAGAAGTAGAAAGGAACTTTTGATTGTTCAAATTTACGTGGATGATATTATTTTCAGAGCTACTAATGAGGATCTCTGTCAAGAGTTTGCCAAGCTAATACAGGGTGAGTTTGAAATGTCAATGATAGGAGAACTGAACTTTCTTCTGGGATTGCAAATTAAGCAGAAGAAAAATGGCATATTTATATCCCAGACGAAGTATTTGAAGGAGTTACTAAAGAAATATGGATTAAAAAATGCCAAAAGTCTAAAAACTCCTATGAGCTCAATCATCTCGTTGGATGCAGACGAAAAGGGCAAGGACGTGAATCTGACCAAATATAGAGGAATGATTGGTTCATTACTCTATCTTACTGCAAGCAGGCTCGATATTCAATTCAGTGTGGGAATGTACGCAAGATATCAATCAGTCCCCAAAGAATCACATGAAGAAGCCATCAAGCGAATCCTCTGATACCTTATCGGAACACAAAATTTGGGAATCTGGTATCCAAAGAAGGAAGCAGAATATCTAATAGGATACTCTGATGTAGATCATAGAGGTTATAAGATGGATAGAAAGAGTTCCAGTGTAGAATGTCAATTCTTCAGAGGGTGCCTTGTCTCATGGTCAAGCAAAAAGCAGAATATTGTGGCAGTTTCCTCTACAGAATCAAAATATGTTGCCACTACTAGCTGTTATGCTTAAATTCTATGGTTAAGACAACAACTATAGGATCTGGGAATCAATTTGAGAGAGATTCCAATCCTATGTGACAACAGGAGTACGATAAGCTTGTCCAAAAATCCAGTTCATCATGCCTGAAATAAACACATTGACATTTGACATCATCTCATTCAGGATCATGTTCAAAAGAAAGATGTAAAAGTAGAATTCATTCCTACCGAATATCAAATAGTGGATATGTAACATCCGGATTTTTGGACCTAGAAGTACTAGAAATAGCCTGAATGGGATAGGCTACCAGACCCCTTTTTAGTAGATGTCTTAAAGATGAGAAAGAAAGTTAAAGCAGTTTTAGGGACTAAACTGTAAAGTGAATGTTTTAAGGGGCTAAAGGGTAATCAAAGTTAGAGGCTCCAGTAAAGTCTCAAAAGCCCAGAAAGAGAAAAGAGGCTAGATACAGACCAAAGGTTAAGTTAGAAGCCTCAAAGAGATTGTTTTATGAGGTTGAGTCTAAGCAGGGGTAAAACCGTAAATTCAGAAAGTTATAGCCATTAGGGGTAAAAATGAAAAGTACTTAGAAAATTCTAAAAAAATCCCAAAAAATGGAAAATAATATTCTAAGGCTCTTTTGTGAAGAGAGATGATGAAAATACCCCTAAGGGAACTTAAAAGGAATTTATAAGTTTATGGCTCAGTTTGAGATGTAGAGGTAGATTTAATTGTTTGAGTCATAAGGAAACCTTAGAAAATTATGGTAAAATGGGGATGTATGATCTAAGAGACTATAGAAAATTATAAAATTAGTCTCATCCCCAGAAGACCAGCAAAATGGCTTTAAGAATACTTAAAAGCCAGTTGTGCCAAAAAAGGGCATTTTAAAGAATGATTTTTAAGTGGGGCTACATGTTGAATTATGACCTGAGAAAATTCACAAATTTTCTCTAGAGTATGAGGAATTTTATGATATTTTTGGATGAATTTTTGGAGCTCTGGATTGAATAAAATGCTCCAGTCAAATATTAAATAATTTTATCCCCTAAATAGGAGACAAAACCAAAGAAAATATCTAAGAGCCATCATGACGATGCTGAGTCAGCATGCTGAGTCATCAAGCGTAATCATGACACCTACGAGTCATCATGCTGAGTCACCAGAAGATATTTATGGACAGCATAAAAATCAGAACGCAGTATGGGAATATTTTAGACAGTCTTTTGTCTACCCGTTATAGTGAAATCTCTACTGCATGACTTAGTAAGGTTAAGTAGCCTGTTAGTAGAGCTAATTATTTTTCCCTCTGCTCCTTTAAGGTGGCACCATATATGTACTTATTAAGATGAGAAAATAGTGTCAGAACATGTCCTGGTGGTACAGGGTAAGTCAGGACCTGAAAAGTATCCGATACGGTGCAAGATTGGCTTGATAGGTGGAGAAATAATTAAGAAAATATTTTTGCACGAATTTTCCATTTATTTTCTCCCTATTTTAATGCCATAAATGATGAAAGGACATGAAAGTGACAAGTGTACGGTTAGATGAGAAAAAGAAAATATTACGTGTACAGCTAGATGGAAGACACGTGTACGGTCGGATGCAAGACACGTGTGCGGTCGGATTAAAGACATGTGGCTTGATGATGTAAGCATGATGTCATCATGATGAGGTAAGCATGATGTCATAGGACACTTGTCACCGTAAGATCAAAAGAGAAAATGGACGGTCCAGATCGAGCCACGTATTTTTAAGATCAACGGTCCAGATTCAGTCTGTTTTTCTATAAATACCCCCTCCCCTCCCTACCATTTCGTCCAAGCATAAGGAATCCATGGGGAAGCTCTTGCAAAATGATTTCTAGAGAGAGAAAGAAGAGGGAGAAAGAAAGGCCAAGTGGTTTCAAGCCAGATCAAACTCTAAAACAAGGTATGTGATGGTTATAGCACCTGATTTTATACCTATTTCGGATTAGTTACTGTGAGTATCTGATTCTGAAATTTTGCATGCTTAAAGTACACTCTGTGAGCTTTAAATCTATATGTAGAACACTTTATTTGGATATGTGTACGATTTATGGTGATTTTTCAAAGTTAGGGTTTGAAATCTGGAAACAGTGTTGAACTTTTGGAAGAGTTTCGAGTTCCGTACAATTCCGGTGCTATTTGGTGTAGAATTGGTTCCTGAAACTAATTTTCATGTAAATTTAACTTAAGGAGCTTTCAGTGAGACTTAGAACCACTCAATTTGGATTTTTCTATAATTAATTATGAATTTTCAAAGTTGAGCAAAAATTCTGGAAATTCTGCGTGAACAGTACCCACGAAGCAAAATTTCCAGATTTGGTATTCTTGAATCTAAGGCCATCTAAAGTGGTCCTAATTGACAAGAAATGGATCTTAAGGATGGGAAATGATAAGATTTATGTTAGAAAAGTTGGAAAGAAAACCCTAAGACTAAGAGAAAGGGTTGAGGTTCAAGAAAGCTAGTCTTGAACTTTATGTAATCTAGTGGTCCTAATGGATTGTATGATCAATGTGACTATGTTTAGGACCTTTGGAACATCCAAGAGGATGTTTGGTGATATTGACCGAATGTCCACATGGTTGGAAAGACAAGGGAACCAAAGGAAAAGCAAGAGGAAAGCTTGAGATGCAAGGTAGTGAACTTACCTATACTGTGTGCTTGATATGTATGCTTGCATGATGTGATTGTGTTGCCGTGATGTGACTAAGCTATGATGAAATGTTTGCAAAGTTATGTTTGCAAGCTTATGTTATGTTTTGCCTTGGCAATATGTTATGGAAGCATGAAATGCTTTAGCTTACTTTCCATGGCATTCATGTGTTAATGTTATAACATGTCATGCATGTGCATTATGTCTTGCATGCTTATGGGTAGTGTTTGCTACTGAGATTTCCCCGAATCTCACCCCTCCCTAACCAACCATTTAGGTCAATCAATGATGGGCAATAATGGCATGAGAAGCAAGGAGAAGTAAGCGGAGAATTATTCTTGTTAATGGATGAGACTGTTGATAAATGTATAATTCTACTATTTTGTGAACTACGTTATGGATGCCAATGATGCCATGTCTTTAATTATAATATTTATGGTATGAATAAAAGTGTATGAGCATGAACGGGAAAGAGTAAGGCCATGTTATGTATGCCAAAGAAATAAAAAGAATTAAAGAGATGTTAAGGGATAAAACGTAAGTCCTGGAGCAATGAGTTTTTAGCTCCAGTTTGACCTATCAAAAGAGTGAGTTAGGTCATAAGATTTGGTAACCAAAGAGATCTGATGTTTCTCTTTAAAATGAGGGGTAGTTTGCTCGATTCCGATAACCGAGCAGAAAGTTATGCCTTTCCAAAGTTAGGCAAAAATACAGTAAAATCTGAAAATGACCAAATGAACAATAACTTTTTCAAAGGAAATTGAGCTCGAATTTCAAGGCAATCAGTTCAGAAACTATTTTTCCTCAAAATTTTATCCAAAGAGCTTTCTGTAGAACTTGGAATCACTCAATTTCAATTTTTCTACAATTAGTTACGAATTTTTGAAGTTTGTCACATTTTAAGGTGACAATGAATAGTAACCCGTAAATGAAAATTTTCAAACCTGATTTTTCATCAATTGTAGCCTTCAAAAGTGATTCCAAATGCTTCTGCAAGGAAAGTTAATTGATTTAAACATGAGGTGTTATAGGATATTTTCACAAAGCGTCTCGATCAACAAAAATTCAACTACTTTAGAAGAGAATTGGGAATGGTAAATCCCAATGAGTTGTAAGAAATCTCTTATTTGAATCTTTAGATTTAATATTTTGATGATTAAAAGACTAACTTAAGCATCGGAGCGTATAGAAATTTGTTTTACAGGAAGCTCTATTTTGTCGAAGAAAAACAGAGATAAACAGAGTATAGAATGATCGATAAAGACATCGATAATCATACTGCCAGGAAGGGATAATTTATCGATCAAATGATCGATAAATGAAGCATATGAGGAGAAAGAATGAAGTTAGAAGAAAAATTATCGATAAGCTAATCAATAGGACAATTATCGATCAACGTATCGATCAAGAGCAACAGGGATTTGAGACCTTCGCTCAATTTGGTAAGCACTATCGATAAGCTGATCGATAAACTATTAATCGATCAAATGATCGATAAATCAGACCAGGTACGCATTTCCTTTATTAATGTTTATCGATAACATGATCGATAATTGCCTTCATTGTTCTTGTGTGTTCTTCATATTTATCGAACATATGATTAATCAATCATTGATCGATAACATGATTGATAATTTTAGTAATTATAATGTCTTTGTTTTTGAAAGCCCCTCGTCAGTTATCGAACCCTAACTTGAAAAAATCGTTCCCTTGTTCCTACGTAACAATCCAAAATTCACTATTCCATTAAATTTCTGACCTCTTTCAACTTGAATCCAACCCTGAAGCTTACTCGTTCTCCACCGCACTCATCAAACACTCCCTTAACCGATTAAATCCTCAGAATCCTTTAGTCTAACAGAAAATAGCGAGAGTCAAGCAACTAAATGTTGAGCGTGAAGAAAGCGCAGAGAAACAAACTCAATCCAAAGATACTACTCCCTTGGGTACAAAGAAAAGATACAGACTGAAAGTGAGGGAAGAATCTTTGAAGAAAAGTCCTCAAAATATGAGAAAGTTGAGCTAAAGAGCAACCCACTCCTCAGAGAAAATCTCCCTGGTTAAAATCCAAGCTACCAATGGTCACCGAGGAATCTGAAACAGAATCTGATGAGGAAGCTTCAGTTCAGAAAGTTGTGGAGGCTGCCTTGAGAGTTCCCATCCCTAAGCAACTAAGACAAAGAAAGCAGAGAGCCAGTGAAGATGTGTCATGTCAAATTCCTACTGAAAGTATCCCATCTGATTTTTCTGAGCTATTGATTGGGAACCTAGACAGTGATGTAAATTCAACTAAGTTTAAGACGGATTTTGCAAATAAAAAATTTTGTCCTATAGTTTCCGTGGATATTGAGAGTCTAAAGAAAAATAAACAGATTAATCTGGATTTGAGTAACCCCCTAGAATACTATTCGAATTGGTTGATTATTAGAGGAGAGTATTGTCCTGAGGTGATTAAGAGGTTCTACTGTAATATGGAATCCGTCGAAGAATATGATGAGCAGGATAATCTGATTAATGACTATCTAAGAGTTAAACTGAGAGGCCGAACCTTTCACATTTCTAGTGCTAAGCTGAATGAACTGCTGGAAACCCAAGAATCTGTGAGAGGAGGTGATATGAATGACAGCAAAGCTTACAAAATTCTGATGCAAAGTAATGACTACCCCAGTGAACTAAACTTTCCACCTAAGCAAATGTGTGATTATTATAGAATAATCCACTATCTATTCGAGGAGCATGATCAATAAGTCTAGGAGTTTTTCACATCTGACTCAAGATGATTATTTGCTACTGCCAAGATAATCAATGGACAAAAGATCAACATAGGGGATTTGATCTTTCATGAGATGAAGGATTTTGTCCTTAACAAATCCAAGTCTACACCAATTCCCTATCCTCAATTGGCTACTTACATCCTTCAAGAAAATAACATCGCCCCTTTCGAGAACGGAGAACTTAAGACAAAATTTTCTACTTTTGTTATCACCTAGCTCAACAAAATAAGAATTCCTTTACCCTTCAGATCCTTACAGAAGATGACTCAGAAAGATAAAGGGAAGCAACCAGCTACAAGCACTTTTAGAACCCAGGATGAGGCCGAATCCACTGTAGCTCCCTCTCATACCCCTGGGCCATCATTTCTGCAAAGATCAATCAGGGAGATGTTTCAAGCAGAACTTCAAGAATTTGAGAGAAGAGTTTATGCCACGGCCAGAGACTATGGGGAAGTCCCCGATAGAAAATTTGAGGGCATTTCCAAAATTCTGGATCTTCATCGACAAGCAATGATAGTTTTGGAAAAAGAAGTCTCTCAGAGATTTGATCATGTTGACAAAGAGATCAAAGAGCTCAAAGGGATGGTGGCCTTTTCTCTGCAACAACTTCTCTACGCCCAGCACCTCTTTCAGTTTTGAGGATTTACTCTCTCACCCACTATCTCCTCCTCACCATGAGCCTGCACCACCTACTTCACTTATACCCACTTCTCCTGTTTCTACTTCACCATCTATCCCCTCTACCGCTCCCACTCCCCCTACTACCTTAGCTCTTATCACTGTTTCCTAGCCAATCCCTTCTCTACATTTTCCACCCTTCTCTCCACTTTCTCAACTTCCCCCTCTTCCTATTCCACTTCCCATGCCTACTGTTTCTATTCCTTCCCCTTCTTTTGATGCTGACAAAAAGGGGGAGAAGGAATCTGCCTAGTTTAATTTCATGCTTTTACTGTTGTTTTATGAGTTTAGTTTCTTGTTTTTACTGTTGTTTTATGACAGTTATGTACTTTGTTTTATTCTGACAGTTATGTACCTTGTTTTCTGATGTTATTATGAATTCTGACAGCTCACCCTTATCAGTTCATTTTTTTTTGTGTTGCTTTTCTGTCCTACTTTGATCTGTCAAGAGTCCTTGTTGTATTTGTGATTTGATTCCCATTGTTATTTGATGCTATGTAGTTAAAATTCCTCACCTATGTTTTGTCATCATCAAAAAAGGGGAGAATGTTATAATTACGATTTTAATAACAAACTAAGGAATTTGTGTTGATTGATTACCTAATCGATCAAGAGATTATCGATAACTTGATATATAATATTTCTGTACAAACAAGTAACTAAGCGGAAACATTGATCGATAACATGATAGATAATGTGTTAATCGATCAATTGATCGATCATTGTTAACTCAGTTATGTATAAAAGTCTGCAGAAAATTATCGATCAAGTGATTGATAATCAAATGATCGAATAACTGTCAGATAATGGGATAAAAGTCTAGTAAGCATTTATCGATCACATGATCGATAAATAGATCATCGATGAGCAAAACAGATAAATGGTAAAGCGCTCTACTCACTTTGTATTTTGTCTTAATTACCACTTATCGATCAGTGATTTTTCGATAACGTGATCGAACATTGCTTTATAACCCACTCAATATGCAGGTTGTTATCCTTGTGGCTTATCAATCACTTGATGGATCAGTGAATTATCGATCAAATGAGCGATCATTGGTATCTTGTCTTTAAATTGTGGTTTTTCGATCACCTGATCGATAATCCAATTATTGATAATATGATCGATCACCCGTTTACGTGTATGCTCTGTTTTTCACATAACATGATCGATAAATCAGTTTCTTGTCTTTACAGGACTAAGTCTCTTTGTTTTGTTTTATCGATCACTTGATTGATCATTCCTTAATCGATCATTTATTCGATAATTTATATAGTTTGTGTTTTCACTAAATATACTTTTCTTTATCATTTATCGATAAGTTTATCCATCATCTATTTATCGATAAAGTGTTCGATCATTATTCCTTGAAAATCTATTTCCATATCATTCTGTTTATCGATAGCCTAATTGATCAACAAGTGTTCGATCACTTGTTCGATCATGGACTGATTTCAATAAAACTTCAATCAGTTGCGATGATTCTCAAAATATGTTGCCTATTTCATTCAAGCTTTTCTCAACCTTCATGTTTGTTTTAATTCTCTATTTAAAGAAATTTAGAATCAAAAGAGACCTTAAGCTTCCTTTTCTCTACATACCTTTATGAAGTCACCATTTCCTTTTATCGATCACTTGATCGATAAACATAGTTACCTGTGTCAAAAGTTCTCACTCTGAATAATCAGTAACTTGATCGATCAACTAGTCATCGATCATTATTTCGATCAAGGATGTCTAGTTATTGTTCAAAACATTTAGCAACTGATTGATTCTACTTTTAAACTATGAGTATTCATTTTATCATTTGTTCAATCTGATATAAGTCTTACTCTGTAAAGAGAAACTTATTGAATTAAAATACTATTGCAGATTACGAAGAAGAACTCAACGGCTCTCCAACGATGGCCTGTAACCTACCATGTCAGAAGCATTAATGGCGAGAACTGTTGCAATTGAGAAAACACGCAACTGAACTCTCAATGGCTAGAAACTCTTCCGTGTAACAGTTATTAAACTACCTCAACTATAAAAGGCGCGAAGAAGCATTAAATAAACAGATTGAATACGTGAGCTACCCTCTACTAATTATTTACTATTACATTCAATACTCTGTTCTAGGATATACCGAGCTTCAGTGTTTCTCATTCAATTACTCTGTGAGAGAGTCTGTATCTATCATCGTAAATCACGTTCTGTGTGAAACTCTTGAGAGGGATTTTAACCTTACGGGTAGTAAGGGGGAGTGATTGACCGAATTAATTGCTGTACTGCGGTACCAAGAGCCCCATTAATCTTGGAACATAGTGGAATACTCAGAGGTGTTCTAAGGACTGGATGTAGGTCAAGTGGTTAAGACTGAACCAGTATAAATTGTGTCCTCTTTCTTCGGTGAAATCTCTCTAACGCACACTCTCTGTTTCTGTTAGCTTATTGTTTTAAATTCACAAGATTTTTATAACTCACCCAATTCACCCCCTCTTGGGTAAGACTGTCATTAACAAAATCAATCATATCCAGGCCCCTCCTTTCATCCTCTGTCACCCTCTCTCGTCAAAACCTCATATTTCTCCATTTCTTTTGTCATCCTCCACCATAGGTAGCTTGGGATCATTACTGGTTGTAATGCTTCAGTCTCCAATGCATGGCTAGGCTCTTATTGTCTTGAAGGTGGATCAATAGCATGAGTTCTAGGAGCTTAAAAAGGGGAGTTAGCTTTATCCGTAGTTTTAGTTGTGTATTTATGATTTCCTAAGTCTTAGGAGTTGTAAATGGGAACTAAACTATTTTGATTATGGTTGTAATTAATTCTGGATAATCAATTTATGTATTAGATTAGTTGGTGTAGAATTTTAAGCTTATATATGTGTGGTTGCATATATGATTCTATGCAATTCTCTTGTTACTCTTCCTTTTACATCGTATTCTAGACTGTTGAGTTAATCTGGTTTTGCATTGAACTAATTACATCAATTAATCCTAATACACACTCTAAGTGAGCTTAATAGGATCTTATGAAATGCATGGTCATTGATTAAGATCCTAGACTTAAAGGGTGCTTTAAGGTTTTTCCTTTTGAAAACTTAGTGATTTCTACTCCTTATATTATTTTGAACTATGATTGCCTAAAATCCATTTTCAAGAGGCTTCATCAATTGTTTTAACACCTGTTCTTCCTTCATTTCTGTTTTTAATCTTCCAGAAATTCAAAAACACATTTATATTGTAGTTTAATTCATTTGATATGTTCCAAATGGAAACCCCCAATTTTACCTTGTTCAGTTGCATTTTGATGACATTTAGTTAACCTAGGACTAATAATTTAAGGCTCCAATTAAGAGAACAACCCAGGGTTGCACCCTATAGCGTAATCCTTGGATTATCTTTTGCATTTAACCTCCAAGGCACTAAGTGAACTATTAGATTCATTGTGGGTGGTTCTTTTGCTGAACTTGCCAAAATTTTTTGAAACTTTTGAAAATTTTGAAAGTTTGCCCAATCGTCCATCACTTGCTTTTGAGTTTTACATTGAATTTTTGAAAAATCTAGTGATGGATTGTTGAGTTGGATTGTTCTGTTAGTTATTTTGGTAAGTAAAGGTGGTATAGGAACTTAGAATTAAGGTTGATCCGGATTTAGAGAGTTAGAGAGCTCTTTGTGAATTGAAATTATGACCTCACTGTTTCAGGTTGCGGCTTGAGGAAAGGCCAAGGAAAGAGCTCTTTGTGAAGTGAAGTCGCGACCTAAAACAAAGAAAAGAAATAGGGATGGCTCTTGGTGAACTGAAATTGCAATCTTGATTTTTCAGGTCACGACCTAGACCTCCTTTATAGCCCGAACTCTCCACTGTGAGTTGAAGCCGCAACTTGGATACCTCCAGGTCACGACTTGATGAAAAAAATCAGAAAGTCCTACTACAAAATCACCTCTCTATCCTTAAGTTTTTAATCCTATTTACTATCATACTCCTTGAACCTGCCCTAGACCTCATCTAGATATGTTCAAGGATCTAAAACCCTAATGCCTATTTGGTAATTGCTCACCCTAAAACCCCAAAACCCTTTCCTCCTTCCTATTCTCTTCAAACTACATTCTGTCTGCATTCTTTCACCATAAAAGTCATGACTCACCTCTGATTCTTGTGACTTGCTTATCATCTCTTCCCGTCAAGCCAAATCCTCCAAATCTCCCCCCAAATCCAATCTTTCATCATCAATCTTTAGTTTTTGAATTAGTTTTGGGTGATGAATTGTTGTGAATTGGATCAATTTTGACTGTTTTGGTGCTTGCTTAAGAGGTTGTGCATGTTAGAATATGTTAGGCTTTGAAATTTTTTTGTTGTGGTAGCTTTTTGTGAAGCCAAGTCGCAACATGGCTGTTTTAGGTCGCAATACAAACTGGATTTTCAATAGGGGAAGACTTACTATGTCTTCAAGTCGCGACTAGAACCCTCAAACAAAGTTATGTTCTCTATGATGCTAGCTCACGACCTCACTGTTTCAAGTTACAACCTAGACCCTGTTTCTCTTATATCCATTTCTCTTCTTTTTTCTTTATGTAACTCTCTATAGAAGGACCCTTTTTAAGTTACCTTTGCATCTTTTTCAAACAAAATGATTACCTTTTTAATCCAACCTCTTTGCATTAAACAGTTTTCTCAAAAACCATGCCCATCCTTGAGCTCTTAAGAATTCTAGATTTTGAAAATAATTTTTCTAAGACTTTATGGGTACTTTTGGGATCCATGTATGTTTTTAAGTGATTATTTTGATCCTTTTAATCATCATCCTAAGGTTTTCTTTTGTGATAAGTGTCCTAATGCCATGTGAATAGTGCATGTTGATTGAAACTTTGTGTATGAGCAGTTAAGATATGAACCCTTTTTGGAAGGATATTCTTGATCCTTAATTCCTATATTGAGTGATTATTCAGCTGGTTTGCATTCTCTAAAACTTGTTTTAGCTCTTGGTCAAAATTACATGTGCATTTATGATTTTGAATATGATAGAGGCATTTCTATGTACACCCTTTGACCCAAACATAATCCACATACATCTATCCATTGTTCACCCCTTTTGATCCTTCACTTCTTTCGTTTCATTTATCACTTTAAGTGTTTGAACCACAATTTTAATTGAGTTAATTTTATCTTGATAATTGAGATTTTCTAACCTTTATGGGTTTTTGCTGGGAATACTAGCTGTACAATTGAGGAAAAGAATAGAAAAAGGCAAAAAGAAAAGAAAAGTGATTTAAAAAAAGAAAATAAAGAAAGAAAAATAAAAAAGGAAAATAAAATAATACATATATATATACACTTAAGCTATAACAATAGAATAAAGTTGAATAAAATATTCCCTTGGTGGTAAAAGGTTAAGTTTTGAACTTCTTTGTTTAAGAATAGATGACATTTGACTCACATCACTTTAGCTTTCAACATTCGATTTCACCATATTTCCCTTCTATCTAGCCTTTCTATCACTACAACCTTAAAATTCCTCTTGATTCTTTATATAAATGCTAAATGGTAGTGGAGATTTTAGAGCTATTATAAGCCTATGGTAGGGTGTTTGCTACTTGAATTTTGAGTGAAAAGAACCCCAATGAGGAGAAATGAGTGAGTAAACACTTACATCCTTTAAGTAAATCTCTAGCGTTCATGCATTTAAAATCAATTATACCTTGCATCTAATTACTTAGCATTATTCATGTTATCATTTTTGCTTTCCCAAAAGATGTTGATTGATTGGTTCTTGAGATTATTTTTGAGCATGCTGATTTCCTTGATTGTGCCTGTACTTTTTTTGAAATGATTCAAGTCTTTGTCTAGGAGTATAAAGGTTCAAGTGTGGGGGAGTGATAGAACCTAATCTTTACATGGTTTTCTTAAGTGTTTTTTGGTATTTTGCAACACTTTTACCCTCATTTTGCATGCATTTATAATGTCATTGATGCATTGTATTTTGCTGATTTAAGGGTAAAAAAGGTCAATTATCTCATCTAAACTGTAAAGCTTTGGTCTTTAATTTGTTTAGTCTTTATAAAGCTCTTCACTTCTATTTTTTGGCATTTGGAGGAGGTTTAAAGACCTAAGATGGAGCATTTAAGGAGCCACAAGTTCAAAAGAGCAAAAATGCAAGACTAGAAGTACTTCTGTGTCCCCAGATCACAACATAGACTTCCCAGGTCATGACTTGGATGTTTTCTCATGGACATATTAGGGGAGTTTTCTTAGTCTAATTCTATGCTTAAACATGTATTAGATATTTCTAAATTTAGAAATTTCTACTCTTGTGTAAGACTTGATTACCATTTTGTTAATCTTGTGATTAGACTATTTTAATTGAACTAGATGATATCTTAGGTTTGATTATATATATATATATATATCAGTTTTGATTCCTCATTGGTTAGTTGATTGTCAATGATTATTGATAGTTAATTTGCTTGCTTGGTTTTTATGGATGTTGATTGATAATCATTGAGGGCATTTGCATCATCTATTTAATTGCACCCTAAGCGGTTTTTAACAATGTTTTTAAGAGGTGTTAATTATTTTTGATTAAAGTAAGTTTTTATTAATTAAAGCATTGGATCTAAGTGATTGCTTGGGGTTTTTATCCAAACTCAGAGATTTTCAAAACTCCCATATCATTTTAAGAGCAATGATAGCCAAGTTTTTATCATCAAGAGCCTATCTCATCATATTTTCCCTTTAATCTAAAACATTCTTTCATTAATTTAAAAGCACCAAAAAAATTTACTTCTTTACATTTTACCTTTATTGTACCACTGTTTTATCACTTACAACCCTCTTTTTTTCCTAAATCAATATGCTTTTGATAGCCAATTTAGTCTAGGTTTTCTAATAAAAGTGCTCCTCAAGAAGAATGATAGGTTGTGTCCTATAGTACATTATTTGGTGCAATCATATTCTTGATGACCCAGAAGGTGACATCCCGGTTTGATTAGAATTCTTCCATAAACCAAGTTCAAACATCAATTTCTAGCCATTTTCTATCCTCTAATCCATATACAATTCTTGAATCATTCATATCTCATTATATGGCTAAAGAGAGCCTTTCATCGTTCGCTTTGGGGTTCTCGCTCAAAAATAAATCCAAGCTATGCAGTATAATACAAACTCGGGTCGTTTCTCTTTTGGGAGCCTTAAGGGGTTCGCCGCAGCGAAACATGGCAGAGAGTTTTGCTTCTTGACGGACAACGTTCGCCGCGGCGAAAGCAGAAGTGTGCCGCGGCGAACTGAGGCAGAGGCTCCTCTCTTGCTTCTTGTGCCTTGAGCTCTTCAATTGTGGCCCCAATCTCTAGTGTCCTATAATAAAAAGCAACAAATTGAAGTATCAATTGTCCTAGAAATCAATTGAATACAATTAATAACCAATTATGACAATTTTATCCTCAAAAAGACACTAACTTAAAGTAAGGACTCTTAATCTAAATTAAGCACAATTATCATTAAAAAGGGTCAAAAAATACCACAAAATCATGGACAATGTAATGAAAAGATAATAAAAACTTGAGCTCAATCAATGGCATTTTGGGTAGCATGGTTTCCCTGGGGTTTTAGCCATTTTCAACCATCCAAATCAATTTCAAATCTTGCACTATCAAGGTAATTAAAACCTTAATGAATGCTTTACTTACCTTACATGATTGTCTGAGGATAACTTAATCTTCTTCTTCTCTTTTTGCTCTTCCTTTTTAAAGTTTCAAGAGCAAAACCTCCTCCCCTAAGTTTGCCCATTTTTTTTCGAATTGTTTGAATTAAGGGAGGTATTTGTAGACAAATTTTTAGCTTAGATTTCTATTTTTTCCCTTAAAGAAGCCCTAAAATTCCATTGTTACTTGGCTCTTGATCTAACCCTTCATCATAAGATCATGCCACATGTCCCTTCAAGTTTACAAGTGTCCTTCCACCTATTACCCAAGTGATTTATAAGGCAGTATTTTATTAGTCAATTCTATTCATCCAAGCAAGCTTACCCGTTAACAAATCATATTATTCCTTCCATGTCCTCCCCTCCATTTTTGGCCCCAAACCATGCAAAAATTTTGGGAAAAATTTTGCTCTACTGAGCTTTTAATTATTACACTGTATAATTTTTTAATATCCGTTAATTTTTCTGTATCCTGTCTAATTCAGTACTTCTAAGAATTCATTTTTCTATGCCAATAACTTTTTTTTAATGAGAAGAAGTTCCCTTATTTTTTCTTAGGTCAAAATTTGACTTGTGACTCCTATTTAATTTTTCCCGAAATCAACATCTTACCAACATAATTTGGCTTTAAATATTTTAAAGCTAACCTCTGCACTTTCTGTAACATCTTAATTTGTCACCCAAATTTTATATTAAATGAAAGTAATTGGAACCATTTAATAAGTCCTTAAGTTTGGAAAATTTTGGATTTTTAAATTGCTTTTCTCGGGTTACTATTCATTATAACCCTAAATTTGGCACAACTTTGAAAAATTATAACTAATTCTAAAAAAATTGAAATGATATGGTTCTAAATTCTACTTAAAGCTTTCAACTATATATTTAAGGGAAAAATATTTTCATATTACAAATTCAGCTCATGTGTGCCCAATTTCCACATCAATATGTATTGTTCATCTTATGAATTTTTTTATTTTTCAAAATTTATACCTAACTTTGGAAAGACAACTTTTTGTACAAAACTCCAATTTTTATGAATTGTCACTCATTTTAAAGATAAAAAAGACATCTATTGATCTAACAAATTTCATGATCCAATTCCTTCATTTACTCAAAAACACATGTGGTCAAACTTTGGCTTATTTTAGGTCAACTTTTATCCTTTAAGAGTTCAACTTGTCCTAATTCTATCTTAGCATTTCAAACATATGTGGACCATATTTCATAGCATTTATAGAGCATTTTCACATAGGATATAAACCCCATATAGTCAGCGAGTCATCAAAGTCACAAATATTACATCTTTATAACATAATATCCACGAAGTTCCACATAAGTATCTCTCAAGATGTGATCACCTCCTTGCATTTCCCATGACCGCTTAGAGCCCCTAATGGTGTTATTTTGGACATGGAGAAGAGTGATATTATATAAAAATCTTAGTAGCAAAGAAGCATAATTATAATGTCAATCATGCAAGGATGTTACATGTAATTTCACAAATCATCAATCAATTTTCATGCCATGAAAGAGAGCACTAAACTATTCCAAAAGTCAATTCAATAATGTATATAGCCAAGGCATATAGTGCAATAAGTCAAACACATTAGCATTTATCAAGCTCATCCATAACATGGCACATAATCAAGGAATTACATAAAGTAACAACCAAGCAAGATAACATCAAATTGTACGTTCTAAGCTACCTCTTACCTCCTTGAATAACATGGCCTCTTGCTCTTGTTCTTAAGCTCCCACTTGTTCAAAAATAATGCCTATCAAATAACAAGAATAATGGTATTTCAAATCAGAAACACCATTTCATTAAACAACTCTTTCTAAAACCCTACGCTTTAACCTTTAATTTAGGGTTTTAGCATCACCGTTCTTTACATAATTCCCACAGGTTTTTCCTACATAATTCTTTATGTAGGATCCACATTTGAACTTAGATTCATCAAAATCCAATTCCTTCCTTCCTTATTCAGTTTAGCCGAAAGGTTTCCTAGGGTTCCAAAATTTCTATTTTCAAGTTCAATGCTTCCAAACACATGTTCTCCATATATCCCTACACAAATTCATCAAAATCAACAAAAACCAATGTTTCCCTAATTGGCCAAAATACAAAAAACTCCAAAATAAATTATTTTCATTTTATTTTCATCTCCCAGGCCTCAAATACTATTCTGCACCCTTTACTCTATTTTTTGTATTTTTTGAGAATTTTTTGGTACACTTTCCAACTTTGTTGTTCAATATTGACCGAATATGTTGAGAATTATAGTTTGGTTTCAGTTTAAAAGTTGTGCCGTCTATCTGTTAGCCACTCTACTTGACCCATGGTCTATTTTATATTTCTCATTTTTAGGGTTAAAATTAACAAGATGTGATACTTTCAGAGGTTGAAAATAATGTTAAAATCTATAATAACCTCTCAACTAATTTTTCTCATTTTTATGTGAATTATTGAGGTCTCTACATATTTAAAATAACTCACTTTAGTCAATTTTTCTTAATTAGCCAAAATAGTAATAATTATAAAAAATCCTAAAATAAATTATTTTTACTCTCTTCGCACCTTTTGGACCTCAAATACTGTTTTAAACCATTTATTTTATTTTTCATGAATTTCTGGGAATTTTGAAAATTTTCAAGCATAATTTCCAATTTGTTCCTTCATTGACCAAAACTTTTCAAAATAACAATCCAATCCTTCCCCAAATTTTAATTCAAAAGTCGTTCCGCCTTTATCTTTACTATACTACTAGCCCTTGATCAATTCTAAGTTTCTTATTTTTCAGATAATAATCATCAAGATATGACAATAGCTTGATTAATACTCTCTTGCACATACTTTTGAAAGACCCCATTGTTAAGCGGATGAGATATGTAGATAATACCATTGGAGAAAACAAATGCCTTGTTATTTGTCCCCAGTTATTGAAAAGTAAATAGCTTATATCTATTTATATATATCTATATGTATTCAATTTCCAATGAGCTTAATGGTTTTGTTTCTTCTTATATTTTAGCAAACATTGGTCATTGTGCATTGCTTGCCCCATAGGCAATGTCATATACTGGGTTGATTCATTCAGTCGTCACCCAAGTGGTAATATTAAATGCATCTTCAATACATAAGTTTTGTCATCATATATTTGGTTTTCTTAATTCATTAACTTATTATGATATCTAGTTATTTCCATTTGGTCATAGGTCTTTGAAGACATTATATACGACGTAGGAAGCACGAGAGTAAAAATAGCAGATGACTTATCACAAACCAATATTATAATGTCTAGTCAATCGTCTGCGTGACTTCCACTCTATCACAAATTCATGGCTTATTTAGGGATAACTTATCCCCCTTGCTTGTATTAATAATTCACATTAATTCCTTTCATGCACATTACCCATCCATCAATATACTAACCATTTCCATACATCATCATATTTAGTCTTACATGCCATCATAATCATTTATCATAACATAACATTAGTGGCATATTCATATCATACATTTTCATACAAATTACATAATGTAATATAATACATTTCCTCAGTTTTTCCTCATTTTCTTGCTTCCACTTCATACATCATTTTGCTTGCTCATTATCATCTATTAGGGTTGGTTAAGGGAGGGTAAGATTCAAGAGAATTTCAATAGCAAGAAATAGCTACTCAAACATATGTGGCGAGCTTGGCATTCATAACATCTTGCAATTTAACATCTTTATAACAAAGTTTGGAAATCATCATGCATTTATCATAAAACACAAAAGCCTATAACATGCTTTGAATGTATTCATATTCACAATACATCAGTTCATAAAATCATATAAACATAAAAACATGCCATACATGCAAGCAAATACCAAGCACATAAAGGTAGGGTAAAGTTTGCTACCTTGTGTCTTTATACTTTCACTTTACTTCCTCTTGCTCCCTTTGCTTCCAACCATTAAGATTGCTTGATCAACCTTTCTATTTCTCTTCCTTAGTGCCTTATGGCCCTAAATACATCAACACATCATTACTGATTATTCATTAGAGCCATGGTAACTATCAATTTCAATACTTTACTCTCTTTAAACCATATTGACTTCTAACTGTTAAGCTTAATTTCTAATCTTTCTAAACATAATTGCACATTTTATTCCCATAATTTTGCATATAGAATCCATTTCCAAGATCAAAATTATCAAAATCCAACTTCTTCCCTTAGAACCAGCTTTGGCCGAAAACATAGGGTTTTAGGGTTCAAAATTCTATTTTCAATTCAAATGCTTCCAAACCTGCTTTCTCACCCTTACCCCAAACATTTTTTTCATTCTAAACACATTAAAAGCATCACAATCATAAAAAATCCAACCCTAACATGAACCTTAATCTGGCCAAATTTGTTCAAAGGTTAGAGAGTAGTTGGTTTTCTTACAAACTCATCACAAAACCACTTGATTCTTGTTCTTTTCAAGCCTTTAAACATTATTCTTACATCAATTTCATCCTCCCTTAAACCTATTAATTTCATGTAGCATGTCCTCCTAGGGTTTCAAGTGCCTAAAATCTAACAAAACCTATAGCCAAGCTCAACAACAACAAAGGTAATAGAAACTACCTTAAAAACTATGAACATACCTTATATTGAAGCTTGATCTTGCATGGTTTCTTTTGATCTTCTTCTCCTTCCTCCCTTCATATTTTCTGCTTCTCTCCTCTTCTTTCTTTGTGGTGGCTGAAAATTTAGGCTATATGGGAGGGGAAGGGTTATTTATAAAAATTTGCTTAAATCCTAGCCATTAATCTTGTGTGTGTATGGCTTAATCTTGGCCATTTATGATTCCTCCCTCTTGATTTTGCCACATAACCCTCTTAAGTGTCCACTGTAATCAACACCAAAGCCACCTAATATGCCACCTTAAGGGACATATAATCCTACATGTGATCATAAGCAACATTTTATTACATAATTCTATTTCTTCCAAACATACCCCTTAACAATTTGTGGTTATTCCATCCATGTCCTTTCATCATTTTGGCATTAAAATAGGGAGAAAATAGGGAGAAATTCACTCTCCCTCATACCCTTGACTATTCCTCCACCAAATTTGTGATTTTATATCATATCGGGTACTTTTTCATTCTCTGACTTACCTGGTAACCCTAATACATGTTCTGGCACCCTTTTTTCATCATAATTAACTTCACATGGCATTATATAACATGCCTAAAGAAGGAGTAGTGTTCTTCCCTTTATTTTTTCATCAAAACATTCAATATTATTTATTTTGGAACAAACTTGACTGAATTCTTTCTATCGGTCCATCACTATGAGAACCTATCTTTGGGTAACAATACTACTTTTCGATCATGGAGAATTTATCCAATTTTTCTCAGGTCAAAAGTCAGCTTATATGAAAATCGCCTTGACTGTCTTTGTTTACACCTTGGGGCCAATTTCAAAAATTTATCCAAGGATTGTACTATAGGCACAACCTCGGGTCGTTTCACTTGTGGAGCCGAAATTAAGATCCTAGATTAACTAAATGCCATGGTTATGCAAATTAAGCTGGAAAAGGTTGGGGGTTTTCATTGACTCTTGTAATTAAGGTAAAATGCAATAGAATGTAAATGTATTTTTGGATTTTTGGGAGATTAAAATGAAATGGATGAAAATCAAGTACTGAATCAATTGATAAAACCTCTTGAAAATGGATTCTTGGCAATCATAGTTCTCTTAAGATGTGGGAGTTTTAGAAATTCATTAGGTTTTCTTGATAACAACCTCAAACTCATTGAGTCCAATGCTTACATTAATGAACTCATTAATGAAAACATTGTTAAGCTTCCCTAATGTGCAATTAAGAATGATTAATGCAAAAGGTTCAATGCAACAGAAAATCAACTCATCATCTAAACATGACCATGCAAGATGAAGAGAATCAAGAAAGCTACAAAGAACATATATGTAACTACATATATTAAAGCATGAAATCCAACATTAACCAATCCAACTACAAATAGGAATCATCAACTAATGATTACATATCAATCAAAGTCTTTAACTAAGAATTTACAAATCCTAGACCTAGGAATTCATAAATACATAGCTAAACTAAGATGAAAATGAAACTCCCTTTTTAAGCTCTTAGAACTCATGCCAATCATCCATCTTCAAGAGCTGGAGGAAGCCTAGCCACTCATGGTGTGCAGAAACATCTCCATTGAAACTAACTTAGTGTTGCCCATGGATGAAGATGACAGTAGAAGGTGAGGGATTAGGGTTCTGGTGGGAGAGATAAGAGAAGATGAAGAGAAAAGCGTGGATGGTGGCTGAATATTCGTGTCTGACCTCACTCATACCGAAAATAGGGTTTCTAACCCGAATATGATGTGTCTGGGTTGGTTCATAGAAGTGGGCAAGTCAAATTTTCCCGAAATGGTCGGGTCTGATTTTGCTGATACGAGGGGTTCGTCGCGGCGAACCATGGCAGAGAGTTTCTTTCCTGAAGGCAGACGTTCGCCATAGCGAAGGCAGAGTGTGCTGCAGCGAACCATGGCAGGGGCTCCTCTTTTTGCTCTTTGTGCCTTGAGTCTTCAATCTTAGCTCCAATCTCAGGTGTCCTATACTGAAAAGCAACAATTTAAGGCATCAATTGTCCTAGAAATTAATTGAATACAATTAATAACCAATTATGACGATTTTACCCTAAAAAAGACACTAACTCAATGCAAGGACTCTTGATCTAAAATAAGCTCAATTATAGCCAAAAAAGCTAGAAAATGCAACAAAACCATGGATGATGTAATGAAAAGATAAGAATAATTTGAGCTCAATCAAATTCCCCCACACTTAGACCTTTATACTCCTGGACAAAGCTCAGAAATAATTCAAAGAGATACCAGCACAAAGAGAAACACTACCATGCTTAAAGATGAAAGCAGAAGATTAGTAAGAAATTCTCATAGAAGTTGACAACAGTAAACAAGGATATGCTAAGAAAATCAGCACAATGGACAATTAACTCAAAAGATTGATCAAGAGAGATCTATCTCACAGATAAGTGTTTCACTCTTAACTCACTTGTTTTGGGATTATTTCACTCTAAGTCTACTCAATCCAATTCCTACCATAGGCTTGTAATAATTCTACCTCTCCACCATAGGAAGCAAACTTTACAAATCAAGAGGACTTTTAGGGGTTAGAATTTGAATGAAGGCCAAATGAATTGGATGGAATGAGAATGAAAACGGAAATGAGTACAAGCATACAAATTATTAAAATAGAATTAATCTAAATAAAAGTAAGGAGAGAAGCTACTTATTATTTATGTTTTGTAATTTTTATATCTCTATCCTTTCTTTTCTTTGCTTTTTCTCTTTTTTTTATTAGAGCAACTTCTCTTCTTTTTTTTTTTGACAAAATAATTGCATGCATGAACTCAAGATGAAGGTCCAAAGGGGTTTACAATGGTGAAATGATTGGGTTTGTGTTTGGGAAATGAGGGTTTGAAATCGAATGCCTCTATCATTTTTACAAAAATTGATTCACTAAGCTTTGATTAAGAATTAAAACAAGTTCTAGAGAAATATGAAATAAACAGATTCACTCAATTTAATAACTTTAGGCCCAAAAATCCTTCCAACAAGGCTAAAATCTCAATTAATCCATCTCAAGGGTTAAAAACCACATAGTCATAATTTCAAAGCATATCACCATTTACTATCTGTTAAAAACATGAGAATAACTAGTCCAAGTTCAACCCTCATTTAAAAGCATGGAAAGTTTTCTAAAAGCACTAGTATAAATTGAACTTTCCATCAATTTTAAAAGGGATGGAGGAGCATAAAGAATCTAAGCCAGGAAAAATTTCTGAAGAACAACTGAAATTGCAAAGAATTTATTATTTAGTTTTGTTATAAATTTTTTTTTTGGGTCGCTGCAGCGAAGGCTCACAGAGAGCCAAGTCTGGAGAAAGGGCCTGCTTCACCGTGGCGAAGTGTGGCCGAGAGCTACATTAACGTGATAAAAGGGATTTCGCCGCTACGAAAGCAGATGTTTGCCGTGGCGAAAGGTGATAGAAAGCAGTAAACAATGCAATTTTTCAACTCTTTAGAAAACTAAGTTCAAAATATTCACAATTCAACCAATTTATCAGTTCAAAAACATCTCAAAATCACATAGATGCATGGATGCAAGAGAATTATTTGCTAGAATCCACAATTGGTCCCTCCCCCACACTTAAACACAACATTGTCCTCAACGTTTGAACCAGAATAGGCAAACCAATCACAAAGTGAGCTGGAAGTTGTGAAGTCCAATTGAAATTGAAGCACAACACATCGAATTCACAAAAAGGAGGGAGAAGGTGATAGGTTGCATGCAAAACAAAGAGGAAAAGAAAACAATAGAAGTTGGGACCAAAGTAAGAGTAACAGTAAATTGTAAAGGCCATCAGTAGCCAAAGAGTCAAATAACATCCAATGTAACATCCAAAAAGTTTAACAAGTAACCAGCTACATCAACTAAAAAGAAACACAAAGAACAATAAAGAAAACAAAACACTACCAAAGAGCTACTACTGTGTCCCAACATCATCTGCCCCAGACCCGGATAGTCCTACACCAGAAGTGCCTACTCTAGATGTCCCAGCTCCGCTATAAGGATCTTCCTCTTTGAGAGGTAGGAGGAAGTTCAACCGGTCAGCAATCAGAGCATCCACACGCCGACGGTAACGTCAGTCTCGATCATACAGAGCATCACAGTCCTTCTGCCTCTTCATCTCGCAGAGAAGAGTGACTCGCAACTGGTGGACATGGTTAGCCAGCTCATCAATATCATCAGCCAAAGTGTCCAAGGTGACAGGTTCAGGAGCTTCTAGATCTGGCTGGTCTTCTTGAGCTTTAGGAGCTGGTGCACCTGCTGCATGCACTGCGCCAACATCATACACAAGGTGGATGGGTGGAGGGGGTCCAATGATAGGCTGTTTGAGTCGGTCATATCTAAACAAAGGGGCTGGCTCAAAATAGCTATCATTGTTGTACTCAGGGACATTGGCAGCCCTAAAAAGGTCAGTGACTAGGTGGGGAAAAATGATACTATTGGTGAGTTTGGGGGTGTTGATGGCATCATGGAGGGCTGAGTAGATGGTGTCGGCTACATCGAAGGAGCAGCCAGTCATGAGAAGGTAAACGTAAAGGGCTTGGCGCTTTAGAACATTGGCTAGGTGGGTGGTGGGTACGAGGTTGTTACAGACAAAATGCAGCCAGGGGCGAGCCTCAGGTTAGAACTCGGATCGCTTAAGGTATTGCTCGGAAGTACGAGGGCGATGCCAAGTGGCTCCGTCATGACATAAGGTTTGGACCACATCGTCAAATGGGTAATTGTCTCTGTAGGCCGAATAACCCGAATGGCGACTAGGGGGAAGGCGGTAATGGAAGCGGATGTTGTCGGCGGTAAAGGAATGGCGGACAAGGACATTGCGGAAGTCAACGACTAAGGAACCATGGAAACGGGCATAAGTGTAAAAGTGGCGAACAAAAGCGTCATTACCCATAGAACGCTCTTGGACCAAACCGGTCAATTGGGAGGCACGGAGCTAGCGGACAAAGGGGTGATCAGGGGGGTCTAAGGGAAAAGGTCGTTCCTTAAGGAGGGGCCTTTGGTCAATTTTTCGGTATAATTCCTCAAAAGTGTATTCATCCCCCGAATCAGACTCAGACACAGGCGTAGGGTTCTTAGTGCGAGGCATACTCTGAACACAAGAAGTAAAACACACTAAACAAGGGCTACACAACAACAACTAACACTACCCTAGAAAAACCAAAATCACAACCTAGACAGTAGCAAATAGCTATATAATGATTCATAGGTTTTCAGTTGATCAAAAACTTTCAGAATTAAGTAAAGAGATTAAAGAAAAACACAATGTACCATGAATCATTAGATAACCTAAAGGCTACGTAACTACAATTTGACATCAAAATAACCTAACCCAACAACACAATAACAGAACAAATTGAAAGACTAACAACTAACAGAATTAAAACAAAAGAAAGAACAAAGGAAGAGAGGAAAAACATACCACAAGAAAGATAGGGGGAACTTCAGCGCAGACCGGAGAACAAAGGAGAGAGGGAGAGAGAACGGAAAAACAAAAGAGATAAGGGAGAAGAGGAGAGAGGGAAAGGGCGACTGAGAGAGAAGGAGAAGAGTGGAGGCCGATGAGTTTAGAGATGGAAGGTAGAGAGGGTCACCGCTCGGAAGGGGAGAGGGCGTGGGGTTACTGAATAAGAAGGGCTGAGCAGTTGCTGAATATGAGAGGGGCCGAGCGGTTTCAAAATTGAAGGGGCAATGGGAGTAGAATGGGATGGGAGAGGGAAAAGACCAAAATGGGCTTAAGATAAAGGAATAGGTGAATCAGAAATGGGGGTAAAAAGGGAAATTGATAAGTAAAAATAGGGAAAAATGAAACTGACAGCACTGAAACGACGGGTTCACCGCAACAAAGAATAGAAGGGGGAGAAAGACGTTTCGCTGCGGCGAAACCATCCCGAGAGCAACACCCAGAAACTGGCGATATTCGCTGCGGTGAAAGGTCACCGAGAGCAACACAAGAAACACAGAACCATCTTCGCCACGGCGAAGGCTTAGGTTTGCCGCGGTGAAGTGTCACAGAGAGCATAGAACAACACAAAAAACACCCAAACAACAGAGAAACACAACACATACAACAAATGTAGCTGGATACTTCAAAAACTTTAAAGTGCATCAAAATAGATCAAAAGGGTGCTCAATAAGTTCATGATTAAGAAGTATACCACAAACAAGGTTTCTCAATCAATCTTATTCATATAATTCATTGCAAGCACCATATTACCAACAAGCACAAAATGAAATAGGACAGAGATCAGAACTTGCAGGAGATCTTATTGAATTCAAACTACAACTACACTACTATCCTACTGAAATGGTTTCTCCCCTATGCTCATTCAACATACAATGCACAAAGCATAGCAAGATCAATAATTAAGCAAAAGCATGTAAATGAGTTAAGGAAAGAAACGACCAGGGAGTTAAGGAGGCTTTTGATTCTCATAGTAGAGCTTCAGTAGATGGCCATTAACTTTGAATCTGGCCCCGGTCTCCTCATGTAGGAGCTCCACCATACTGAAATTGTGTGCTTTAGTGACTGTGTATGGCCCATCCCATCTGGTGTTGAATTTTCCTTGCTTGAAAGTAAACCGAGCCTTATACAATAGCACTTTATCGCCTTCCTTAAAGTTCTTTCTCAAAATACCCCGATCATGCACAAATTTTGTCTTTTCTTTGTAGAGTCTGGAGTTCTCATAAGCTTTAAGTCTGATCTCCTCCAACTCTTGCAATTACAGCTTCCTTTCCATCCCATACGACTCTATATTCATGTTGCACTGCTTGATCGCCCAATATGCTTTGTGTTCCAGCTCCACTGGCAAGTGGCATGGCTTTCCATAAACTAAGTGGTAGGGAGACATGCTAATGGGCGATTTGTATGCAGTCTGGTAAGCCCATAATGCTTCTTCTAAACGTGAGCTCCAGTCCTTCTTGGATGGTTTAACTATTTTCTCCAAAATATGCTTCACTTCCCTATTAGATATTTTAGCTTGACTATTGGTTTGGGGGTGATAGGCAGTAGAGATTTTATGAGTGACACCAAATTTGGACAACAGGTTGTTGACTATCCTATTACAAAAATGTGTTCCCCTATCACTCACTACAGCCCTAGGAATCCTATACCTATAGAAAATATGTGATTTTAGAAATCTATGAACAGTTGGGGCATCATCTTTTCTGCAAGGTATAGCTTCAATCCATTTGGATACATAATCTACAGCTAATAAAATATATACAAAACCAAAGGAAGAAAGAAAGGGTCCCATAAAGTCAATTCCCCAAACCTCAAAAATCTCACAAAACAGAAGTAGCTGTTGAGGCATCTCATGTCTTTTTCCCAACCCCCCAAATCGCTGACACTTGTCACATGATCTACAAAATGTCAAAGAATCTTTGAAGAGGATGGGCCAATAAAATCCAGAATCTAAGACCTTCCTAGATGTCCTCCTTGCACTAAAATGACCACCACAAACCATGGAATGGCAAGCTGAAATAATAGGTTCAAAATCCTCCTCCGGCACACACTTTTTATTACTTGGTCACTGCACATCCTCCACAGATGAGGGGCATCCCATATGTAATACTTTGACTCGCTACGAAGCTTTTGTGCCTGAAATCTAGACATAAAGGGAGGAGTGAGTCCAGACATGAGATAATTGACAGTATTAGCATACCAAGGCTCTATAGTAACCACAGAACATAAAGCTGAATTAGTAAAAGAGTCACAAGTCAAGTCAAAAGAATCTACTCCCCTTGTGTCCTCCGGTAGCCTACTCAGGTGATCGGCTACTTGATTCACTACCTCGGGTCTATCCTTAATCTCAATGTCAAACTCTTGAAGCAGTAAAGCCCATCTGATCAATCTTGGTTTAGATTGTGGCTTTTTAAGTAGATACCGAATAGCTGCATGATCTGTATACACAACCACTCGAGAATTGATTAGATACTGTCTAAACTTATCTAAAGCAAATACAATGGCAAACATTTCTTTCTCAATGGTGGTATAGTTGACTTGAGCTGGGTCAAGTGTCTTAGAGGCATAGGCTATAACTCTAGCTTGCTTTTCCTCCTTCTGGCCAAGCATAGCACCCACTGCACAATTAGAAGCATCACATAAGAGTTCAAAATGTAAATTCTAGTTGGGTGTAGTCAAAATAGGAGGTGAAACAAGCATAGACTTGAGAGTATCAAAGGTATGTCTACATTTTTCATCAAAATTAAATTCAACATCCTTTTTAAGAAGAGTAAAAAGGGGCAAAGCAACTTTACTAAAGTCTTTAATAAAGCGCCTATAAAACCCTGCATGCCCAAGAAAAGATCTCAAATCTTTAAGATAGGTGGGGTAAGGCAAAGATGAGATAACTTCAATTTTAGCCTTATCAACTTCAATCCCTTTGCTAGAGATAAGGTGACCTAACACTATGCCACTACCCACCATGAAATGACATTTCTCAAAGTTCAAAACAAGATTTTTGGCTATGCATCTCTCTAGAGCCTGCCTTAGGCTATTCAGGCACTGATCAAAGCTCTCCCCATAAACCGAAAAATCATCCATGAAAACCTCCATATTGTGCTCTAAAAGATCACTAAAAATCGCCATCATGCACCTTTGAAAAGTGCCTGGAGCGTTACATAACCCAAATGGCATCCTTTGATAAGCAAAGGTACCAAAGGGGCATGTGAAAGTGGTTTTGTCCTGATCCTCGGGGGCTATGGGTACCTAAAAATAGCCGGAAAAGCCATCTAAAAAGCAGTAATGTGATTTACCAGCTAGTCTCTCCAACATTTGGTCAATGAAGGGTATAGGAAAGTGATCCTTACGTGTTGCATCATTAAGTCTCCTATAGTCTATGCACACACGCCATGAGTTTTGAACCCTTGTAGGAATCAACTCATCCCTTTCATTCCTTACTACTGTTACCCCACTCTTCTTTGGCACAACATGCACCGGACTGACCCACTCACTATCAGAAATTGGATATATTATCCCAGCACTCAACAATTTAGTAATTTCTTTCTTAGCTACATCTAATATGAGAGGGTTCAATCGTCTTTGAAGTTGTCTCACTAGTTTTGATTCCTTACTCAGTAAAATTCTTTGTGTGCACACAGCAGGACTAATTCCAGGTATATCTGCTACTGTCCAACCTATTGCCCTTCTATGCTCCCTCAAAACAGATAAGAGTCTCTCTTCCTCACTCTCAGACAGTGAGTTAGCAATTATAATAGGTAGTTATTCATTAGACTCAAGGAAAGCATATTTCAAAGTAGGTGGTAAGGGTTTCAAATCAAGTATAGGTGGTTGCACAATAGAAGGAATCAATTTATGAAGTTCAAGAGAGAACAAATTACTCCCCTTTCCTTCAACCAGTGATAATTCCTCAGCCTTGTAGTTAACTTCCTCTCCAAGCGTTGAACCAACTTCTAGTTGATCTACAGCAACCGCCTTAGAGGGATTCTTCTCCATGACTTCTTCCTCCATATCTGAAACGACAACAGGAAACCTTTCCCCAAGGGAATCATCACTGACAATAGAGGAATCACAGTCTAACTTGGAGTCAAGGGAGGAAACAGAAAATGTGTGTGGGATAGAAAGCATGCAATTAACCACAGTAAATCAAGGCATGTAACATCACCACCACATGAGCAAGTAGAAGGTGTAGAGTAAAGAGATGAAAAGGAAGAAATGGATTCATTCTCATCAATAGATTCATCAGTGTAAATATCAGAATAGAAAGAGTCATTTTGCAATTCAACTTCAGAACAAGCATCCTCAATAGCAATGTCTATCATGTTAACCCCCAAAAGTGAATAGTCCTCATAAGGATATTTCATTGCTTCATACATGTTAAAAGAAACTTTATTATCACCCACCTCCATAGTTATGGTGCCCTCTTTCATGCTAATCATGGTATTAGCAGTCCTTAAGAAAGGTCGACCAAGGATGAGTGTAGTGTCATTTACAAGTTCAGAAGACATGTCAAGCACATAAAAATCAGTAGGAAACACCAATCCCTTTACTTGGACTAAAATGTCTTCAATGCCCTAAGGATACCTAATAGTCCTATCAGCTAGTTGGAGCATAACAGTAGTAGACTTAAGAGTCTTGGCTCCTAGAGAGGTGTATACGGACTTAGGCATGACATTAATAGCTGCACCTAGATCTAACAGGGCTCCCCCTATAGTAACCTTTCCTATAGTGCAAGGGATAGTGAAAGATCCAGGGTCTTGACACTTTACAGGAATTTGGAGTTTAAACAATGCAGACACATTAGAGGGTAATTAGACTCTTTCATTAGGTTTAAATCTCCTCTTTTGAGTGCATAATTCTTTTAAGACCTTAGCATACTTAGGAATCTTTTTAATCAGGTCAAGCAAGGGTATATTCACTTCTACTTTCCTAAATGTCTCAAGCAACTCATGATCTTGCCCCTCCTTACCCATTTTAGCATTTTTTAAATAAGCATGAGGGAAAGGTAGTTCATTGATGTTTACCTCCTTACCTTCCTTGCTTGAGGCTCCATGATTGCTTGGCTCAGATTCCACAGCTTTACCCTTGCCATCATGTTCTTTTGGGGCTTCTTTCAGCTTTAGCTTCATCTCCTTGGAGCTCTCAGAATTCTTGACCTTTGAAGATGCTTGTGGCAGCTCATCACATAAGATTTCCTAATCTATAACTTCATCCTTCTCTTCTCTAAAATTCACTTGCTTCCCACTCCTAAGGGTAATGGCATTCAAGCCCTTAGGATTGATAACAGTGTTGGAGGGGATAGCGCCACTGCTCCTTGCTTGTTGCTCACTCATGTTGTTAGACAATTGAGTTAGATAGGAGTTGATGTTCTCGGACTTAGTTTCCTGTAACACCTCATGTTTAAATCAATTAACTTTCCTTGCAGAAGCATTTGGAATCACTTTTGAAGGCTACAATTGATGAAAAATCAAGTTTGAAAATTTTCATTTACGGGTTACTATTCATTGTCACCTTAAAATGTGACAAATTTCGAAAATTCATAACTAATTGTAAAAAAATTGAAATTGAGTGATTCTAAGTTCTACAGAAAGCTCTTTGGATAAAATTTTGAGGAAAAATAGTTTTTGAACTGATTGCCTTGAAATTCAAGCTCAATTTCCTTTGAAAAAGTTACTGTTCATTTGGTCATTTTCGGATTCTACTGTATTTTTGCCTAACTTTGGAAAGGCATAACTTTCTGCTCGGTTATCAGAATCGAGCAAACTACCTCTCATTTTAAAGAGAAACATCAGATCTCTTTGCTTGCCAAATCTTATGACCTAACTCACTCGTTTGATAGGTCAAACTGGAGCTACAAACTCATTGCTCCAGGACTTATGTTTTATCCCTTAACATCTCTTTAATTCTTTTTATTTCTTTGGCATACATAACATGGCCTTACTCTTTCTTGTTTAGGCTCATACACTTTCATTCATGCCATAAATATTATAATTAAATACATGGCATCATTGGCATCCATAACATAGTTCACAAAATAGTAGAATTATACATTTATCAACAGTCTCATCCATTAACAAGAATAATTCTCCGCTTACTTCTCCTTGCTTCTCATGCCATTATTCCCATTTGATTGACCTAAATGGTTGGTTAGGGAGGGGTGAGATTCGGGAAAATCTCAGTAGCAAACACTACCCATAAGCATGCAAGACATAATGCACATGCATGACATGTTATAACATTAACACATGAATGCCATGGAAAGTAAGCTAAAGCATTTCATGCTTCCATAACATATTGCCAAGGCAAAACATAACATAAACTTGTAAACATAACTTTACAAACATTTCATCATAGCTTAGTCACATCATGCAAGCATACATATCAAGCACACAGTATAGGTAAGTTCACTACCTTGTAACATGGCTTTCCCCTTGCTTTTCCTTTGATTCCCTTGTCTTTCCAACCATGTGGACATTCAGTCAACATCACCAAACATCCTCTTGGATGTTCCAAAGGTCCTAAACATAGTCACATTGATCATACAATCCATTAGGACCACTAGATTACATAAAGTTCAAGACTAGCTTTCTTGAACCTCAACCCTTTCTCTTAGTCTTAGGGTTTTCTTTCCAACTTTTCTAACATAAATCTTATCATTTCCCATCCTTAAGATCCATTTCTTGTCAATTAGGATCACTTTAGATGGCCTTAGATTCAAGAATACCAAATCTGGAAATTTTGCTTCGCGGGTACTGTTCATGCAGAATTTCCAGAATTTTTGCTCAACTTTGAAAATTCATAATTAATTCTATAAAAATCCAAATTGAGTGCTTCCACACTGAAAGCTCCTTAAGTTAAATTTACATGAAAATTAGTTTCAGGAGCCAATTCTATGCCGAACAGCACCGGAATTGTACGGAACTTGAAACTCTTCCAAAAGTTCAATACTGTTTCCAGATTTCAAACCCTAACTTTGAAAAATCATCATAAATTGTACACATATCCAAATGAAGTTTTCTACCCATGGATTTAAATCTCACAGAGTGTACTTTAAGCATGAAAAATTTCAGAATCAGATATGTACAGTAACTAATCCGAAATAGGCATAAAATCAGGTGCTATAACCATCGCATACCTTGTTTTAGAGCTTGATCTGACTTGAAACCACTTGGCCTTTCTTTCTCCCTCTTCTTTCTCTCTCTAGAAACCATTTTGCAAGAGCTTCCCCATGGATTCCTTATGCTTGGACGAAATGGTAGGGAGGGGAGGGGGTATTTATAGAAAAGCAGACTGAATCTGGACCGTTGATCTTAAAAATACGTGGCTCGATCTGGACCGTCCATTTTCTCTTTTGATCTTACGATGACAAGTATCCTATGACATCATGCTTACCTCATCATGATGACATCATGCTTACATCATCAAGCCACATGTCTTTAATCCAACCACACATGTGTCTTGCATCCGACCGTACATGTGTTTTCCATCTAGCCGTACACGTAATATTTTCTTTTTCTCATCTAACCGTACACTTGTCACTTTCATGTCCTTTCATCATTTATGGCATTAAAATAGGGAGAAAATAAATGGAAAATTCGTGCAAAAATATTTTCTTAATTATTTCTCCACCTATCAAGCCAATCTTGCACCATATCAGATACTTTTCGAGTCTTGACTTACCCTGTACCGTTGGGACAACTTCTTCTTAAAATTCTGGCCAATAAAAGGTACATATATGGCGCCATCTCAGAGGAGCATAGATGAAAATAATTAGCTCTACTGACAGGCTACTTAACCTTACTAAGTCATGCAGTAGAGATTTCACTATAACGGGTAGACAAAAGACTGTCTAAAATATTCCCATACTGTGTTCTGATTTTTATGCTGTCCATAAATATCTTCTGGTGACTCAGCATGATGACTCGTAGGTGTCATGATTACGCTTGATGACTCAAATGATGACTTGTCGGTGTCATGATTACGCTTGATGACTCAGCATGCTGACTCAGCATCGTCATGATGGCTCTTAGATATTTTCTTTGGTTTTGTCTCCTATTTAGGGGATAAAATTATTTAATATTTGACTGGAGCATTTTATTCAATCCAGAGCTCCAAAAATTCATCCAAAAATATCATAAAATTCTTCATATTCTAGAGAAAATATGTGAATTTTCTCAGGTCATAACTCAACCTGTAGCCCTACTTAAAAATCATTCTTTAAAATGCCATTTTTCGGCACAACTGGCTTTTAAGTATTCTTAAAGCCATTTTGCTAGTCTTCTAGGGATGAGACTAATTTTATAATTTTCTACAGTCTCTTCGATCATACATCCCCATTTTACCATAATTTTTTGAGGTTTCCTTATGACTCAAACAATTAAATCTACCTCTACATCTCAAACTGAGCCATAAACTTATAAATTCTTTTTAAGTTACCTCAGGGGTATTTTCATCATCTCTCTTCACAAAAGAGCCTTAGAATATTATTTTCCATTTTCTGGGATTTTCTTAGAATTTTCTAAGTACTTTCCATTTTTACCCCTGATGACTGTAACTTTCTGAATTTACGGTTTTACCCCTGCTTAGGCTCAACATCATAAAACCATCTCTTTGAGGCTTCTAACTTAACCTTTGGTCTGTATCTAGCCTCTTTTCTCTTTCTGGGCCTTTGAGACTTTACTGGAGCCTCTAACTTTGATTACCCTTTAGCCCCTTAAAGCCTTCACTTTGCAGTTTAGTCCCTAAAACTACTTTAACTTCCTTTCTCATCTTTAAGACCTCTACTAAAAGGGGTCTGGTAGCCTATCTCATTCAGGCTATTTCTGATACTTCTAGGCCCAAAAATCGGGATGTTACATTCCCACTGTTCCATCCTTTTTTCCAAAGCACTAAATCTAGCATCATTCTTGGATGAATCTTGTTGAATTAGTGAAGCTAAGGAGTTGAACTGAGTAGCATTAGCAGCCCTTTCTTCTTTCATTAAGGCCATCATATTGTGTAGGAGTTGGTTGGTATCATCCTTGGGCGGAACGGTTAGGGCTTGAGATTGGTTTTGGAACTGGATTGAAGATGGACCAACTCCTCTACTCTTCTGAAATTTGTTTGGAGGTCTACTATCATCATTCCTCCAGCTCAATCGAGGGTTTTCCTTCCATCTCTCGTTATAAGTGTTGGAGTAAGGGTCCCACTTTTGATTTGGACACCCTTGGTAGACTGCAGACACCTCCTCATAACGGTCTGGACAAACACTAGAAATATGCATAATCGAGCCACATGTTTCACAACTGGGCACTGTAATGTCCATCGGAGTGGGTGGGCGATGCACACTCATGTTCTTCAATTCAGCAGTGATTAGAGACAGTTGAGAGGTTACTTTGCTTCCCAAAGAATCTACTTTCGATTCCAAAGCGTCCATTCTCCTACTGTGCACCGAAGCAGCTCCCACCTCATGCACTCCTCTAGTATCTCTCACACCGTATTGTTGATGATTCAGGGCCATCTTCTTAATCAAATCCCAAGCCTCCTCAGCAGTGGAGTCTATCAAAGATCCTCCTGATGCAGCATCCAACATACCCTTCTCTTGGTTCTTCAACCCATCATAGAAGTACTACACTAGTTGTTCATCCGGAATTTGAAGATGTGGGCATCTTGAAAGCATATCCTGAAATCTATTCCAATAATCATAGAGAGATTCGTCATAGTCTTGCTTGGTAGAATAGATCTCCTTCCTCATTGATGAAGTACGAGAAGCCGAAAAGTATTTCTCCAAGAATGCGTTCCTTAAGTTCCCCTAACTGTGATATGCATCAACTACGTGACTTGGAAGGGTCATGTACCACTCTCTAGCCTTGCCCTCCAATGATAGGTGGAAAACCTTCCATAGCACTTGATCTAACGATGCTCTCATAGGCTTCATACTCTGGCAGATCATAGAAAGGGATTACAAATGAAGATATGGGTCTTCTCCTGTCAAGCCATGAAATTTTGGAAAGGAGTTAATCAATAAGCCTTTAATTTCAAAATTAACTTCAAAATTTGGACAAGCAGCAGTAAATGGGTCAAAATTGACATCAGATGTGGTTGCTTCCCTAATTGTTCTTCTTCTATGGTTCCCATTATTTTCTCTCACTCTCTCTTGTTCTTCATTCCCTCTATTGCCTCCATTCCTCACTTGGTTGGCATTGGGGTTAGGATTAGGGTGGTTAGGTGGTAAATCAGCTATTATCTCTTGATCAGTAGGCTCACTCTCACTACTAGATAGGCTAGATTCCATAGAAATGTTCTCTTGTTCAACCACTAACTCACTTGTCCCCTCAACTCTTTTCTCTCTTCTTATCTCTCTGAGTCTTCTCTCAATCTCAGGGTTATAGGGCACAAGTTTTGCTTTTCGTGGCATGCAAGATAAGAATCACAAGAGAAAGAGCAACAAAATTGACTTGCAGCACACAAAGTCAGATAAAAGTATAGGTTGTGATGGATGCAAGTGTATGGATTAGTATGAGTATGTATGCACAGAGAAAGAAGCAAAAAATGTAAATTTCAAAACTTTTTAGAATAGTTCGCCGCGGCGAAAGGTGACAGAGGCGACCAGATAGCTGAGTGTAGGAAGTTTGCCGCGGCGAAGTAGGGAGTGTGCCACGGCGAAGGTATCCCGAGAGGAATCCTTTGGTTTTTTAGAAAGTTTGCCGCGGCAAAAGGTTAGGTTGGCTGCGGCGAACTGTCATAGAAAGCTTATCAGATATTGGACGCCACTGATGCAAGATGAAAATGCTGAAAGTGTAGAAAATCAGTATATTTGTTTGTATTTTCAAAAATTTTGATGCTATGCAAGATGGAAACCTATACTATGAACAAATATGCAACTAAACTAACTAAAATGCAACCTAAAAGGATCAAAACTTCAATTGACAACCCAATAACACTAGCTAACCTAGGGAACCAATTTCTTGGCTCCCCGGCAACGGCACCACTTGAAAATCACCTTGACTGTCTTTGTTTACACCTTGGGGCCAATTTCAAAAATTTATCCAAGGATTGTACTATAGGCACAACCTTGGGTCGTTTCACTTGTGGAGCCGAAATTAAGATCCTAGATTAACTAAATGCCATGGTTATGCAAATTAAGCTGGAAAAGGTTAGGGGTTTTCATTGACTCTTGTAATTAAGGTAAAATGCAATAGAATGTAAATGTATTTTTGGATTTTTGGGAGATTAAAATGAAATGGATGAAAATCAAGTACTGAATCAATTGATAAAACCTCTTGAAAATGGATTCTTGGCAATCATAGTTCTCTTAAGATGTGGGAGTTTTAGAAATTCATTAGGTTTTCTTGATAACAACCTCAATAACTCATTGAGTCCAATGCTTACATTAATGAACTCATTAATGAAAACATTGTTAAGCTTCCCTAATGTGCAATTAAGAATGATTAATGCAAAAGGTTCAATGCAACAGAAAATCAACTCATCATCTAAACATGACCATGCAAGATGAAGAGAATCAAGAAAGCTACAAAGAACATATATGTAACTACATATATTGAAGCATGAAATCCAACATTAACCAATCTAACTATAAATAGGAATCATCAACTAATGATTACATATCAATCAAAGTCTTTAACTAAGAATTTACAAATCCTAGACCTAGGAATTTATAAATAAATAGCTAAACTAAGATGAAACTGAAACTCCCCTTTTAAGCTCTTTGAAGTCATGCCAATCATCCATCTTCAAGAGCTGGAGGAAGCCTAGCCACTCATGGTGTGCAGAAACATCCCCATTGAAATTGACTCAGTGTTGCCTATGGATAAAGATGACAGTGGAAGGTGAGGGATCAGGGTTCTGGTGGGAGATATGAGAGAAGATGAAGAGAAAAACGTGGATGGTGGCTGAATATTCATGTCTGACCTCACTCATACCGAAAATAGGGTTTCTAATCCGAATATGACGTGTCTGGGTCGATTCATGGAAGTGGGCAAATCAAATTTTCTCGAAATGGACGGGTCTGATTTTGCTGATATGAGGGGTTTGCAGCGACGAACCATGGCAGAGAGTTTCTTTCCTGAAGGCAGACATGTGCCGCGGTGAAGGCAGAGTGTGCTGCGGTGAACCATGGCAGCAGCTCCTCTTTTTGCTCTTTGTGCCTTGAGTCTTCAACCTTGGCTCCAATCTCAGGTATCCTACACTGAAAAGCAACAATTTAAGGCATCAATTGTCCTAGAAATTAATTGAATACAATTAATAACCAATTATGACGATTTTACCCTCAAAAAGACACTAACTCAATGCAAGGACTCTTGATCTAAAATAAGCTCAATTATAGCCAAAAGAGCCAAAAAAATGCAACAAAACCATGGATGATGTAATCAAAAGATAAAAATAATTTGAGCTCAATCACTATAAATGGTTTATTTTGACTTTCTCCAGATAGTATATAAATAGGCTTTAAATTCTATCAAAGCTAATCTCTTCGCTTTCTAGGCACAAACTTATTTTTAAAACTTGTGATAATTTCTCAAGTATTATTCTTATTTTTCTTCAATTATCTGAGGCCTCATTATATTTTAAATAATTCAATTTTAGCTAATATTCATAATTAGCCAAAACCCTAGGAATTTCATCAATTTGCTCTAGGGGTATTTTCATTATTTTTAACCCCATATGGCTTAAAACCCCGTTCCCTTTTTTTTGGAAATTTTTTGGAATTTTTTAAAAATTTTTAGCATACTTTTCATCACTGTCCTTTCCGACCCTAAACTTTTCGAATTTATGGTTAGATCCCTACCCGGGTTTATCCTTAGAAATCCTTCTGATGAGGTTCCTAGTACAACCTCTAACCCTTAATCATCT
Organism: Neltuma alba; assembly: GCF_004799145.2. NCBI lineage: Eukaryota > Viridiplantae > Streptophyta > Magnoliopsida > Fabales > Fabaceae > Neltuma > Neltuma alba. Next base: position 170,398 of record NW_021631995.1, on the reverse strand, counting down.
CTAATTCCTATACTTGAGCCCTTAAGACTTCATTAGAGTCTCTAACTTGCATGTCTCGTTGTTCCAAAAAACTTTTACTTTTCGATTCAGTCCCTAGGAATCTTCTCGTCTTTCCAGGAGACTTTTGAAACTCCTGCTAAAAAGGGTCTAGTAGCCTACCCATTTCAAGCTAATTTTAGTACTTTTAGGCCTAAAATTCAAGATGTTACATTAGTTACCCTATAGTACGTTAAGTTTAGTTATTGTTTTGAGAGCCCTACGATATGGCTTGTTAATTTCCTAACATGTCATTATGTTAGAAAGATGTTAAGTTGCAAGCATATTATGAATGCCAATCTAACCATGTATATTTGTGTAGTTATTGTTTGCTACTGAAATTCTTCCAAATCTCACCCTCCATTAACCAGCCTTAATAGATGTTAATGAGCAAGCTAGAGGATACATGAAGAAGAAGAACAAAGAAAGAAGAAAAGAAAGTGAATTGTGCTCATGTATTTAATGTAATCTATATGTTAATTTACATATAAACATGCCTCTCAATGTTATGTGAAGTTAAATAATGATAATGGCATGTAAGATTGAATATATGATGTATGAGAATGAATTATGTAATGTTGGCATGATTATGAAACAAGAAATAAATGAATATGTATTATTAATACAAGTAAGGGGGATAAGTTATCCCTAAATGAGCCACTAATTTATGACAGAGTAAAAGTGAGGCAAACTATTGAATCTACCCGTGAGATTTGGTATACTAGAAGTACACATCTAGAGCTTTAAAACAGGTGTTGTGTGCTAAGAATTATGACTATTCAAAGTTCAGGTAGAGAAATTAGAAAGTACAATTTTACCAAATAAACAGTAAAATTTCACAAATTACCTAGATGAATTGACAAGGGTTAAGGCTAGATTTATATTTTTTCCCTATAAAGAATTAAAAGAGCTTTAAATAGATACTTGAATTACCTCAATACAATTTTTCTATAATTAGTTATGAATTTTCAAAATTGAACCAAAAATCTGAAATTTACCAGTAAAGAGTAACTCGAGAAACAAATTTCAAATTTTCATTCTACGGGGTTGTTTCATGATCTGCTTGAACCGTTATGCTTTTAAATGCATACTAAAGGGGATAAATAGGAGGATGTTTCATTAACTTGATGTAATCTATCTCAAACTAGTGTAACCTAATAAAAACTAGTGTAACTTGTTAGTTTGGCAACTTACATTAGGTTATTTTGTTGTTTTCCTAGATGGAGTAGCGCTGAGAAAGATGGGAGAAAGGAAGGACCAAGAAGGAAAAGACAATATTGGTTAGTACTTGAGAACCTCCAAACAATTTTTTTTTTCACTTTTCCTGATTCGTGTCCTTCCATTTAAACCAAATAGACTTAATTTTGGATGGAGAAGGTGTTTTAGAACAGTTTGAACCTTGAAATGAAAATAAAGAATATGCTACCAGAGAGTTTCTTTCTATTGAATAGAGTCGAATATACCTGTTTGATTCTAATCTGATCCACTGATTCTTAAACTACTATTATCACGAGTGCGTTTTCATGCATATTTTGACTACAGTGGAGCTAGTTTGATTATTTTAGATTACTTGTGGCTTTTATCTCACTACTACAAGAAAAGTCCATTTTTGTCCCCTATTTTCGTCTGAAATTGAAAACAGATGAAAAAAGAGTGATATATTTGTCTAGTTAAGTTAAACAGACGAGTATAGGACCCAATACTCATCTAGTAGGCCATAACAGACGCGTATGGGCCTTCATATTCGTCTGGTCACGTGACGAGACAAATATTAATGGCCCATATTTGTCTAGCCACATGACTAGATGAATATGGGCCACCCATATTCGTCCGCTATGAATTAAACGAATATGTAGGCCCATATTCGTCTGGTCTTGCTGGCCAGACGAATATGGGCTTGTTTCTTACAGATCCAGATTTTTTTTCTAATTTGTACCCCCCATTAATTCCTACCAAAACCTTCTCTCAGCTCCTCACTTTGCATTCTCTCCTTCATTTCTCCCAGCCTTCTCCTTCATTCAAGTTGCCCCACCAACAACCCCCTCCCAACCTTCATTATCTTAGTGCCTCCATCCAATCGTCCCTACCCCGGTAAAAAAACCCCTACCCTAGCCCCCACTGTTACGCCCCCACTCCCTGTGTGCCCCCAAAACAAACCCCCTGCTTCCCCTACCCCATGCCCCCCGGGCCCCCTGCCTTTCCCCCACCCCCAATGCCCCCTAACCCCCATCCCCGACCCTCTAACGTGACCCTACCCCACCCCTGTATCCCCCCACCACCCATGCACTACCCCCCGGGTGTCACCTCTCCTCCTCCCCGCAGTGTTCCCCACCCAACAACACACACCCAACACTTCTTAGTGACACCCCCCAACGTAGGCAGCTCTCAGCCTTAAACCTAAGGTCAACTCCCCTCTTCCATTGCACATTTTCTTCCTCTCTTTTTTTCTCCTTTTTTACTCACATTTTAATTTGTTTCCTTATGTGCTTTCAGATCAGCTAGCTCACTGAATATAGTTTGCAGCTCTCCTTCATTTTCATTCTTCACTTCATAAGTAAGTTAGATATCCTGTCAAGGATTAATTGATTGTATATATTGTTTTTATTGCTATTTGATGAACCTGTTGGAATTTTTCATGAATATTGTATTGTAATTTAGATTTTGATGAAATGGAACGGAATTAAGTTTTTGATTTTATATTATTTGGCCTTTTGTTTTCATTATATCCATGAATTATGAAGAAGAAGTGGTTTTAAATGTTTTGTTGTTGTAGTTACGATGCTTGATAAAATGGCTATATGTATGAATTATATGAATTTGCACTGAAAACAATTAATAATGATTAGATTAAATAAAATTGTAAGTTTAAATAGAAAAATGCATCTTTTATATATTTATTGCAAAAAAAAAATTTGGATGATAAATTTTTTTTCTGAAAATGAATAAAATTAGCTTATGTACGGTGTCATGCAACATTTTTCATAAGTGCCAAATTGTTCATATTTAGATTATTCATCATGTAAACATTATCAATATTATGTTTATGTTAAAATACTGACTATGTAATTAATAAAATTTATTTCTTTGTTTATAAAATGTTTAATATTAGAAAATATTTTATTTCTTATAAAAGGTTTTAATTTATGTTCCTTATTTGTCAATGTTCTAACTTGCTTAATTTGCAAGATTAAATTGTTAAAATTAACTAAGTTGCTTTAATTTTTTTGGAATTGAGCTTAATAGAATTAAAGTATTGTTGATTTTGGTCTTGAACTAAATAAAATTATTTAGAATTGGTTTTGTTTTTAGTGATTTGATGAGCTGTCACCTTCATATGGGTTAACAGGAACATGATTTATTTTTCAACTTTATAATCACAAGGATGTATTAATATCAATATGTAATGTAAATTATGAATCCTATGACTCATTAATCATGCTGAAATTATCGATTAACATAAGGAAGACCCGGAATTTTAATCAGATAATGAAAAATTCCAAAGTCATCACTTTCAGAGTATTTAGTAATACAGGGAATAAAGCTTTTCACTTTTTTTAAGAGGAACTGAAACAATATTATTAGCCAATAAGATATAAATTAATAAAAAAAATCAATTTATCAAAAAAAAAATATTTTGTACTATTCAGATTTAACATGAATGGTAAATGAGATATACTTTAATTAGGATGTATTTTTTATCACGTAATTAAGATGTACTTAAAGAAGTAAAAATGGAAGAGGATTTGTTCCCAGTAGGTTAAAGTCTTAAAATGATTTTCAGCTTCGGTGATTGATTTGTATCCTCAAAGAATTAAAGGATTAAAAGAGGTTCCACTCGTGATAATGATCATGAGGGGAAAAAGTGATTAGAAAATAGAGGAAAAAGAGTGGATAGAGAAAAAGAGATTATATTTTTCTTTTCCCTTACAAAATGTCTCCATGATTGGAAAGTGATAAGATATTAAAATCTGAAAGATAAACGTGAAACCAAAAGGAAATTAGTGCATGATCAATGAAAGGGGAGCACGAAGAACCATTCACGTAACTCTGTCCCCGCCCCCCTCTCTGTCTCTATCTGTCTCTCTCTCTATATATAGAGAGAGAGAGCAAAATCTATCTATCTATATATATTTATGCAATATTAATCTTGATTTGGCCATTGTCTAGTTCAAAAGAGAGAATTTATCCATGTTCGAACTCTTAACATGAATTTCTTATACTTGACACAACATTCATCAGATTCCTGTACGCATCACTACTCGCAGAGAAACTTACTTTTTATTAACTCATTAGTTTTACTTTAAAAGGACTTTTTTTTAATCACTTAACTTTCAGTGCGTCATATTTATTCATTGTAAAACTAAAAAAAATTATAATACTAAATTAAATATTAGTAATATAATGTGATTATTTTTAATTTTTTACTTCCTCTTGTTCTAAATTTAAGAGTTAGATAACTAATTTATATATATATATATATTAATAAAAATAGTTAAGTTATTTATTTATGTAAAACACATGTTGGTTTTTCTAAAGTAACACTCTAATCTGTATTATAGGTTTGGTCTCAAATGTAACTCAAGGTTATTAATGGTTATTTTTCAATTTTACTTTTATCCCATTTCCATTGGAGAGAGAAAAATAGGAGAGAGATGTGTGAATAATTTGTAAATGTAGAGAAAGAAAATTTTTAATAAGAACAGATTTGAAAAATTGCATCCACTTAATGCATTCTTTAATGTGTGAGAATGAGTTACAAGTAACACATAATAGGAATAGAAGTTGTACCATATTTAATAATTTGCATTGGAAGTCATCCATTAATGTAAAGCCATATAAGAACCAAAAAAACAAAATTAATGTAAAGCCATTTAATTTTCCTTTTTTTCTTTTTGGCCAACGATGTAAAGCCATTTACTATATGCAATTGATAGGAATAATTTAGAAAAATTATAAATTTATAAGACAAAATAAATTAAAGTCTTATATTTATCCTATATTTATGACTAAAGAGAGTAGTAGTTTGATCATAAATTCGTTTGTAGGCCAAGTCAAAATGTAAAAGTTACAAGACTGGTATATGTCCGTGAGAATCTTTAGTGAGGATAACTTTTCTCTTAGCCAATAAAACTGTATGAATTATTAGCATACCAAGCTCTATATAATGGGAGCAGAAGGGAAATTACTTACCGAAAAACACAACATGGAGATAGAAAACCGACTTGAAGATCAACATTCGGAGCTCCCTAGAAGAGGAACATCCGTTTTCAAGACTTGTTCCAACGGACTCAATGCCTTGTCAGGTCTCTCTCTCTCCCCCCATCTCTCTGTGCTGATGTTTGTCCCTCGTCTTTCTTAGAACAAAATAATCCTTTCAGCAAATCCTTTCACCTTACCAAAGTTCTCATTCAAATCCGGTCACCTTTTAGCCCACAAAATCATCTACTATTCTTTCTTTCTCTCTCTTTCCGCCATTGCTCGTTTTTCAATTAGCATGCATGTTTTTATGCATTTTAAAAGTTCTATTCTTCTTTAATGAGGAAATACTGCAGGCATCAAAGTTCAGAGCTGCCAAAAACAATATAGTTACTTTGTAAAATTTGGATTACTAGATATTCCAAGACACAAAACACACACACACACAGAGTCACACAGAATAATTGATCACTAAGCATACTGAGTGGACACCAATGAAGAGGTCAAAAATTTAGAACTGCCTCTGTTGATCTGATCCATTTATTAACCTGTACAGTTTAGATGTTTAATTATAAGATGTTCAAAAACTGCATTTCTTGAGATCCTAACAATGGTGAATTGAAATTTTAGGTATTGGGATACTTTCAATGCCTTATGCAGTATCTCAAGGAGGGTGGTTAAGTTTAATTCTGCTACTTCTCGTTGCAATCCTCTGTTGGTACACAGGGATGCTTCTGCACAGGTGTATGGATGGACGTCCTCTCATCAAATCCTACCCTGACATAGGAGAGGAGGCTTTTGGGTACAAAGGCAGAGCCATAATATCAATTTTCATGTACCTAGAGCTTTATCTAGTGGCCACAGGGTTTCTTATATTGGAAGGTGATAACTTGGAGAAGTTATTCCCAACCATGAGCTTTAGAGTTTGTGGCCTAAGAATTGTAGGGAAACAAGGCTTTGTTCTTCTCACAGCCCTAGTGATACTACCAACCACATGGTTCAAAAGCTTAGGAGTTTTGGCGTACGTTTCTGCTGGTGGTGTTCTGGCTTCAATTATTCTCGTTGGTTGTGTAATGTGGATTGGAGCTTTTGATGGCATAGGATTTCATGAAAGAGGAAAAAAGGTCAATTGGGGAGGATTGACTACTTCAATTAGCCTCTTTACGTTTTGCTATTGTGGCCATGCTGTATTTCCAACCATACGCAGTTCCATGAAAGAGACAAGGCAGTTTCCCAAGGTAACAAACATGTACAAAATTTATAAGATTAGAAAACAGAAAATTTTTAATCACAAAAAAAAAAAAGGAAAACAGAAAATTTTAACTAGATTCCCTTATCATCTTTAATAATTATACACTCTCATTTTTGTTTTTACATTTGTAGATAGAATTGAATCACTTATTTTGTTCAATTGCAGGTTCTGCTTGTTTGCTTCATCTTAAGCACCATAACCTATGGACTAATGGCCATCACAGGATACATGATATTTGGAGAATATTCGAAGTCTCAAGTGACCTTAAATCTTCCAACAAGAGAAATAAGCACCAAAATAGCAATATATACTACATTAATTAATCCCATCACTAAATATGCAATTATAATAACTCCAATTGCCAATGCTATTGAGAGCAAAATGCCATTTCATAAGAGGAGTAGGCCTATTTGCATAATCATTAGAACAAGCATTTTGATAAGCACAGTACTTGTTGCTTTATTCATTCCTTTTTTTGGATACCTCATGGCTTTTACTGGTGCTTTCTTGGGTGTCACTGGCTCACTATTGCTACCTTCCTTGTGTTACCTAAAAATCAATAAGGCAGCTCAAAGATTTGGTTTTGAGTTGATTATCATTATAGGGATTCTGCTGATCGGACCATTCATTGCTGTGATGGGCACCTATAACTCTATGAGGCAAATAGTGAATCATCTTCAGAAGCCCTGAACTGAAGGCCTCTAAAAATATATTTTAGTAACTAATGTAATGTGTGCTACCCTAACTAATGATGTAAATATAAATGCAAGATTGTTGTGTTCTATGCAATATAAATTTTACAAAGATCAAGAAATACGTGTAACAACTATTGCAACTTGTTTCAATAACTAGGTATAAGAAATTATGCAAGTACTTGCTGAAACTAATGCTAGCTTCCCTCCATAATGCCTTTTGACACGCCTCTTTGAAATAGTTTTTGGGCATGATATATATCTAATATAACTAGAACTAGAACATCCTAAGGCATCAAATTAATGAATATGAAGTCTGAGTGTGTTCCCATTTAATATAAGAATCTAGAATATATGGTGGAGGTTTAATTGAAAAGCAAAAGAACCCCACTTTTTTGGGAGATGACATGGAAACAACATATAATTAATGTAACAGGGCCCCACTAATATATATTGTCGCCCTTAATGACTTCACTTTGGAATGTCCACTTAGCTTTATGTAATTTTATATTATACCAATAGTTTTTTTAGATCAAATGATGTCATCCTCTCTGACATTCTAAGTGGCACCCAAGTCAGTATCCAAGTTAGTGACGAAGGTGGCATTCTACTTGACAACTAAGTCATATGTGGCAATTTTAATCATCAAGATAATTACTCTATCATTCAAGTGGAGGAAAGCCAAAGATAGAAGAGGCATATTCAGGAGATTACAACATGTATGTGCACCTCAAATCAACAAATTGAGGGCATATAACACTAAGATACACTTGGAGGAGGTATTTGGACCATTATGTTTCATATTTAGGTCAAACGCAGGTTTTAATATACTAGAATGCATAAGGATGAATAATAGTTAAAAGATTCTTCATTGGCTTAAAAATTTGCATGAAGTTAAAAGAAGAAATACTTGAAGATCCAATTGCTTGAGGTTATTTTGTGTCTCAGTCATTTTATTTTTTTTCTCTGTAATTTTAATACTTAAAAGAGTTGTTTAAAATTTTTAGTTTTGTCCATTTGATTAGGCGTTTGTTAAATTATTTCTATTTTTGTACATTTGATTAGACGTTAGTTGAATTATCTTAGTTATAGCTGTTTTTGTCATATCTTATTGTAGATTTACTTATGAGAGTTGTTTAGCCATTTACAAACTGCTAGTGACCTAAAGGTACCCTATAGAAGGTGAAACATTCAAAACCTTTGCTTAAAACTTTGAATATTATTTGATTTATTTCTTTTATTAGAATGGAATTTTGTGAAGAACTTTAAAAATTAATAACTAATTCAATTTTGCTTCAAAATTAGTGGTTTGAAGCTCTAAATTAAGGTCTTAAAAGCTCTTTAACGGAAAAATAAGACCAAAATTTGCGATTTGAAGCTCTAAATTAAGGTCTCGCAAAGCTCTTTCAAGAAAAAATAAGACCTAGGTTAAGCTTTGTCTCATTTCATTCAGCAATTTCCCAGTTTTCTGATTCATGTTAGGAAAATTATATATTTTAATTTACACATCCAAAAATTTTGAAGTAGGACTCACTTTAAAGCTCTATATGTGTGCTATGGTAAAATTTCAGGGTTTAACTTGCTCATTTTCTCTATTAAATGGCGTTTCCATAATCATAGCGCAAACTAAAATCGCATCTACCAACCGCCCATTCTATGCATTTTAGCTATGCTTCTCACATAGCACTTACCTAAATTTCTGCTTGATTCTTGTTTCTGCTTATGGAGGTTAATTACATGCCATCACATAAATCTAACTTAAACAAACACACACACGCACACATGTGAATATATATATATATATAAACAGCCACGAATCAGTAAATGGTAATTAAAATAACAACAACCAGGTGGTTTCCTTGAAGTTTCCATCATCTTGAAATTTCCTCCACAAACTTTTTCTTTCCTTTCGAGATATTGACTCCTACTGTTGGTACACCGAAGAAAGGGGGTCATATCCAGGGAAATTTCAGCAGTAAAACATCTACCCAATATAATATATAGATATATATATATTGTAAGAACAACTTATAAGCAGATACCCTTGGCCACAACAAAAAAACTCAAGTGAGGATATTACATGTTCAAAGGCCTAGTTACGGCATGCATAGCATATAAACATGTAAGCAACTAAGCGCAAACTAAATAAGTTTCACTACATCTTCAGCTTCCTCCTCTTCGGTTGCACCTCTTTCTAGACCCCTTTCTTTGTGTTTCCTCAATAGGCTTGGGCACAAATCAAAACCTATGAATTATATATGTATAGGGCAAATTAATTTACATATGTAATATACCTCAATAGCATGTTCAATCTCCCTCTTATTTCCATGCCCTAACCCCTTAGTTTAACTCTTCAACTTTGTCCTTGTTACTTCAATATTTAACTTGACTTTTCTCTTAGCTAAGCTCCTTCTTGCCCAATCAGCTGCTGCACAAAAACAGGGAAAATACAAATTCATATATTCCAATCCCGTTGTTACTAAATAACATGTAGAAACCTATAGGCCTGAATTATACATGATTCCATGATTCAAGAAATTCATTCCACATTATAATACTTTAAGCAGGTGCTACTTTTTTCCATTTCTAATTTCCCCAAGAATTCAATTTCAATAGGATTTGTGTCTATTAACTTGCAAGCACTATTATCCTCTAATAATTTGATTAGCATCACATGTGTTTTTCGACAAATTCTCAGCTTTCAAATTAGCTTGTAACCCATCATTTTATATCTCCACATATGCTTTGAGCACTTAGGACCATTATTTAACTTAGGAGGGCATCAAATACTAGACTGAGACATAGAGGGTTTAATTCACAAAAATTCCAATTGAGGTATATCACATTCCAACTTGAATTATTTTATTTCTTTTTATTATTTTTTTTTTAACATGATCTCAAACAATTTCCCCATATAAGTTCATTAAAGTCATCAAACAGAGTCAAATTCAACTTCCTCTAGCTAAAACAATGCTGTCCGAAACAGGGGAGAAGGAGAGAATTTATAAATTCAAGCTCCATTTCTACACACTATTCTCTTTTAAGTTCATTGAGGCATTTGTATTCACCAAACTTTAACTCCCTCTAATTAAAACTATGCTGTCCAAAACAGGGGAGAAAAAGAAATTCATAAACTCAGAGTCTAACATTCCAAAATGCCTCTTTAATAGGTTATATGTTGATATTCTTCATGCCAATACTATTTAGTACATAATAATTTCTAAGGACTATCTTAGCCCTTAAGGATCTCGGCCAGCACTCAATGTTCACTTCCAAAATTTTCCAGCTTCGACATGATTAACACCATCCTCTTGGAATTTCTAGGCATAATCTTGACCATCGTCAATATATATTTGATACCCAATGGCGTTAGTAGCAAACTGGTACGCATTTTTTTTCGCGGCTTCAACAATTAAATTCCATCATGCCATAGCGTTTGACGCACACAGTTATATTCTTATTCATGTTTATGGACACTTGAGCATCTCCCATCTCTGAGCTTTTGACGGCCAATCTATAGAGTGTGTGTGGATTAGCAGCAGCAAAAGTGTTTTTCATTCCATTTGACATTTGCAAACTTAAATTAGAGTAGAAGCCAGTTAATATAATGTAATTTATGGTTGAATTGCTTTTTGCAAAAAAGTCAATTTGACAAAATAAAATTGTTTAGAAATGCATTTTAAAAGAAGATTTAGATGTAAAATGATGGAAAAAACATAGGTTTTATAATAATATACTACCTTTGGTACTTAATATAAGAGTTGGTTGATTAATTTGAATAGATTAAAAAAAACTAGTTAAGTTAGTTAATTGTAATAAATAGGTGTTTTTCTTTTTAAAATATTCTTGCTAATCAAGTGTATTGGCTAGAACTATCATTATTTTAAGAACTATTTTGAAAAAATAGATAAATATGAGAGACAAAGTGGATTGAGATCTTAAAATTAGAACTAAAATAAAAGTCAAATGAGCTCTTATACTAAAGATCGAAGGTAGTATATAGCATATATAATTTGATAATTTTAAGAAAATATTCAAATTAAAATTAAAAATTGCAAAAAAAAAAAAAGGAATTAATGTATTATTAGAAAAAATTATAAATACAAAAAAAACAATTAATTAGATGTAGTTAATAGATAAAAATTAAATATAAATTTTGAAAATTTACATTTAAAATTAAAAATATTATTAAAAAGTATGCTGAAAGGTTAACAGCAATTGACAAGCCCAAAATTAAAAGCCTAATATTAAATTAGAGAACATAAAAAAAAGTAGTTATAAAAGAAATAAATAAAAATAAAAATATTAAAAAGGAGAAGCAGCGTGCGGTGAGGACAAGCCAGAAAATCTGTCAAGATGTGAGAAAAGACTAGAGAGGACAAAAATCTAAGGGCAGAAATTGAAGGACATGGAAAAGCAAGCTGGAGGAGAAGCACGGGACATTAAAAGCATGAAAAATTAGCTTCAACAATACCATGCTTTTTTCTCAAAAATTAAATGGAGAAAAGATGACCAAACAACCCTTCATTATCAAACACACCATCAACTGATGTTGAGTGATCCGGACGCACCTTCTCTTATCCGATATATATAATTATGCTAATGCCGATTAATCCACATTTTCTAAACACCCCCCCGCCCAAAAAAAAAAAATCATTTTTATTCCTGAGCCAAACTTCACAAGCAGCGGCGTTAATCCACACGCAACCTCATTACCTCTCGCATAAAACTCCTAATCCAAGCTTAGGTTATGATTTTCCATTAATCCTAAGTTCTCTCCCTCTAGGGCCACTTCTCTCTTTCCTGAAACCAGCAGAAACTTCAGTAATAGAGGAAGCAAAAGGTAGAATAGCACTTAGGGGGATTACCTTAGCTATCAGTTGGTACGAAACATTAAAAATGAGAGATCTGGATTAAGATTGAAATTGAGAAAATAGTGTTTAGCATGAGAGATTGCTTATTATAGAAGATTAGACAAACCTATGTATTTGGGGTTGAGGAATATCATGGGGAAAGTGGTACTCCCCAATCCTACTTCCATGGGTTTGTCTAATCCCATGTAACAAGCAATTATTCATGTTAAAGATTTTTTAATGATTTTCTTTAATTGCAATCATAGTCCGTTACCAGAAAAAAAGCTTTTCACGGCGGTTAAAAGTGGCTTTTCACGACGGTTTTGAAGGAGACGTTGAAAGGTAAAGAAAACACGGCGGTTTCGAACCGCCGTGAAAGTTTATTTTCCACGGCGGTTTTTTATTTAACCGCCGTGGAAACTCCATTTTCCACGGCGGTTTTACATTTGAATTTCAACGACGGATTTTTTATAAACCGACGTGGGATATACTTTTAACGGCGGTTATATATATAACCGCCGTTAAAAATACATATTTTTTTTTTAAAATTCTGCTTGATTTTCATTTTTACCACCCTGCAGTTTACAGTTCCAAATAAATGTAGGCAGTGCAAATCACGCAGAACAAGATCAATTAGCTAGTTAATATATATACAGCATTGAAATTTCTTTTACACAATTTGAAAATAGGGAAACCGACCAATATAATAGAACTAAGTGGTTAATTAAGACCAAGGAACACGTATTGGCTAGGTCCAACAATTCTGAAATAGAAGTAACTACTTCTCTGTACAATGGAAATCATGAACATGTACATATAAGAGGGAACCGAGAGAAAACATCTAACAATGAATTTTTTGAGAAATAACCTATCTATTTGAAAGCTAAATTTCAATTTTTTCTACCAATGTTGTTGACAAAATGTCTCTCATCAAGTTGATGTCATCCATGAGATATGGCGCAGTATTTTGAAATATCTGTTAATAAAAAATAACATAGTAAACTTAGTCAAAAATGTGAAATAAATTGAAGAACGTCATGCAACGTAACTCATCTTTACCTCGTCTAATTTCTCAGTCGTTCCTATCTCAATTATGTCATTCATGTAGCGGATGACATAATATCCACACTCAACATGTCCTTGTTGACAACGGTACTAAAAGAATAAGATATAAAATTGAATATTAGACATTATTGATTATAAACATTAACTTTAATTCATCCAAAAATTTTAAAAGTTAGTTCAAAACAACATATACCTTTGGAAGAATCCATATTGGTGTTTGTCTATTTTGTTTAATCGCCACAACATTAAAAGTATGAAAAGCCCTATCAACATTATAAGAGAAAATGATATTAGGGCATGCTTGTATAAACTTCACAAGTAATAAATATATAAATAAAAACTAACGTGTCGATGACATCTTTGGTTTCTTCGGATGGACTTCCACAGAGTGAATCGAACCAGTAAACTTTGTTGTCAAAAGGGGCACAAGCAATTAGAGTCTAATGATAACTGCAAAAGGCAAACCATGTTAATTATAACCCGACACATACAACTTGTATATCTCAAATACAATAATACACTTACCCTTCCACGTAAGGTGCAAAATATATTAGCTTTCTGGTCTGAGTCATTGTGGTCATAATGTAGATTGACCTTGCTTCCACAGTATTAAATTCTTTCTGCACCCTTTGAGGACACATAAAGCCATATGTTCCTTCAAGTCCTTCGTTTCGACAGATTTGATTAAAGTGCCTGTTGTTCAAGTAAAAAATATTAGGACATGCATGAAGTATAATATGTAATAAGAAAATGATATTATAACTTACAAAATAGCGAGCTGCATGAAGGCTATATCAAGCTCCTCAAAGTTGAGCAACTGAACGAGGTCCCTCTTGTCAATGGTGAAGTCGTATGTTATATCTGAACCCACAACCCCCAACGGCATCTTGAAAGTCACAGGCTTATCCATGTTTGGCACCATGGAATAAAGAACCTCCAAACTGGAATACGTAAGCGCAACATCACCAGGAAGAGGCCAGAGTACAGGATCAGATGATGCGCTCGTTATGGCCTTCTTTGCTGCCACCTTCTTCACCATTGGCTTTGCAATAAGTCTCTTTGGCCACAAAATGAAATGTCTTTTAGCTTGGGCCAAGAGTCGAACCTCATCAGTAGGATTGGGCACTGGTATACCCCCTTGACCACGAACAATCCTCTCCACTGTCACCCTTGCTTGATTGCTCGGAATTTTGTTGCCGTGAATCGTTGTGCCCATGAATGCTCGACCACTAGCAACATGAACAGGTGAATTTTCATAATCCACATAGAGAGAACACGACATCCCATTGTCTTCGACAGGGTCAGGGCTAGGGTCAGGGTCAGACACTGTCAGTGGCTGTGTCTGATTATTACTGCCCTTTCCGCTTTTTATCACAGGTGAACCCTGAAACATAATATGAAATTAGTTAAGAAACATTAAATAAGTTTAAATGGATCAAATGAATCTTTAGAAGATTTAAAAAGATGTGTAATTATTACCTGGGAAGGTTCAGATACTCGGGACATCTGGAATCCACTCGTACCCATCATCATCAAAGTCTGTTGAAACTTGGCATCGAATTCGTCACGTATCTTTTGCATCTCTGCCATGTGTTGTTGACTTAGTTCAGCTCGAACTCTCTGTGTTTCTTCTTGTAGTCATTGGTCAAGCTCCTCTTTAGATACCATGTTAGCGGAGGATGATCTAGTGCTTCTTCGTGATGCAGAGCCAAAAAATTCTTTAATACCAATCCCTTTAGAGGTCTCTCGGACTCTTCCGGGATGGTCATCCTTTTCAATAGCAGTGGCCAAGATATCCATCCGTCCTTGAGGGATGAATGTACCTTGAGATAATTGCTCCTCAAGTGTATCCTATATCATTAAAGCAACAAATTCAATTTAAGATAATTGAAAAAAGCAATTAATGAAGCATAATTCTTAAATATTACTTACAATCCTCCCAGCAACAGCAGCAAACTGTGGAGTAATGTATTGACCCTTTTTAATCCTCGCCGCCTTCCATTTTTCTTGGCGAGAAGGACGCTCAATAGGTGGCATGTAGCCAGTAGGATCTGAAGCAGCAGCCATCTGTGCATTCTTCAGCCGTTCCTCCATCATACTTCTTTCTAACCCACCATACCCTGCACAAGACATGGTATGTGGGTATACATTCTGCTCAGATATTTGTTTGTTCTTCTGACTCAATACCTATGACAATGAAACCAAATTGACAAAATTAGTTTAGTTAAATAAAATATGTCCTGATTAAAAATTAAGTTTGAAGAAACTAAACCTGAAATGCAGGGTCTTCACGTTGCTTCACAAAACTCTCCCATGCCTCTTCACTAATAAATGAATATCGTTCCTTAGGATGCTCACCCTTTCTTTTTCCACGAATATAATGTTTTGTAAGTGTGGCCTTAAAATCCCTCCACCGTTCATCAATTTGCTTCAACAGACGGTCTCTCGTTTGCTTAGTGGCAGGAATATCAAATGTCAGTTGCAATACAACAATAGCATAGAGTTATAAAGTAAATAAGCAACTATAATTGAAACAAATAGAGAAAACAATGCACAATATACCAATATATCCTCCCAAAGGTTTTTCTTCAAATCTTTGTCCACCTTCTTCCAGCTAGGAATGTCAATGCTAATCTTACTGCGTGCGAGATAACCCACATAACTAGTAAATTGAGCCCCAGCCTCTCCTATAGGCTTTAGATCATCATCAAACTCCACTGTAATCCTCATAGGCTGTGTGCTCTCATCACGTAAAGCTAAATGCCTCATATGGGTTGGCCCTCTACCCTTTCTCCGGCTAATAAAAGAGCTGTCGTCACCAAAACCCTATTGATCGGATCCGTCCATTTCCTGTTTAAAGAACAATGAATTAATAAATGTAAGAATAAGAAATATCAAGTTAATATAAAACATTATATTATTAAGTATATTTAGCAAAAAAAAATATCAAATAATTCATTTGAGGCTTACAACGATTATCCTCCCAAATTCCTTCACAATGATCATCTCTAACAGCATAGTCATCATCTACCAAATCTAATTCAACTGCTTTAGGTCGAGTAGCTGTGAAAGGCGGGGTTTCATCAAGATTAAGCTCTAAGTCACCATCATCTCCACCAACTCCTTGCTTTTACCTTGAAGCACGATAGACAATTTCTTTTTTTCTAGATCGCGAACGAAGAACACTTGTTTTGCTTGACTTGCCAAAATAAATGGCTCGTCTCCATATCCAAACCTCTCAAGATCGACCGAAACAAATCCAAATTCTTCATCCACTTGCACAGCATTACTATTAACCCACTTACATTTGAAGACGGGAACTTTAAACTTGGTATAACTAACCTCCCATATCTCTTCTATTATTCCATAATAGGACATTGCCGCCAACATTGGGTTTCTGTCTTTAGAACTAGCAAAATGCATGGCTTCCGCTACTACCATCACCCCACTATTCTACATAGTACTCTTATCGTCTTGGGTTTTTGTGTAAAAAGAATAACCATTTATATCATATCCACCCTAACACAAAACCTCAAAAGAAGGCCCTGCAGCTAGCCTCTATATTGTCTCAGAAGGATTGCCATCTTTTAACACTTCTCGCTTGAATCACTCTGCAAATGACTTATTATGTTCATTAGCTAGTTGCATATCACTCTTTCTTGGATTCAAGTTCCTCAGCATATTCTTGTGAGCATTTAAGTAAGGTAAAATTTCATCCGTGTTGTTTAAAATGTATAGATGTGCCTGCATTACAACTTCTCTTGACATAGACCTCACTATGACACCCCGTGTTCCCTTGCTTCTTCTCCCCTGATCATGTCAAGATTGAGGAAGACCAACTGCCTTTACCCTATCAAGATATGCGTTACAAAACTCAACTGCTCCTCAGCTACATATCTCTCAACAATTGATGCCTCAGGCCGATAAGGATTCTTAGAGTACCCTTTTAGGATTTTCATGTATCTCTCAAAAGGGTACATCCATCTTAAACACACAGGGCCACAAAGTCTTATCTCTCGCACAAGATGAGCTATCAAGTGGACCATAATATCAAAAAATGATGGACGAAAATGCATTTCCAATTAAGAGAGGATCACATAACCTTCATTTTCTAATTCATCCAACTCAGCAGGATCAATGACTTTGCGGCAAATGGCACTAAAAAACATACAAAGTCTTGTAATAGTATTTCTCACATCAATTTTCATAATGCCTCAAATAGCAAGTGGAAGTAATTGTTGCATCAACACATGACAATCATGAGACTTCATTCCCGTTATCTTCAAATTTTGCATTGAAACAAGTTTGCTTAAATTAGAAGAATAACCTTGTGGCACCTTAATACTATTGACAAAACCACAGAAACTTCTTTTCTCTTCTTTTGATAATGTGTGCGCAGCTGGATGTAAATAAGCCTTCTTACCATCTCTTTCTTGTGGGTGAAGGACATTTCTTATTCCAATTTCGACTAAGTCTCATCTTGTATTGATTCCATCTTTAGTCTTTCCACTTATATGCAAAAGTGTACCAACAAGGCTCTCACATACATTCTTCTCCACATGCATCACATCTAGACTATGCCTCACATCAAGACTTTGTCAATATGGAAGATCAAAAAAGACAGATCTTTTTTTCCATATATTTCTCTCACTGGCAGCCTTCTTCTTCTTCTTCTTACCGAAGACCACATTAATTCCCGCCACCCACTGATAAACTTCTTCTCCAGTTAATGGTCTTGGAGCCATTTCATATTCTTGTGAGCCATTAAATGCCTTTTTCAATCTACGGTAAGGGTGATACCGACTAAGAAACCTTCTGTGACCAAGGTATACTGTCTTCCTGCCATGTTTAAGTTGCATATAGTGGGTGCCTTCTTCGCATATCGGGCATGCTTTATGCCCCTTAACACTGTATCCTGACAAATTTCCATATGCTGGAAAGTCATTTATCATGGTGAAGATCATGGCACGTAAATTGAAGGTCTTTTGTTTATATGCATCAAACACATCAACACCTTCCTCCTATAATTTCTTCAGATCCTCAATCAAAGGTGCCAAATACACATCGATATCGTTTCCCGGTTGTTTTGGCCCTGAGATCATCAAAGATAGCATGATATACTTTCTTTTCATACATAACCAAGGAGGCAAGTTGTAAATTACGAGGAGCACTGGCCAAGCACTGTGTGTGCTACTAAGATTACCATATGGGTTAATTCCATCCGTACAAAGCCCTAGCCGAAGGTTTCTTGGCTCGCCACCAAATTGAGGAAATTTTTGATCTATTGTTTTCTATTGAGGAGAATCTGCTGGGTGACGAAGCTTTCCATCACATATTTTCTCATCGAAATGCCATCTCAAGTTCTTTGCATCTGTGGCATTAGCAAATAGACGCTTAAATCGTGGTATTATTGGAAGATACCACAGAACCTTTAAAGGAAAACCTTTGGTTATCTCATTATAATCACCATCATCTTTCTTCATTTTGTATCTTGAAGTCCCACATTTAGGGCACTTATTCAACCCTTCATAATCATTTCTGAATAATATGCAGTCATTAGGACACGCATGTATCTTCTCATATTCCAAACCCATCGGACACAAAATCTTTTTTGCCTCATACATTCGTTTCGGAAGTGAATTCCCTTTGGGAAGAATATCACTCAGCAATTCAAGCAATTCCGTAAAACTAGCATCGGTCCAACCATTTCTTGCCTTCAAATTCATCAGTTTCAATACGATTGTCAATCTTGTGTAATCATCTTTGCACCCCGGGTATAAAGGTGTCTCTGCATCACTACACAAAGTTTCAAAGGTGGAAGAAAATTGTGTAGAGGATTCAGACCTTATATCATGAAACATATCCGAAATTCTATCACCAAAGTCTTCATTCACAACCTTCTCATTTGCAGACAATGTAGTCTTTCTAATTTCTCCATGCCATATCCAATTTGTATACCTCAAATTTATCCCATCACAGATAAGATGCTCTTTTATGTCAAAAATACTCTGTCGACTATTATTTAAACATTTGACACAAGGACAATAGTACAACCCATCTCTTTTACTGGGGGCATTTCTCAGAGCAAACTCAAGAAACTTTTCAACCCCATCCTCATATTCCTTACTAATTCTCTTAGCTTTCATCCAACTACGATCCATTATTCTACAAATTATTTAAACAACACTTTACTATCAATCAAAATTCATAACGAAGAAAAAAAAACACAAAATAACAAACAGATTATTTATTACTAAATTCTTATATTTATTACAAAAAAATTACCAAAAATTCGAAATAAATATCAAAAAAGTATAAAAAAAATTTAAAAACTTCACAACTAATCAACTACAAACATTTAAACATGTTTCTAATACAGTATATAAAAAAGAATTAAGGTTTTCTCACATCCAATGCCCACCAATCAACACCAATCCACGGTTCAACCACATAAAAAATGCAAAATGAACAATACAAGCCAACCACAATGTAAAACTAACAAACCCATTTCATATATAACAGATTTTCATGGCCAAAACATTCAATAAACCAAGAAAAATTGAAAAGAATGAAAGAAGAGGATACTCACAGAGCATAGAAGCTTCAAACGCGAAGTGAGGGCAGCGGCTGACGGCGACAGACATCGGCAAGGCACGGCAGACGGTGGCAGACAGTGGGATAGTGGGGGGTATGACCGGTTCTCGGTGGTGGGATAGAGGGGACCACGACTGAGCAAGAATGACGCGAAATGAGAGGCATTTGACCACGGCGGACTGTGGCAAGGCACCACAAGCTCAATGGAGGAGTTTAAACGGTGGGATAGTGGCGGGAATGGCCGGTAATGGCAGTTTTTCGGTGGTGGGGCAGAGGGGGACCACGACGCACTGAAGAAATGAGAAAGAAAGTGACCGAAGTTGAAGCAGAGAAAGTAAAGAGAACACACTTTCCACGGCGGTTTTTAAGAAAACCGCCGTGGAAAATGTAGGCCCTCTTCAACTTATTTACAAAAATGCCACCGCGTTTTTTTTCACGTCGTTTTTTTGCTTAACCGCCGTTATTTTACGACGTTAAAAGTCTTTTTTCTAGTATCCCTATCCCTTATTTTCAATGAAGGTTCCATTTGGTACGAAGCATTGAAAATGAGAGATAGGGATTGTGATTGCAATTAAAAAAAATCATTAAAATAGTATTTAGTGTAACATCCAAACTTTTAGGCCTAGAAGTACTAGAAATAGCCTGAATTGGATAGGCTACTAGACCCTTTTGAGCAGAAGTCTCAAAGATGAGAAAGGAAGGCAAAGCAGTTTCAGGGACTAAACTGCAAAGTAAAAGTTTTAAGGGACTAAAGTGTAATCAAAGTTAGAGGCTCCAGTAAAGTCTTGAAGGCCCAGAGAGAGAAAAGAGACTAGATACAGGCTAAAGGTTAAGCTAGAAGCCTCAAAGAGAGGATTATATGAAGCTAAGTCCAAGAAGGGACTAAACTGTAAATTCAGAAAGTTATAACCAACAGGGGTAAAAATGGAAGAGTATGCAGAGAATTCCAAGAAAATTCTAGAAAATGGGAAATAATATTCTAAGGCTCTTTTGTTAAGAGAAAAGATGAAAATACCCCTAAGGCAGCTTCAATGGAATTTATGAGGTTATTACTGGTAAAAAGTATACCATGTGAGGTAATTATTTAAAATAGCAAGAGACCTCAAAAATGTATACAAAAATGAGGTTAAAAGGTTGAAAGATTGTACTAATTTATAAAATTAGTCCCACAACTGAAAGGCCAGTGGAGTGGCTTTAATAAATTAAAGAGCCGGTTTTGCTGATAAAAGGGCATTTTGGTAAATGAATTTTTATGCAAGGTTTAAAGGAAGTGTTATGGCCTAAGATATTCTCTAGAATTAAAGGGAATTTATGAAATAGACAGAATAATTTTCTAAGCTCCGGAAGGCCATAAAGGAAGCCGGAGAAACGTGGGCCAAGTAAATTCGGAGGAATTAAGTTTGATCCAACGGCTAGGATCTAATCTTCCATCTCCTCCACCACTTTTATGACACTTGGCATCTTCTAGAAGGTTAAGGTAAGCATGATGCAAGAAGATGATGCAAGGATGATGTAAAAGTCAACTTGAAGTTCTAAAATTGCCCTTACCCTTTCTATTAGCCACCAAGGGTATTTTGGTCCATTCAAGCTAAATTTTTGGCTATAAATAGGCATTCCCTCCCCTTCATTTTCAGCCAAGCAAAGATCTATAGGGAAACTCTGCCACTCTTGCATCTAGAGAGAGAAAGAGCTATTTCTAGTGAGAGAAAGTCCACCTAAGTTCAAGCTTCAAGATCAAGGTATGTAGTGGCTGTAGCATCTGATTTGATGCCTATTTCGAATTAGTTACTGTTCATATCTGATTCTGAAATTTTTCATACTTAAAGTACATTCTGCAAGCTTTAAATCCATGGGTAGAACACTCCATTTGGATATGTGTACGATTTATGGTGATTTTTCAAAGTTAGAGATTGAAATCTGGAAACAGTGTTGAACTTTTAGAAGAGTGTCAAATTCCGTACAATTCCGGAGCTGTTCAACGTAGAATTGATTCTTGAAACTATTTTTCCTTCAAATTTAACTTAAGAAACTTTCAGTGAGACTTGGAATCACTCAATTTTGATTTTTCTAGAATTAATTATGAATTTTCAAAGTTGAGCAAAAATTCTGGAGATTCTGCGTGAACAGTACCTGCGAACCAAAATTTTCAGATTTGATCTTCTTCAATCTAAGGCCATTTAAAGTGGTCCTAATTGACAAGAAATGGATCATAAGGATGGGAAATGATGAGATTTATGTTAGAAAAGCTAGAAAGAAAACCCTAAGACTAAGAGAAAGGGTTGAGGTTCAAGAGAGCTAGCTTTGAACTTTATGTAATCTAGTGGTCCTAATAGATTGTATGATCATTATGACTATGTTTAGGACCTTTGAAACATCCAAGAGGATGTTTGATGATGTTGACCGAAAGCTAACATGATTGGAAAGTCAAGGGAGTCAGAGGAAAAGTAAGAGGAAGGCTTGAGGTGCAAGGTAGTGAACTTACCTATTGTCATTGCTTGATGTTGTATGCTTGTGTGTTGCTGTGTACATGTTATTGAATGTTATTGTGACATGTTTTAGTTGCTGTAATTGCTATTCATGATGAGTAGATTATATCTCCATGGCCATGCATCAAGAAGTTAGCTTTGAGCATGCTAGTATGTGACTAATTAACAAGAAAATAAACAAGTTGCGTGTAGTGCATTAGCATCCATCTAGCATGATTATGTGGTATTGTTTGCTATTGAGATTCTCCCGAATCTCACCCCTCCCTAACCAACCATTTAGGTCAATCAATGATGGACACTAACGGGTTGAGAAGCAAGGAGAAGAAAGTGGAGAATTATTAACGTTAATGATTGAGATTATGTTCAATGTATAATTCTCCTATGTTGTAAATTATGTTATGAGTGCCATCAATTCAATGTATGTGCTTAAGATATTTATGGCATGAATGAAGGTATATGAGTATGAATGAGAAAGATCAAGCCCATGCTATGTATGTCAAAGAAATAAAAAGAATTAAAGCAAGGAGATATTAAGGGATAAAACGTAGGTCCTGAAGCAGTTAGTTTTGAGCTTTAGTTTGACCTATCAAATGAATGAGTTAAGTCATGAGATTTGGCAGACTCATTGTACACATCCCAAGATTTAAAATGAGAGGTAAATCACCTCGTTTGGATGTGTATATTAAGTGATATGAATTTTCAAAGTTAAGGTGCAGAATCTGGAAAGTCCAGATTTTACCAAACGAATAGTAATCTTATTCCAATAAACTGTACGTTTTCAATGAGGATGAGTTTAGTTGAATATTTTTTCCCTTAAAGAGCATTGAAAGAGCTTTCTGTAGAATTTTGGAACACCTCTATACGATATTTCTAGAATTAGTTATGATTTTTCAAAGTTGGACCTGTAATCTAAAAACTGGACAGTGAACAGTAATTTTTCGAAAATTAACGTTCAAATTGAAATTTTTAAGTGTAAGACCATCCAACATGGTCTGTAATGGTTCTAAATGAATGCTAAGATACTATATAAGTAAGGTGTGACATTTAGCATGAGTAATTACTTGTTATATGGGATTAGGCAAACTCATAGAGATGGGATTGAGGAATATCACTTTCTCACATGGTATTTTCCAATCCCACATATACGGGTTTGACTAATTCCATATAACAAGTAATCTCTTATGCTAAATACTCTTTTAATAGATTTTCTCAATCCCAGTCCTAATCTTTATCCTTAATTTTCAATGCTTCTTACCAAACGAAACCTTAGTATCTTAATCGGTTTGTCTGTGGAGGTGAGGCCTTCAATCTCTTCTTCACCCAGGATTGCTACTTTTTTTTCACGGCTTCCTCTCTAGTGAAAAGTAAAATGAGGAAGGGCAACGAGTTGGAGTGTTATCAGTGGAAGAGAGTATTTTTCTTTTGGGTACAAAGTGGGAGCATTGTTTAATGCACATTGCTTCCACACCCAGTAGCTCGTAGGATACGCTTCTCTTTAAAGTTTCAACAACTTGTTGGGGCAAATTTATATAAAATCTTGAACTTATGATCCTAACCAGATGAGGCACGCCTTGGCACCACATGCTGGGCATAATTATGACCCAATTCCATTTTCAGGTTTTGGATAATAAAATATATCGGACATTTTACCCCTCTTTACACAAATATTATAATAATTTTCAGAAATTATTCCGGGACACTTTAAAAGTGTTTTAGCTCCCTTGGCTTTTTTAACTTATAAAATAATTTTTCTAAAATATTCAGGTTAAAAATCATCTTCAGGCTATTTTTTCTTAAAAGTTTTGGGGAAAAATGTGCTTTCTATTCTCATAAATTAGCTTCAAAATTATTTTAACCACTTTTGGATACTTAAATCTCCTCATAAACTTTCTAGATTCCCCAAACTAACACTTCATAATATTTCCACAATTCTTATGGGGCCTTAACTAATTTTAATGATTTTTTTCTTTTATTTCTTAAAAATTTTGCACGAAAATAGGCTTTTAGCCAAATAATTTATTTTTCAGGAATTTAATTAGAAATAATATTCATAGGTCTCAAGTATTCGTTAAAAATCTCTTTTCTACTTTCTGTGATTTCCTTGAGCTTCCTTGAATTTCCAAGAACTTGTCTATTATTATACTTTTACCCATTAATTACTCTTTTTTTTTTTAGCAAAAATTACTCTTATTTATTCTCTTTGGCCTTAACTTCTCGTATTTGCATCTTTTGATTTATCTTTTCCTCTTATTTTGCCTTACTTTGACTCTACACTTCTTATTTTATTCCTAATTTTGCCTATGCATGTTTTTCTTATTTAATCAGTATATAAAATGCCAAGTGTTACCGTTTTACTATTCATTGGCTAAAAATCCAGTTTTCTGGCTCAACTTCAAAAATTCATAACTTAATCTAGAAAAATTAAAATGGAGTGATTAAAAATTCTATAAAAAGCTATTTGAATTCTCTTTCAAGAAAAAATAATCTTATGAACTAATTTCATTTGAAAAAGTGTCAGGTTTTTGTGAAAGTTACCTCTGTCCATTAGGCAAAAATCTTTTTTCCTGATTTTGAATCTTAAATTTGAAAAATCATTAAAAATCGTGTAGTTGGCCATTTTTAATGTGCTACCTATTGATTTGAAGATCATGATGTCAGCTTTAAGCATATCAAATTTTGTGCAGAGATTCCTTTAGTAACTTAATAAAACGTGGCTCTAATTTGGTATCTTGCTTAGAGATTACAACTCCAACCATACATATTTATACACAACCAAATATAAATATTTCCTCATGGTTCATCACCATATTTATCCTCAGATTTGCAGCCTCCCTTTTGATGATTCAATTCCTAAAATATTAGGTTACATATAGGGGATGAGATTTCAATGAAATTCCAGTAGTAAGATCCATCAACCAAAAGATCAACATGCATCAATTACAAGCATTCTAACCTTTTGTTATTAATAGGGAACTACTTTACCTCATACATGTAGTACTCTAACATGCAATAGCCATGGCACATAAAGCAAGGAGTATAGCTACACAATCATCATCATCATCATCATCATTTAGTTTAACCACATAATAGCACATGAAATTGCATAGCAATCAATGCAACACTCAACATTAAGGTCAATTAAATCTTACTACCTTCATCCAATACTCTTGATTCTTTGACCTTCTTCCTCTTCTCCACAATTAACAAACCCTAATAATGATAAATCACAAAAAGGGCAGCAAGGTTACCAACCATTCCATATAAAATTAACAACATAATTCAAGTAACTTGATTGAACCCAATTGTTCTATGTTATTTCATATCATTTTAAGGGTATTTATCATAGATTTTGGCTCCTTTTGATGATAATTGTGCTTAATTTTCATTAAGAGTCCTTACTTTGAGTTAATGTCTTTTTGAGGGTAAAATTGTCATAATTGGTTATTAATTGTATTCAATTGATTTCTAGGACAATTGATGCTTCAAATTGTTGCTTTTTATTGTAGGACACTTGAGAATTAGAGCCAAGATTGAAGACCAAAGCATTACACAACATGCAAGTTTCCAAGAAAATGCTGTGATGTGGCAAAAAGTCTGAAAATGTGCATCAGTGACTATTCTGGAATAGTTCACCGCGGCAAACTCTCTTGTATCAGTAACATTAGATTCGAATCCAGAACGCAAAAATGAACCCTTTACTCATATGATCCAACCCAGATGAACCCCTAAAACCTTTAAAAACCCTATTTTCGAAGGAGAACTCGATTCTATCATCTCCAACACCTCTATTCTCTCATCTTCTTGCCTCTCCACCTTTATCTTCTTTCCCATCCATTTCCTTCATCTTTCCTTCACTCCATCTCATTTCCTTGCACTCCAAGCTGCCATAGCCGACGAATTCACTTCAGTTGGAGCTTTTCTTAAAGCTATGGAGGGCTATGATTTATCAACTCTTGAAGATGGTGGAGTAGCATGAGTTTTCAAGCTTCAAAGGGGAGTTTCAGTTTCAATCTTTAGTTTCTACCTATGTATTTATGATTTCCTAGGTCTAGGATTTGTAAATTCTTAGTGAGACACTTTGGTTGATTCTGTAATCATTGGTTAATGATTTACATTTGTAGTTTGGATTGGTTGATGTTGAATTTTGTGCTTAAATATATGTGGTCACATATATGCTTCTTTGTAACTCATGATTCCCTCCTATCTTGCATGGTCATGTTTTGATGCTAAGTTGATTGTGGATTACATCGAGCCAATTGCATGATCATTCTCAAATTACACATTAGGGAAGCTTAACAATGTTTTCATTAATGAAGTTCATTGATGTAAACATTGGACTCAATGAGTTATTGAGGTTGTTATTAAGAAAACCTAATAGATTTGTGAAACTCCCAATATCTTAAGTGAACTATGATTGCCATCAAAATAATTTTCAAGAGATTTCCTGTCATTCATTTCTATTCCATCATTATTATCTTAAAACACCAAAAAAAATAGTATCTTAGGTTTGTTTTCATTGCATTTAGTTTAGGCACCATTCATTTAAATCTTAAAAACCCAAAACCCCATTTTATTGCATTGCATGGCATTTAGTCTACCTTAGGTAATTAATAAATGCTTCCAAAAGTGAAACGACCTGAGTTTGTACTATACTGTATAGCTTGGATTTATTTTTGATTGAGAACCCCAAGGCGAACGACAAAAGGCTCTCATCATAACTCCTAAACCCCTTAAATCTTCCATCTTTGTTCTTGAATTTTTAGAGTTTATTTCCTTAACCCTAAAAATTCCCTCTTGACTCATTCCTACATGATTTTTCATGTAGATTCTAAATATCTACTTAGATTTAAGAAAATAAAACTTTCTCTTCCAATTTCAGCATGGCCGAACCATTATGGTTCATTTTCCAAAAATTACAACTTTGATTTTATGGCTTCCAATACTTGTTCTTTAGATTTACCCCACACTATTTTCCATTTTGAACACAATGGAAGCCTCAAAACTTTGAAAAACAAATCCTAAGGTTCAGTTTTGGTCTTGGCCAAACAGTACTATTTGAGAAGCATCAAAGAAATCTCTTCAAATCAACATCCAATCACTTGAAACCATCTTAAATCATAGTGTTCTAACTATGTTTTGCAACAAAACTTCCCTTCCCTAACATTAACCCATTCAGCCAGCACCAAACAAAGAGGAAAACAAGAATTTTCAACTGTCAAACTCAAAAGAATCAAGCAAGAAATGACATAGAATCATCTACTAACCTTAACTCCAAGCTTATTTGGTCTAAAGTGGTTGATTTCTTCCTGTTTCCACTTCAAACTCTCTTTTTCTCTCTTCTTTCTTCCTTGGCCGAATGGTGATTTGAAAATGAGGGGAGGAGTGTGTTGATTAAGGCAAAAAATATCTTACCAACCAACATTAATGATTTCCCAAGTGTCATCTCCCTATTCCCTCTTGTAACCTCTCTCCTAATTAATTTAATGCCAATTAAAATTAATTTCAAAAGTCAAGATCCTCTCCAATCAAGGCTTGACATTTGGCAACTTCAAATTCTCTTCATTGGTGGCCTGACAAGTGGCAACTTGTGGGCCAAGTAAAATTCAATACTCTAGTCTTTACTTTATCAGTGCACTTTTACTCAGGGTTTAACTTTTTTTCTATAATTTCAGTGCTCTGGCCTCTGTAATTATTTTCTGTCAGATCCATAAATTATTCTCCTCATTTTTGTCTTTCCAAATTGCCCTCTTTGTCTCAAATTTAATTTCTCAATAATTAAATAAAAGGGAAAACTAATTTCCTTCTCTTTAGTATTTTTTTCACTTTTTAAAGGAATTGAGAAAAATCTTTGATACTTGAGAGTCTTCTTTTAATTCCATAATCTCTTATAATTTTTTGGGATATCATAAGAATTTTCTTGGTATTTTATTCTCCTTCCAATTATTTATTTGGAATTTTCCAAATAAAAGGCATTAAAATAACTTAAATCGCTCTTAAATTCTTTTGTAATTTCTCTAAGGGCAATTTGGTCATAAAACTAATTTTATAATCCCATATAATTCTCAAAGAACATTGTCTTTATTTTTTCTTAATTTTTTGAGGCTTGGAAATATATTTCCATAATTATTCTTGACCAATTTTTCTTAATTAGTCAAACTTTTCATAATCGACTTGAAAAATTATAATAATTATTTTTCACTATAAATTTTCCATTTCTCCTTATCCTTTTTGCCCTTTAAATATTTAGAAATATTTCTATTCCTAAATGTCATATTACTAGATATGACAAGTCAACCATCATACATTAAATTATCATATGATAGAAACAAACTTGGCATACTCACCAATACCAAAACATCTGTGTCATGCACAATAGTTTATCAAATTATTCACATTTCAAATTCAATTCCAAATCTATTAAAATCACAAAAATGGTATTCATGTTCCAATGTCTTCCAAAGATTGCATTTTCAAGATCATAAATCTCACAAACTATTTTTCTCAATATTATATTAACATAATTTTTATATATATTAAGAGGTGTATGATACGTTCAATAAATCAAATCAAATTACTCACAAACAACACATTGGTCTATATAATAAGTGAAAAATAGTTAACTCTTACCAAAGTTAGAATAAACATAGCACAAGGGCAACTCTGTGCTTAGACACAACAATCACAACAAGTCCACACTAACAACTAACAACAATTAGCACTTTATTAACCAAGTGGTTAATCAAAGCATAGAAGAGCCTTAAGGTCATCTAACAACCCAAACTCACTAGAGGTCAAACTCAACCAATCCAAAATCATACTTAACTTCTCGATACCTAAATTAATATATGTAAATCATCCATTAACCTCAAACTATACAATTCAATAAAAAGAACCCCAATTTGACACTTAGGCTCCAACCTCAAAAATATCCATTTGAGCAATTCAAGTTCTATCGATAATATAAACCAACTAATCATCAATTCTAGCTCATACTAGTATAACCTAATTATCAAAACTCATTTCTAATCTCTACATTATCATCAACCATATAAAAGGTCAAGAAATCATTAACCCTAAAGCTCAAAAATCTTATAAACTCTAAATGCAAGAAATCTAAACTAACTAAACCCTTAATCTAAGCTATATAAACCACTTGAACTCAAATTGATCTGTCAAATTTCACCCAATTCAAAATCCTAAAAAAAAAACTTAATATCCAACAGTTTCAAAATATGAAAATCTAAGAGGGAATGGTAGAAATCAAGTCTAGATCACCTAGGCACTGCTACCTTCAACCACAACCATGTTTTAGGCGCTAGTGCTCATTGCCTGGACAAGGGCTTGGGTACTCATTTGAGTGCCTGGACTAGAAAGCGAATTCAAGTTTTTCCCTATCATCTTATATCTTATTCTAATATTTTCACATTGCCAAACATCTATAACCCTAAAGTTTAAAGAATAACTAGCTTAATTACCCAAATTCAAGCTTAAAATGTCTCTAAACCTCATAATTAAAAATCCAGGATGTTACAGTTCTTCTCACCTAAGGAATTTTGTCCCTAAAATATGAAAAAACACATATAGAAAAACAAAAACAAAGCACTTATGAAGGAAACAAGTAAGGGCACTCACGTCATATATGCTCCACAATCTCCCAAGTAGCAGCATCAGGACCCATGCCTTTTTAACAGACTTTCACGAGTTGGATGGTGTTGTTCCTTTACTGCTTGTCTTTTACACCCAATATCCACTCTAGTTTTTCCTTATAGGTAAAATTTTCTCGCAGCTCAACTTCTATAGGTTCAGTGACATGAGATGGATTCAAATGATACTTCTTCAAAAATGACACATGAAATCAAACAAATTCAGCAGCAAGGCTATCCAGTAGGCAATAGGCTCGATCTACTTCAAAATCTCAAAAAGTCCCATGAATCATGGTGTGAGTTTCTTGGCTTTGATGGATCTGTCGATGCTTATGTTAAGCAAAACCTTCATAAATACATGGTCACCTCCTTCAAATTCTAAGGGTCTCCTCTAACGATCCATATAACTCTTTTGTTGGCTCCAGGTAGTTATAACTTATACTTAATAAGCTTAATCTTTCTGACAATGATGTCTACTAGATTTAGGCTAATAATTGTCCTTTCATTTAAGTCAGTCTAACAAACTTGAGATCTATACTTTCTCCCATAAAACATATAGCATCCAAAATTTTGGACCTAGAGGTGTAAGAAATAGCCTCAAATGAGCATGCTACTAGACCATAATTGATAGGAGTCCCAAAAATTTTCTAAAAAGATAAAAGGATTCTTAAGGACTAAATTGCAATGAGAAAATTTTTTGGGACTAAGGGACAAAGAAGTTAGAGGTTATAGTGAAGTTTTGAAGGCTGAGTAAGAGGAATGAAGATGAGTATGAGCCAAAGGTCGTGCTAAAAACCTCAAAGAGATTATTCTTGATTAAATGATTAAATGTTTCATGGAGAGACAAAGAAAAAGTATTTCTTTCTCTATGCACATGTATATATAATGCCATGTAAAGTTATTTGTGATTAAAAAAAAAGGATGCTAAAACATATCCCAACATTACTGGATAAGTCAAGACCTGAAAAAGTACCTGATATGATATAAAATTGTGAAATAAGTGGAGGAATAGTCAAGAGCGAGAGGGAAAATGAATTTCTTCCTATTTTAATGTTAATTTAATAAGAGGATATGGAAGAAATTATACAATTTGTCTAAGGGTATAATTGGAAGAATTTAAATTATAATAAAATATTGTTTCATGATCACATATACATTAGGTGGCTTAACATGTGGCAAGAGATCAAGTGGCATGGCAAGGGATTTGAACACATGGCAAGAGGCTTGAAGGGATGGTTAGAGATCAAGCCATAAGACCTTTGTAATTTCAAGCAACTTCAAGGGCAAAATAGGAAACTTGGACAAAAAATTTGTCTATAAATACCCCCTAATTCAAATAATTTCGGTGAAAAGAAAAAAAATAGGGAGGGACATTTTTGCTCGAGTTTAAGGGAAAAAAAAGAGGGAAAGATGAAGAGCTCAGAGATCCATGCAAGACTAAGCTTCAAAATAAGGTATGATTATAGATTTTGATGTAGTTTATGTTGCTCTTTATCTTGTTGAGCTTGGCTATTTTTTTATTAATTTTGGAAACATGAAACCCTGAGATAATATGCTGTCCACTCATGTTTAAACTATGTAAAGAATTGATTGATGTTAGATTAATAATTAAAAGGGTAAGAATTAGGTGGTTTTGTGATGAAATTAGAAAGAATGCAACTTTTCCTGATTTCATAAGAATTTTGGCCACATTTAGGTATGATGCTAGGGTTAGATTTTAATGATTTTTATGCTTCCAATTTGTTTAGAATGAAAACTTATGTGTGGTAAAGATGAGAATGTAAATTTAGAAGAATTGGAATTGAAAATAAAATTTTGAACCCCAATCCTATGCATTCATCCAAGTTGAATTCTAAGGGAAGGGGTTGGATTTTGTGGAATTTGAGCTTAGAAATGAATTCTACATGCAAAATTATGTGAAAATATCATGTGAAATTAATTTTAGAAAGATTGGAATTAATGCTCAAGAGTTAGAGGTTAAAATATGTTACAGAGCAAAGTATGAATATCATTGATTTCATGGCTCTAATAAATGAATAACGATGATATGTTGATTTATTTAGAGTCATGAGACATTAAGGAAGATGAATGTGAAAGGTTGATCAAGCAACCTTGATAGTTAGAAGCAAAAGAAGCAAGAGAAAATATTGAATGTAAAAGGCTAAAGGAAGCAAACTTTACCCTACTCTTATATGCTTAGTATTTGCTTGTATGTATAGCATGTTTGTATGTTTATGTGATTTTATGAACTCATGCATTATGAATGTGAATATGTTTAAAGTAGTCCATAGGACTATATGTTTTATGATAAATGCATGATGATTTCTAAACATATCATTATGTTATAAAGATGTGAAGTTTGCAAGCATGTTATAAATGCTAAGCTATGCCTTATATGTTTAGGTAGTTATTGTTTGCTATCGAGGTTCTCCTGAATTTTACCCTCCCTTAACCAACCATAATAGGTTTCATAAGCAAGGAAAAGGATTGGCAAGGTATAGAATCAAGAAGAGGAGAAGAATTTAAGAAATGTTATATTGTATTATGTTATTTTATGTCATATGATTTCTTATAATGATGTATGTAATGAACATGCCTATGATGTTATGTAAAGATGAATGATGATATTGGCATATATAAATAAGTTTGATGATGTATTGAATGATTCGTGAAATGTTGAAATTATTGCATGTAACATCTCAAATTTTGGGCATAGAAGTATGAAAATTAGCCTGAAATAGGTAGGTTACTAAACCTTTTTTGGCAGAGGTCCCGAGATTCCCTAAAGGGACAGAGGGTTCTCAGGGACTAAATTGCAAGAGAAAAGTTTTCTGGAACTGAGAAAAGAGAAAGTTAGAGATTCTAGTGAAGTCTTGAGGCCCAAGAATAAGAAATAGAGATGAATATAGGCCAAAGGTTTATGTTGGAGACCTCAATCAAGTGAATTATGGGGTTAAGCCAAACCAGGGGTAAAAGCATAATTTTGCAAAGTTTCCAGTCGGTAAGGGCATAAATGAAAATTATGCCAGAAAATTCTAGAAAAATCCCAGAAAATGAGAAATGGTATGTTAAGGCCTGTATATGAAGTTTGGAGGGTCCAATATAAGGACTTGAGGTAATTACGGGCCAAAGGTTATGCTAGGACCTTAGTAAGAGAATTACCGAGGCTAAACCCGAGCAGGGACCTAAAACACAAATTTAGAAAGTTTCAGGCTGAATAAGGGCAATAATGGAAAGTAGGCTTGAATATTTCAGAAAATTTTCAAAAAACATAGGAATGAGATCCAGAGGCTTGTATGAGGCTAAAAATAACGAAAATACCCCTAAAAGAAATTTGTGGAATTCCCAAAATTTTGACTAATTTTTAATATTAGTGAAAATGGAATTATTTAAAATACAGGGAGGCTTTGGATAATTGGACAAAAAAGGGGGAAAATAGCTGAGGAATTATCACAGGTTTTAAAAATAATTTCATCCCCGGAAAACAAAGAGGTTGGCTTTAATAGAATTTAAAACCTATTTATACATTATCCAGAGAAAGTCAAAGTAAACTATCTAGAGGTTAACTTTTGACTTAAGAAAAATTAGAGAAATTCCCAATAATGAATAAACAGTATTGATACCAAAGGCAAATTCTTAGAGTTGTGGACCAGTAGAAAGAATTCGGTCAATTTTACTCCAAAATAAATATTATTAATTGTTTTAATGGAAGAAAAAGGAAAGAGCATCACTTCCTGTTTAAGTATGTTATACAATGCCATGTGGACTTATTTGAGATGAAAAAAGGGTGCTTGAATATGTCCAAGTCATCCCGGGTAAGTCAGGTGCTGAACAAGTATTTGATATGGTGCAGAATGGCAATATAGGTGGAGGAATATCTAGGGGCTGCATTTTGCACTAATTTTTTATTAATTTTCTCCCTATTTTATTGCCAAAATAATGAAGGGACATGCAAGAGACACATGTATGGTTAGACGAGTGACACGTGTATGGTTGGATATGTAACATCTTGAATTTTGGGCCTAGAAGTATCAGAATTAGCTTAGAATGAACAGGCTACTAGATCCTTTTTTAGCAGAAATCCTAGAGGTTCTCTAGAAGGACAAAGGGATTCCCAAGGACTAAATTGTAAAGAGAAAATTTTCTAGAACTGAGAAAAGAGAAAGTTAAAGACTTTAGTAAAGTTTCGAGACCTAAGAATAAGAAATAGAGATGAATATAGACCAAAAGTTATGTTAGAAGTCTCAATGAGGTGAATTATAGGATTAAGTCGAATTAAGGGGAAAAACGTAATTTTGTAAAGTTTCGTAAGGGCAAAAATAGAAATTATGTCTGAATATCCCAGAAAATAAGAAATAGTATGTTAAGGCTTGTATGTGAAGTTTTGAGGTCCAGTATAAAAAGTTGAGGTAATTATAGGCCAAAGATTGTGCTAGTAACCCCAATAAGAGGATTCCTAAGGCTAAACCCGAGCAGGAACTAAACACAAATTTTGCAAAATTTTAGGCCGAAAATGGCATAGATAGAAAGTTGGCCTGAATACTTCAGAAAAATTTTAGAAAAACAGGGATGAGGTACAGAGGCCCGTCTAAGGCTAAAAATGACAAAAATACCCCTGGAAGGAATTTGTGGAATTTCTAAGGTTTTGACTAATTTTGAATATTAGCGAAAATTGAATTATTTAAAATACACGGAGGCATCAGATAATTGGACAAAAATGGGAAAAATAATTGGGAAACTATCATAGGTTTTAAAAATAATTTTGTTCCCAAAAACTGAAGAGGCCGGCTTTAATAGAATTTAAAGTCTATTTATACACTATCTAGGGAAAGTCAAAGTAAATTGTCTAGAGGTTGACTTTTGACTTAAAAAAATTGTAGAAATTCCCCGTGATGAATAAATAATGTTGGTACCTAGAGACGGATTTTCAGAGTTGTGGACCGGTAGAAAGAATTCGGTTAAGTTTACTTCGAAATAAATATTATTAATTGTTTTATTGGAAGAACAAGAGAAGAGCATAACTTCTTCTTTAGGCATATTATATAATGCTACGTGGACTTATTTGAGATAATAAAATAGTGCCAGAACATGTCATAGTGCTCCTGAGTAAGTTAGGACCTAAAAAAGGACCTGATACGGTGCAGCATAGCAAGATAGGTGGAGGATTGCCTAGGGGCAATATTTTACACGAATTTCTTATTAATTTCCTCCCTAATTTAATGCCAAAATGATGAAGGAACATAGAAAAGACAAGTATATGGTTAGATTAAAGACACATGTATGGTTGGATGTAAAACATGCATACAGATAGATTAAAGACATATGGCTTAATGATGTAAGCATGATGTAAACAAGATGAGGTAAGCATAATGTCACGAGGACACTTGTCACCACAAGACAAAGAGGAAAAAAAGAATAGCTAAGATTTAATCTTGCAATTTTAGGATTAATGGCTAGGATTTGTTCATAAACTCTATAAATACCCCTCTTATCCCTTTATGTTCGTCCAAGGCTCTTGAAACCATGGAGAAACTCTCGCAAAATAAATTCTAGAGAGAGAAAAAAGAAAGGAAGAGAAAGACCAAGTGATCCATGCAAGATCAAGCTCTAAAACAAGGACCTTGAGACATCCAAGAGAAGGTTTGGATGTAGTTGACTGAAAGCTAGATGGTTGGGAAGCTTAGAGAGCAAGTTGAAGAACAAAAGGAAACTTATGGTGCAAAGTAGTGAACTTACCTCTTTATGTGCTTGATGTGGTATGCTTATGTATTGATTTGTATATGTTGACTTTCTGATGTTGTGACATGATGATTGTTGCTGGAGATGCTGTTCTTAATATGTTTTCATGGCCATGCACTTTTATACCAAGCATAAAGCATGATGGCATGTCACTAGTTAACCTAAGTTTATAGAAAATTTCATACCATGCATAAGAATCCATTTTGTACATGTATGTGGTAATGTTTGCTACTAAGATTCTCATGAATCTCACCCCTCCCTTAACCAACCATTTAGGTCAAGCATGATGGGCAATGGTTGTAGAAAGAGAAGCCAAGAGATTGATGCAAAGAAGTAGAGAATTGTTTGTATTACTATGTGATGCTTAAATTCTCTAGTTAGGTAATAATTATGGAACATGCCAATTTATGTAATTTAGTTGTATATGACATTGGTGGAATGTAAGAATGAGTATGAGGTGTGATGAGAATGCATGAGATTGAATTATGCATGCTTGGATTCTTAAAAGAATTAAAGTACGAATTGTATAATGGATAAAACATAGGTCCTGGACCAGTTAGTTTTTAGTTCCAGTTTGACCTACCAAATAAATGAATTAAGCCACGAATTTTAGTAGGCATATAGTACACATCCTAGGCTTTAAAATGAGAGGTAGACCACCTTAATTGGATGTGTACACAAGGAGATATTATTTTCCAAAGTTAAGGTACAGAATCCGGAAGTTCCAGATTAAACCAAATAAACGGTAAAATTTGGATAATAAAATGTATGAATTGGCTAGGGATAAGTCCATTTTCATATTTTTTCCTTGAACAGTATTGAAAGAGCTTCAAATAGAAATTTGGAGCACCTCGATGCGATCTTTCTATAATTACTTATGATTTTTCAAAGTTGGACTAAAAATTTAGAATTTAACCAGTGAACAGTAACCCGATAACCAATTGCAAATTTTCAATCAACAAACTTGTTTTATAAATCGCTTGAATCATAACACTTCTAAATACGTACTCTGATAGGTTAAAGGAAGTATGTTTTAGGATATATGACATGTGTACATTTGGATGCAAGACACATGTATGGTTGGATTAAAAACATGTGGCTTGATGATGTAAACAAGATAAGGTAAGCATGATGTCATGAGGACACTTGTCATTACAAGACAAAGAGGCAAAATAGACGGTTAAGATTAAGTCACCTATTTATAAGATTAAGGGCCAAGATTCAATCTTGTTTTCTATAAATACCCTTCCCTTCCCCTCATTTTTGTCCTAAGCCTATGGAAACTATGAGGAAACTCTTGCAAAATGAATTCTAAAGAGAGAAAGCAGAAGGAAAAGAGAAAGACCAAGTGATCTCATGCAAGATCAAGCTCTAAAACAAGGTATATTCATGATTTTGAATGTAGTTTTCACTACTCTTGTTGTTGTTGCGCTTGGTTATGGATTTTAATGGTTTTTGGGAGCTTGAAACCCTAGGGGGTATGGTACATGAAATTTCTAAGTTAAGGGGAAGATGAAATTGATGTTAGAATAATGTTTAAAAGCTTGAAAGGAACAAGAATTAAGCAGTTTTATGTTAAAATTAGCTAAATTTCATAATTGTGTAACTTGAGAAAACATTTCGGCCAGGCTGAGTTTGATGTCTTAGGGTTGTATTTTGATAATTTTGATGCTTCCAATGAGTTTAGAATGAAAAATTGTGTGTAGTAAAGGTGAGAAAATAAGTTTAGAAGCATTAGAATTGAAAATAAAAATTTTGAATCCTAAAGGCATATTATTCGGCCAAGGCAAGAAATGGGATAAGGAGTTAGAGTTTGATAAATTCAAACTCATATTTGGATTCCTCATGAAAAATTGAGTGGGAAATGGGCAAGAAAATGAATTTAGGAATCAAGATTAAGAAAATGAAATGTAAGGTTAAAGAGGAACAAGTTTAAGAGTTAAGATGATTAATGGTTTTTCATGGTCATAATAGACTATATATTATTTTGTATTGTGAATTTTGGACCATGAAACACCAAGAAAGAGAAACGGCAAGATTGTTCAAGTGATCTTGGTGGTTGGAAAATAAAGGGAGCAAGAAGGAAAGCTTAAGGATAAAAGGTAGTGAACTTACCTTTCTTGTGTGCTTGATGTGTATTATGTTGTTTGAAATGATATAAGATGCAAATGCTAGTAAGATGCTCTGTTCTTTGATGTTTTCCATAGCTATGCATGTTAATGAGAAACATTGAGCATGACAACATATTATAAGTATGAGTTAGATCAAGTAAGCATGTCATACACTTGCATCGATTTTATATGCATTGATGGTAATGTTTACTACTAAGATTCTTCCAAATCACACTCTCCCTTAACCAACCATAATAGGTGCAAAGAGCATGGGAGAAGAAATCAAGAAGTGAAGCAAGGAAGAGAGGAAAAAAATTTAAAAAATGTATTACATTATGCTGTATAATTTGTAAGTTAATTTTTCTGTAATTAGTTATGATTTTTTAAATTTGGATTGAAAATCTGGAATTTAACTAATGAACAGTAACCTGAGCAACCAATATCAAATTTTCAATCCACCGACTTGTTTTGCGACCTACTTGAACTGTAAATGGTGTAAACAAATTGATATGCTTGTGTAATTTGGTGTGTTTGAATTACACATCCTTACTTTTAAAATAAGTGGTAGATTACCAAAGATGGATATGTGTGCTACAAGATGTGATTTTCCAAGTTAGGGTAGAAAAACTATAAAGTACTATTTGAGCATATGAACAGTACCATTTCACTAATTTTTCTGGAATGAAAAAGTAAGTAAATGATCCAATGAGTATTTTTTTTTTGTAGATAATTGCAAGAGCTTTTAAATAGAGACTTCAATCACCTCAATAAAAATTTTTTTATTAGTAATGAATCTTCAAATTAGACTAAAAATTTAGAATTTACCAATAAATAGTAACCTGAGAATCAAATTTCAAATTTTCAATCTTCCAGTTTATTTCATGATCCACTTGAACCGTATACTTTTGGACACGTACTAAAAGGGGACAAATAGAAGGATGTTTCAATTTGGTATTAGAGCAAAGGTTTAAATAGAGCTAAGACTCTGGCAACAGTTCTGGCAAGGTTAACTCAAGGTTTCAGTCAAGCTAGGTTACTAAAAGGGTTGAAGTAAGTTCAAACCTAAGCCAAAGTTTAAGTAAAGGTTTAGGCAAGCCTGGTATAAGAGAAAATCCTATGTAAGTAACTAATGAGTCACTAGGATTAGTCTAACTAAGGCTAAGGGTTTGAGGTGACATCTCCAGGGGAATTATGTATTTAGCAGTATCTAAAGATTATGATAAGTCCTCAGTGAGTTATGGAACAAAAGAGATGACAATGAGTAAGTGTTATGAGAGGTAAGTAGCCACTACCTATGGTTAAGAGACTTTCCCTTAAGAGAAGGATGATTTGAGCTAAGTAAGCCTGGCAGAGGTATATGTCTTACCCTAGTATGAAAGTAAAGTGACAGTCTAATCCCCAAGTAATTAATGTTGTAACATCTCAAATTTTGGGCCTAGCATAAGAAATAGCCTAAAACGAATAAGCTACTAAGTCCCTATAAGCTAAAGTTTTGAAAATGTAAAAGGAATGTTAAAGGATTTTTAGGGATAAACTGCAAATTGAGAAAGTTATAGGGACTAAAACATAAATAAAATTAGAGACTCTGGTAAATTAGAGACTCTGAGAAATGGAGATAAGTATAGGCCAAACGTTATGTTAGAAGCCTCAATGAGGTGGATTATAAGATTAAGTTGGACCAGGGGCAAAATCATAATTTTGCAAAGTTTCAAGCAGCAATGGAAAGTAAGCCTAAATACTTTAGAAAATTTTTTAGAAAAATAAGAATGTACTTCAAAGGAATATATAAGGCTAAAAATAACAAAAATACCCCTAGAAGGAATTGATGAAATTTGAAGGTCTTGGCTAATTAAGAATATTAGTTGAAATTGAATTATTTGAAATATGGGAAGGCCTCAGATAATTAGAGAAAATAGGGGATAATACTTGAGAAATTTTCATAGGTATTTGATAAACCTTGTCGCTAGGTGATCAAAATTTTACTAGGGAATGCAGCAAGTGAGGCAATACCTAGGCCATTCTTCTCAAGGAGCCTTAAGTTGTAATTCAATTCTTAACAATTCACTTTAATTATCAAATTACCAATGTGAAAGCTTGAGTTTCAGAAAAGAGAAATTGAAGCAAGAAACAATCCAATGAAAAGTAACAGTAAGAAAAAGTCTAAAATGCAAAAGAGATTCAGATAAGAGATAGTAGTTCCCCTAGCAATTTATCCAACATTCCTTATTCAATCTTATAATTTGGAGTCTTTCAAAGTCAATTAAATGGATAGATTCAGCTACTGCTCAAATCTCTCTAAACACAGATCAGAAACAACTATCTTACTAGATTCATTGTCTTGCTCTGTAGAGAAGGAAAATCAATTGACAAGAACACTTGAGAAGCAAGTTGCAATTCTCTAAGGATGATCACCAATGTGAATCATCAATTTATTTAATCAAAATTCAGATTTACAGAACAACAGTCCAAGTAAAAACGAATTAGATCTACAAATCAACAGAGAATCCTCCATTCATCTGAATGAAAGGACACAACTCACATCTGAATGTTCAATTAGATCTAAATCCCAAGAAACATAAATCTAATCATTCAACCTTCATTCTAACCACAATTGTTCAACTGAAACAAATGAATCTTAGAATAGAAAGTAGAAACTAGATCTAAAATGACTCCCTGTTCAGCTCTATGAACTCAGGTCAGCTTCATTGCTAGGAGAACTTGGAAATTCAGCTATTCATACTCTGAATTGGAGTAGAAACAGCAAGAATTGATGAAAGATTCATAGATGATCGATGGAAAATGATGGATTTGGATGAAAATGGAAGAGAGAAATGAGAGAAGGCGGAGAGAACAAGAAAATCAACCTCTGGAGAGAATGAAGAACTAAATCTCTGGTCCCCCGGTTGTAGCGCGCGACTCTGTATTTAAATCTGGAATTTTTCGTCATCTACCGCGGTGCCTTTGTCCATCCGCCGTGGCGCCTGGCCTGTACGGTGTCGTTTCGATTAGTGATCCTGAGCTTCATGAAAATTTCAGTCCGCCGTGGCGCATTTGTCCATCCGCCGTGGCGCCTTTGACAGAGAGTACCCTTGGAAATCTGCCGCGGCGCCTTTGACCGAGAGTACCCTTGGAAATCCGCCGCGGTGCCTTCCCAAATCCAACGTGGTGCCTCAGACAGAATGGCAAAAAATGCTAGAGAAACTCCCTGAAATTCACACCAAAACAGGGATCAAAAGTATACACAAATAAAATCATATAAAAACATGTAAAAACACCTGCAAAACCTCATAATTCCTTTCACCAACTCTTATGCACAATGAAAGCTAATTATACCCAAAGTATGTAAATATAAATGGCAAAAGCATGAGTTTAGGGTTAGAAATATATGCAAATAATGAGACTTATCAGTATTAAAAATAATTCTGTCCCTAGAAACCAAAAAGGTTTGACTTTAATGGAATTTAAAGCCTTATAAGCTATCCGGGGAAAGTCAAAATAAACTATTTATGGGTTGACTTTTGACTTGAGAAAAATTAAAGAAATTCCCTGTAATGAACAGGTAGTAATGGTACCTAGGGACAAATTCTCAAAGTTATGGATTGTTAGAAAGAATTCGGTAAAGTTACACTAAAATGAATATTATTAAATATTTTAATGGAAAGCAAAGGAAAGAATGTTTCTCCCTCTGTGGCACACATATATAATGTCACGTGAACTTATTTATGATAAGAAAAGGGTACCATAACATGTCTTAGTTGTATCGGATAAGTCAGGACCTGAAAAAGTACCCGATAAGGTGTAAATTGGAAAGATAGGTGGGGAAATCTTTAATGGAGTAATTATGCACGAATTTCTTGCATATTTCCTCCCTATTTTAATGCCAAAATGATAAAAGGGACATGGAAGGAATTATCCAAGTTGTTGGCTAGAAATATGAAAGAAAATTTAAAGACAATAAAATAGAAATAAAGTTTCTAGAAGGTGATTAATCAAGGTGATTAAGGAGGTTAACTAAGGATTAAGCTAATTAATCTTGGATGACATAACCTCAAGACATAAGCACCATGACATCACCCTCTTACATGGCAAGATCACAAGCCTCCTAGCTTAAGATTTGTCCATATGTTATGGAAAGAAAAATAGATGGGTAAGATTTAGCCACCTGACCCTTGTAATTTCATGAAACTTCAAGGGTTAAGAGTTAAAAGGAGCACTATAAATACCCCTCTCTCCCCTTCATATTTCAACTAACATAGAGAATTTAGAGGGGGAATGTTTGCTCTTGGATTCTAGGAGAGAGAGAGAAAGAGAGAGGAAAGAGAAAAGCAAGAGTTGATTATCCAAGCTTGGGTGCTTAATCAAGGTATGTTTAAGCTTTCGTTAAGAGCTTAATTACATTGATTAAGGGTTTATTAGAATTAATTACATGAATTAATGAATGACTAGATTTAATCCTGATGAGGTTAAGTGATTTAAACCTATAGGATTATGTTGCCTTAATCACTATATGGTTTGATAAGCATGATTAGAGATTGGATTAAGAATTAGAGGTTAAAGATTGATTGGAAATACATGATTATGCATGAATTAAGTAAGAATTCCAAGACCATAAACACATGTATACTATTCAGCCAAGGAAGAAGAATAGGCTAGGGTTTGATTCAAGTTGATTTGATGCTTCCAATGAGTTTAAGAGATGAAAATGTGTAGGATTAAATTGAGAACATGTCTTTGGAAGCATTAAAAATTGAAAATAGAATTTTGAACCTAAAATCCTATCCTATTTGGCCAACATGAGATCTTAGGGAAGGAGATGGATTTTGATGAAACTAAGTTGACGCATGAATTCTACATGCAAAATTATGTAGGAAAAATCTAAAGGAGCAAGTAAAACAAAGGAGAAACAATAACCCTAGAGAATCAAGAAAAAGGGGTTAAGGAAACTAGGAAGTGGTTGATGTTGAATTATGTGGTAACATGGGATGTCTTGGTGCATGATTTGTCACATCCAGTAAATTGGTAAATAAGAGTAAGGGTTTCCTAGACACTTAAGGGCCAAAATGGTAGGAAGAAATGAGATGATCCAATTCTTAAAGTTAAGACAGTATTGGGGCAAAAGTGTGATTTCAAAAGTTACAGGCAAGTTTATGTAATTTTAAAAAATATATTGGAAATTCCCAAAAAATTATTAGATAATTATGAAAATAGAGAAAAGACTCTTAAACTGTATGCTAGGCTCAAAAGTTAGAAATATGATGGAAAATAATTATTATTAAATTTTCAGTAATTATGGAGGATTGACTAATTAAGAAAAATTGGTCAAAAAGTAATTATTAAAAATATTTTAGAGCCTCAGAAAATTGAGAAAAAATAGGGATAATATGTCTTGGGAATGATATGATATTGTATAAGTGGTTTTATTCCCAAATTACCCCTAGTAAAAGTTTAAAGGAATTGAAGAGCTAATTAAGCTAATTGGGGTTTTTATTTGGAAAATTCCAAATAAATACTTTTGAGGATAATTAAATCCCAAGAAAATTTATAAGGTTCCTCTAGAATTAATAAGAGATTATGAAGTAGATACAAGTCTTTTAGGAGTTCAAAAAATTCAAAAAAATCTTCTTGAGTAAAGAATTTAATATGGTAATTAAATTTGTTTTCTTCTTTACCGTTAATAATTATTTGTCATGGAAACAAAGGAGGGTGTCACTGTTAGAAACAATCTCACCCAAGAGGGGGGTGAATTGGGTGAGTTACAAAATATTTTAAATCAAATCCGTGACAATATTGAATAAAAACAGAGAGTCAGAGTAAGAAGAAATTTAACCGCAGAGAGAAGACACGAGATTTATACTGGCTCGGTCTAAACCACGTGACCTACTTCCAGTCCCCAGAACACCTCTGAGTATTTCACTATCTTCCAAGATCGACAGGGCTCTTGATGCCTCGGTACAGTAATTGAATCGCTCAATCACTCCCCCTTACTCCCGTAAGGATACAAGCCCTCTCAAGAGTCCACACTCTTGAGTATCACTCAAGTTTTTAATAAGAGTAGTAATTGACTCTCTTACAGATTGAATTTAATGATAAACACTGATGCTCGGTAGTAACGTGAAAAACAGAGTATTGAATGCTCGACTAGATAATCGCAGGTGGTAGTTCCGATATTCAATCATTTCATTAATGCTTCTTCGCGCCTTTTATAGTTGATATCGTTAAGTAGCCGTTAGACGGAAGAGCTTCTAGCCGTTGTGACTCCGTTTGTGTGTTTTGCTGGTTTCAACGGCTCCG
Source organism: Neltuma alba (assembly GCF_004799145.2). NCBI lineage: Eukaryota > Viridiplantae > Streptophyta > Magnoliopsida > Fabales > Fabaceae > Neltuma > Neltuma alba. The sequence continues at coordinate 126,440 of NW_021631995.1, read as the reverse complement.
CCATTAATGCGTCTGAGCTTCTGACACTGTAGGTTGCAGTCTACGTAATCCCGTTGAAGAGCCGTTGCACTCGTTTTCATTAATCTGCATATTTTAAGCTTTAAGCAAATAAGAGTCTTGCGGTGAATACTTTAATCATGAACAGAGAAGAGAAAGCAAATTTATCATTCAAGGATTTGTGACGAAATGATTTATCTGTAAGAAGAGCAGAAAGACATTCTGGTTTAGCTTGATCGAAGAGTTGATCGATTACTTGATGATAGATCAGGTTATCAATAAACAGAATGAAGACTTTTCGAATTAGTTCACCAATATTATCAAACAAGTGTTGGATCATTGACTCTAAGAATTATCATGGCAAGAGGAAATCGTTTCATGATCGAACAAGTGATCGAACACTTGTTTGATCGAACAGATTATCGATAATTCAAATGTTATTGAAATGAAACTTTAGTCATTGATGATCGAACAACTTATCGATAAATGTATGATGGATAACTTTATCGATAAACTATGGGTATGAATATATTCAATGAAAGACAAAGACTATCTGAAGTGATCGATCAATGAATATTCGAACAATTGATCGAATAAAGTGAGAAGAGAAATTTAATCCTGTAAGGCAAAGAAACTGATTATCGATCACGTTTTGTGAAAACATGAGTTTCAGGGAATTGAATGATCGATCATATTATCGAAAATCCAATGATCGATTAGGTGATCGAAAATATAGCAATCTTTAGACTATTTATCGATCATGTTATGTGAAAAGATATTTATGCAAACAAGTTAAATTATCGATAATGTTATCGATAATTTGGTTGCAGGAAAACTAAATAAGAGTAGATAAAGACATTGATTATCGATCATGTGATCGATAATTTTATGATCAATAAGGTTATCGATCCATCAGTAAAGATGATTACCTACATTCAGAGAGTTAGAGCATAATGTTCGAACATGTAATCGATAAACAAATGATCGAGAATATGATCGATAAATTGATAACAGAATTAATGTGTAGAACAAGTAGATTGAGTTACCTTTTATCGAAGTCGTTATTGATAACTGATTTATCGATCACGTGATCGATAAATACACTTCAGATTTGATTCTCTTATCAGTAACTCGATTGTTTATCTGATATTATCGATCAGTTGATCGATAATTAACCATACTCTTGTGTGATTTCCACGTTAGCGATAATCGATCACTTTATCGATTAATTACTTATCGAATAGTTCTTCGATCCAAATACTTACTATAAACCTGATTTACATTTGAACAATTATCTGAAACCTTTGCGATAAACGATTGATCGATCAGTTGATCGATCAAAATACTTAACCCAAATTATCTGACTTTGTTATCATCAAAACTATAATCCTAACAGTCACATCTCGCAAAATTTAACCCTGATAATAGGTATAAAAAATTAAGTTAAGAGCCAATAGATAAAGTAGACTGGCTAATAAAGCCAAGCATGACATAAAATCTAGATAGAGTCCGGATTTATATTTTTGAAATTATCGGTTCAGGAAGGGCAAAATGAAAAAAATGAGAAAAATTTCCAAAAATTAGAAAAATGATGAATTAGAGATTTTGGAATCTTATTTGAGGCCCTAGAGGTGAGAATAACGTGAAAATAACTTATTACAGAATTTCCTAAAAACATAGGTTTTTCAGGAAAAATAGTGAAAAATTAGCTAGAAATACTTATTTTAAATATGTAGAGGAATCAATAATTTTGAAAAATATAAAATAATTATTTAAGAATTTATTTGAGTTTATAAAATTGTTTCCAAGTCTTAGAAGTGCAGGAATTAATTTTAGAATATTTATTACTGAAATCTCATCAGTAAAGCTCGGTTTCAGAGAAAACTCAAAATAAATAGTTAGAGGTTGAGATAAATTCTAAAAATTTTCATGGAGATTTCCTATATTAAAATATGATTTTTGATGGAGAGAAATGAATTTTTAGAGGCCCAAAAATATTTTTGAAAATAGTAACCGAAATAGTGAGTTTTGGTTAGAATTGATATTTATAATTGGGCCATACTTCTTCTTCCTTTTTAAATCATTTTCAGGCTTCATATTGGACCAAGAGAGCCCAATAATTTTGTGCAGCACACACGCCTCCTGCCGAAGAGTTTAAGCCCAATTCAAGCCCAAAATTCAAAAGAAAAACCAAGAAGGAGGGACACTTGGTTTGATCTGAATTTTGGAGCATATGATGAAGAACACATGGCCCCTTAGGTGGCAGGAGATGGCACTATTTTGGGGGGCTTGGCGTCAAGTTTGGAGCTCTATAAATACACCCCTAATTGTTCATAAGTTGGCCAAAATAAGAAAAATAGAAAAAATTCTGCCAAATTGAAAAACTCACCACTAAACAGCACCTAAAACCCTCCAAATCAAAGGAATATTATCAAGCTTCAAGCAAGGATCCATTAAGGTATGTCTAAGCTTGACTTTGATTAGGTTTAAGGGTTGTTTTGATTGAAATTTCATAACAAATCCTAAGGTGACATGCTGTGATTTTTTGGTCACCATGAGGAAGCATTAGGGAAGGATAGAAGCCATGAATATGAGCTTAGAATTACATGTTTAATTGATGTCTGGATTGAGTTCTGGAAGAAAACCAAAGTTAGGGTTTTATAGACCCTATTCAACCACTATGAGTTCATGGGGTTAGAGATTTTTTCAATGTGATTTGATGATTTCAATGAGTTTAAAAAGTGTTTTTGTGTAGGAAAACACCAAGGAAAAGTGTTTAAAATAATTGGAACCAAAAATGAAAATTTTGAAATCCCAACCCTACCTATTCGGCCAACTCAACTTGAAGGGAAAAAAGTGTGATTTTGTTAAATCTGATTTGATATTTAGATTTTACATGAAAATTGTGTAGGAATGACCCAAGAGATGGATTGAAGCAAAGACAAAATAATTATGTCAAAAATTAAGGAAAAATGGGGCTAATTGAGTTTATTGTTGAACAATAGTGTTTATACTTGGATTATTGGTAATTTAGGATGCGTTTATGCTTGGATTAATAGGCATTTCACAAGAAATCAAAGAGGAGCACAAACTCTCCAAAGAGGTCAAATTGAATAGTTAGTCAAGAGGTAGTATTGAACTCATAATTTGAATGCTTTCTTACTTATTTAAATATGTGTATGTTATTTGATTTATATTATCATGATATGATTGAGCAAATTATGTGATTATATATGGAATTCTATGTTGAATATGCCTTAGCAATATATTTTGAGGAATAGCATAATGGCTTGATTGATTGCTCTTTTTTCATGGCAAATGATATGCACACGAAATGTTGCATAATGATGTTGATTTTATGATCACATGTCACATTTTTATATAGTATGAATTGCATGATAATTATGACTCATTGCTACTGAGATTTCTATGAAATCTTATTCTTTTATGTTCAAATATTCATCAACTAGGGGTTGGATCATGCAAAGACAGAGGAAAGGAGATAATTTTGGGAGATAATTGACTATTATGCCTTTTGGAAACAACGTTTGTAATTATTATGGATTATTGTGAATTATGTTGAATATTTGTATTAATGACCAAAAGTGATATGTATGTGAATATTTGATCAAGAAATCATGTTTTAGCACGGTATATGTGATTAAAATGGCTATATGGTTTGAAACGGAAAGAATAACCAAGAATGGCAATTAAAAGGGATAAAAGTTGAGTTTTTAATAGTAAATTTTGACCAACGAAATTTTGTGCAATTGGTTGAGTTTTGAGGTGAAGTTTGGCAAGCTTATAGATCATATTTTTAGCTTTAAAACAAGTGGTATTTCATTAAATTTAGAATTTTGTACAAAGAGTTATGCCCTTCCAAAATTGGACATAAATTCTGAAAAATTAAAAAATGACATATGAACAGTAACATTTTGCATGAAATATGGGGCTAAATGGTAAAGTTTAGATACCAGTCAATATTTTTCCTGTAAAGATCATGTTAAGAGCTTTAAATAAAACTTAGAACCACTTCATTTTGATTTTTTAAGAATTAATTATGAATTTTCAAATTTTGGCCTTTATTAGGGTTATAATAAATAGTAACCCCAATTTATAAAATTTTAAAGTTTAAGTTTTTCCAACTAAAGGTCATAAGTTATGGTTCTAGATGGTTCGAAGTCAGATAAAATGAGGTCAAAAAGTAAGATGTGAGAGGGCATTTTTGGAAGAGAAAAATGATAAGAATGTATTATGGATTGACAGAAAATAATTAAGGTACCCATAATACTGCAATTGTTGAAAAAGAATTTATTTAAGTACAAAACGTACTAATAAAGCACAAAATACACTCTTGTCTTTTACTTTGCTAGCATTGTGCCACTTGTCAAGCTAGGAATGGAGAGGATTTTGGTGCCAATTGTCAAGGTAGGGATAGAGAGGATTTTGACTTCATAATTCAATTTAGTTTAGAATTAAATAGACTATGGTAATTAGTGGAAGAAGCTTTAGGAACTTGACATATAAGCATGGTAATTAGTGTGATCTTGGAGGGTAAGCATTTAGGACATGGCTTATTGATGTAGCCCTGTCATTAGACTATTAAATAAAACTAAGTTAAATGTAGTAAAGTGGCACTAACCTAGATGTCGATCTCTTGAGGAACCTATGAATGTCTTAGTAATCTATCACAAATATCAAATTAACCCAGTATGATGTATGAAGTGTTTATGTAACCAATAACTAAACCAAAACTAAAGTAAAACTATCTAAATTCTTTATATTTATGTGTTGAATGAATGAAGTGAATGCAATGTATGAATTATCCTTGATAGTCAAGTCCACCCATCATCTTGGTTCCTCTTTTGATTGAGTTTCAATTCCCTTATTAGGCCCAGTATGTGAAGACGTTCTATAAACAATAAATTCAATAAGCTAGAAACCTAACTCACCAAACTCATCTAAATGCCTAATATGGATCATGTTCTGCAAAAGGTATTTTACTCTCTTAATTGTCAATGTTAGAAACCTAACCAGTCAATCAAGAGATTCAAACACTTGAGAAGAAAGGATCAATATAACAGAAGGGAATATCAACTCAACTAAGCGATTAGAGTGCATAATACAATCCAAATCTCAGTCTCAATGTAAAGCAACCGAATTACACCTCATCACAATCACAAATCACAGATCTAAACCATAGAAACTATAATCTATGAATGTGGAGAGTGAAACTAAGATTAAGGTAGGAAAAAAACTCTCAATTGCAGCTTCAGGAGCTCAGATTGGCTTTATTGAACATCAAGGAATGAAGATCTAGCCTCTCCATTATAGCTTCATCAAGCTCTGCAACTTCTATAGCCATAGCAACAGCGATCTGAAGGGAGATGGAGGTGAATAATTGGTAGGAAATGGAAGGATTATGGTAGAAATGATGAATTGATGATGGAGGATGATAGGGAAGTGAAGAGGGACAAAATGAGAGAGTTTTAGATGGAGAAAACAGAGCCAAAATGGAAGAAATCGTGGAATCAATAAACTGGCACGCGTTCTAGATTTAAATCTAGAAATTTCACATACTCGTCATGATGAATGAATCTATTGGTTGCGACTAACTCAAAACGATGCCATATGAATTAGTGACTTATGTTCCCTTCATAACAAGAGTTTGCTGTTGTGAGGACCAGAGTTGGCCGCAGTGAATAATGGCAGAATCAGCTTCCCTTGATCTTCTTCAACCTTTGATCACCTATAACATCAAATTAAGCTCATAGTTATCTATTCTAAGGTATGTGGGATACATAAGAGCCAATGAATGAATAAAAATCAAGAATTATCATATAAAAGCATATAATTGACTCTTACACCCTTGATGCACAATAACCTCTATCTTAACCCAAATAGCACAATTAAGAACCACAAAAGTATAATTTCGGACTAGGAAGTATATATAAAATATGAGACTTATCAACCCCCCACACTTAGCTTTTATACTCTTGGGCGAAATACTTCCATGCAAACAAGAGGTAAGACTAAATAAACCATGCAAGCATCACAAATCACATAATCATAACTCTACACTCACATCTAATCCATGCTAATGTCATATGCTAAAAGAATTAAGCAAATGGGTGCAAGGACGAGCCCAATTGAATGATCAAGAAACCTCCCAAGTATAAGTGTTTCACTCTAAACTCTCAGGGGTTAATTTCACTCAACATCCACTTAACTATGCTCTACCATATGCTTGTAGTGGTTCTAAGCTCTCCACCACTAGTAGCAATGATACAAAAGATCAATAGGACTTTTATTAGGTTGTAATGTTGGAAAGGCAAATAAATGGAGGGTTAAATGCATGGATGTAATGGAAGGGGGATAAGAAGAATGGAAACCAGAATGAACCAAATGCTTGTATGCAATTAAATGTATATGAGTATAAAAGACAACTCCATGAAGTTCATTTATTCTAAACAATACATTTTTTTCCTTTCCTTTCTTTCTTTCCTCCCTTTTTTTGTTTTTTTAATATATTTTTCGTATCTTATTCTTCTTTTTTCTCTTTCCTTTTCTTTTTTTTTCTTTTTCTCTTTTCTTTTTTTTCTTCTTTAGGGGAGTTCGTCACGGCCAACAGCTTACTTTGCTGCGGTGAACTATCATAGAATAGTCATTTTCTTCTTTTATTTGATGCAGGAGGTCATCTAACTCAAGAAAAGATCTAGATACAACACAATTAAGTTCATTCCTATGTGTAAAGGTGAAGAAATGAAAATAATAGGCTTAAAGGGTTAAACAAAGGATTAGTTTTCCAAGGTTGGCTTTTTGGTTAAACTAGCATTTTAAATGAATACCTATATCATCTCAATCATGTCAATGCAAATGCAACCTCAAGTAAGAACCAAGACAAGTTGACTGAGCTTAAATTATTTATATTATTTGATGACAAATTCGAGGTTTTTGTCACTCTTTTTGGCTCATTTTGATGTTATTTGTGCTTATTTGAGTTTGAGAGCCCTTGTTTTGAAGTTAGTGGTAGTTGAGGGTAAAATTATCATATTTATTCATTAATTGCACTTAGTTGATTTTTGAGATGATTGATTCCTCAAACCATTACTTTTTATTTCAGGACACTTAAGAAGTAAAGCCAAGAGTGAAGATCAAACGCATACAACACACAAGAGGCAACAATAATGTCTCTGCTAGGTTTTGCCGCACGAAATCCAGAACTTCAACCAGAAGGCTTCTCAGCCATGGTTTGTCGTGACGAAACCATACCTTTGCAGCGGTGAACTCTTTGAATTAGCAACCCAGACCCAAACCATTTTTGAAAATTTTACCTACCCACTCATACAAACTGACCCAGTACACCTCACTACCAGTTTAGAAACCCTATTTTGGGGTAAGTAACATCATTCACTCCGCACACACCCTCCATTTTCATTCTCTCTCATCTCTATCTCATCTAACCCTAATTTTCCTCAATTTTTCACTGAAAACCTCCACCATGGGAATCTTAGAGTCATTCTTAGTTGAGATGTTTCATATTTCTATGTGTGGCTAAGCGTTTCTCTCTCTCTTGAAGGTATAGCAATGCCTGGGGTTCAATGAGCTAAGAAGAGGAGTAGTTTAATCCTAGTTTAGCTATGATTTTATGAATTTTTAGGTTTAGGATTTGTAATTTGTAGTTGAACTACTTGATTATAGTTGTAACCATTTTGGATATTCATTTGTGTAGTGGATTGATTATTGTAGAACTTTTGAGCTTAAATATGTGAAGTATCATGTATGTCAGTTGTGATCTTTAGATTCTCTCTACTCTTGTATGGTTGTGTCTTGATATTGAGTTGATTTTGATTGCATTTGACCTATTGCATTAATCAATCTTTCTGCACACACTAAGATCACTTCACAAGATCTTGAGAAATAGAGTTCCATTGATTAAGATCCTGGACTTAAAGAGTACTTTAAGGTTTATCATTTTGAAACTTAGTGATTTCTATTCCCATATCAATTGATTTTAAACCATGACAGCCTAAGCACACTTTCAAGAGGATCTTTATCATTATCTGGTTATTTGTTTATCATCATTCATTTCTCATTTCCCTAAAATCCAAAAATATTTTGTTGATCATTTAGTTCAATTTACCTAATGATTTTGAAAAACCAAAACCCCCTTTTCCTGTTTAATTTGCACTGCATGACATTTAAGTTAGCTTAAGTCTATTTCATCAAGGCTCCGTTTAAGTGAAACAACCCGAGGTTACACCCTATAGTGCAATCTTTGGATAAAATTTTGATTTAACCTCTAAAGGCTAGAAAAGGTTACGAATCACAAGTTCTAAAGAACAATAAACTAAGTGGATGAGTCACACACAACAAAATGAACAATAGGCTCAAATCCTTCCAACTAGGCTTTTTGTTCCTATCACACTCATCAAGCCTAGTCTATGCACCACACTTAGAACTTAATGCATATGACATTTACACTTCATTTCAACAAGTAAGGAATCACAATTAACCAAAATGTAATTGAGATACAAGACATAGCCAATTCAATTCAAAAGTACATAAAATTTTGAAAAATTGAACCCAAAATGAGCCCTTTTGCTAAAAGAGAGCTTGAACAAAAACAAAAATGCACACAACACAAAACAAAACAACAAAGTACTAAACGCTCTCCCATACTTAGACCTTGCATTGTCCTCAATACAACCCAAAAACAAGACTCAAATAATATGTTTAGAAAATAAAGAATAAGGTGGAAGGATAAAATATCACACAAACTATAAAAACTACCCTTTTTCCACTAGTGTATCTCTCCCCCACACTTGTTCAACAACATATAGTAGTTAATTCAATATAGATAACTAAGAATAAGGAAAGGAGAGATACAACCTTAATCATAAAGGCTTGTAACTAGTGTGGTAGAGGTGGAAGCGGTTGGCTCTTGAGTGAAAATGCTTGCCAAAACCATCCTTTAAGTTGTATTTTCTATTTGAAAGCTTTGTGACTACCTCCAAAGGTCCTATCCAAGTGTCTTTAAAGTCTTCATGAGGTGTGGAGTAGCTAGGAACATATGCAATGACATAGTCACCAATGTTATACTCCTCTCTATCGACTTGGAGAGCTCCCTTGGCAAGTGTCTTAGGATCTAATGTCAAAGCGTGTAGTGGAAGAAGTGGACTCATCAATTGTTCAGTTGCAGGGTCTAATGATGTCTCTTCTTTTGATGATGGATGATGAATTTCACACAAGATGTTGATAGATTGTCCTATCTCCCTCAATGTTTTGTTCAAGTTTAGTGGCTTCTTAGGTTGAGACCTCATAGCTCCACTATACCCTGCAAAATCATCACAAGAAATACCTTTCTCTAGCACTTTGGGATTAGTGGGAGGTTCAACAAGTATAGTATCGTTACATGAAATAGTGCATGGAGTGGAAGAAGTGTAATCTAATGAACAAGCATTAAACCACAACACATCACTACCATGGGAGGGGAAAATAGAAGAAAGGGTAGAATGGGGGTAATGAACCATAAGTGCATTAAAAGATTCAACAACCTTATGAGAAACTCTATCATTGTTAACATGCAAATCATCATCAATTTTATCAATAAAGTGCACATCATGCAAAGAATAATCCTCATTAGGTTGCTTCATGCTCTTATACATGTTAAAATGCACAAAATGATCACCTACACTCATAATGATGGAACCTTCATTTTAATTTCTGTATTAGCAGTTCTCATGAAAGGTCTACCAAGAATTGATGCACCTTTAATCATGTTTTCCTTAAACATATCTAAAACATAGAAGTATGTAGGAATGAGCAGGTCCTTAACCTTTACTAGCACATCCTCAAGCACCCTATGTGGATATCTAACAGTGTGATCTGCTAATTGCAACGTAACACTAGTGGGCTTAAGAGTAGTGATACCTAGGGACTCATAGACTAACTTGGGCATCATATTAATAGCAGCTCCTAAGTCTAGTAAGGCTTTTAGAATATAGTCCTTCCTATGGTGCAAGGTATGGTAAAGCTCCTCGGGTCTTGACACTTAACTGACAATTAGGGCTTAAAAAGTGCACTAACATTGGAAGGTAGTTAGACCATCTCATTAGGCTTGAACTTCTTTTTATATTTACACAAATCTCTTAAAATCTTAGCATATTTAGGTTGAGAGGCCAACTCAAGTAAAGGTATATTAACTTCTAATTTGCTAAATAGCTCAAACAAGTCACCATCTTTCTTTTTAGAACTATCTTTTTTCATGCCTTAAAGACAAGAATATGGAAAGAGAAGTTCTTTAGGATTTACCTCATTAACTTTATTGTAAGCCACTTATTGAGTATGAGGTTGACTTCCTTCAGCAACTCCAACATCCTCTTAGTCATTCATAAGTGCGGTGGCCTTCTTCTTTAAGATGCTTTTCTCTTTTATACTTTCAGATGAGGGTGTAACTATAGGGGTTGGCTCTTTGAGTTGCAAACTTTCATCAAATCAACTCCTACATCTTCATCTTCACTTTTCTCATCTTTCTTCCCAACTAGCTTGCTGTTTCTCAAACTTATGGCATTTAGGCTTTTGTTAGTGGGATTAATCACAATGTTGGATGGTAGTTCTCCTCTCCTAGCATCTTGCTCACTTTTAGAATTTACTATTTGAGTAACATAGGCTTGGAGATTGTTGTTTTTGACCTCAAGTTGCTCCACCTTGTCACATAGCTTGCTTATTATCTTCAACAAAGTGTCCTCTCTATTTGGCTCTTGAATTAGGATTTCTCTTATTGTAGATAGTTCTGTATAATTTCCCATAGAGGCATTCCCAAACTGTTCTAGAGAATTTCCAGCACCTCTATATGTATTTTCCTTGCCTTGACCACCTTGAAATCCTCTATTATCGTTGCCACTCTGTTTAGATGGGAAGTCCTCTCTCTAACCATTGTTGTAAGTATTTTGGGAGAATTGGTTAGGTCTTTGGAAGTTCATGGCACCTACGTCTCTAGATTCAATCATAGAGGGATAATTAAGAGTAGTATGCATAGGACTAGCACACGCATCACAAGTGGTAGGAACAAGAGCTTGGGTAATAAGGGTAGAGTGTAGTGCTTTAACTTAGTGGCTTTGTTGCGTTTATATGGCCTTTTGTATACAGATCATTTGGTCACTTAGAATGGCCAACTTATTCAGAATTTCGTCAGTTTGCCAAACTCCTACTCCATGTACTTGAGCAGCATCTCTAACTCCAAACTGTTGATTGTTTGCAACCATCTTCTCCAATAGATCCTATGCACCTTGAGAAGTCAAATCAATTAAAGAACTACTAGCAGCAGCATCAATGGTGGGTTTTTCATGATCTAGCAATCCATCATAGAAATATTAAACAAAATGTGGTTGATGTCTCTCTATATTTCATTGATTCTAGCATGATTTTTATGGAATTATATGTTTAATTTTGGAACTAATTGTGATGAAATGCTAATAATTGCTTGGAAGGAGTGTTTTGTAATTTCATAAGAATTCAAGTTCAGAAATCAAAGAAAGAAACATTCAAAGACTTGATGTGCAAAAGTGGCAGACTTTCTGTAAAAGGCACCACAGCAGATCTAAAGAAGCACCACGGCATATTTGGTTCAACAGGCAGCTCCGAGTCACTAATCTAAACGACACAGTTTTCAACCTGCACTGTGGTAGATGATCATAGGCACCACTGCGGATGATGAATATTAGCAATTTAAACCAGAAGATGAGTAACAGAATCTGGAGAGGGATGGGAACTGGATCTTGGACCTCCAGAAGTGAAGGACGCAGATCCTAAACTAATTTTCAGTTTGGGAAGGTGTTAGTTACAAGGGAGGAGCATGGAGGAAAGATTATTTAGTTTTGGAGATTCAGTTTTTCATCATCACCTTCGTTTTTCTTCTCTCTTCGAATCCTCCATCTAGATCTGTCGCATCATACCTTCACCATTACTGCTATGGAGTCCACATCTTTCAATTTGAGTCTTGTAACCCCTTAGCTATAGACCATATTTGAGTCCATTTTGTGTCAATTGGAACCACATTAGATGGCTTATACTGCAAGAAATCAAATCTAGAATTTTTGCTTTCTCGGGTACTGTTCATTTGGTAAATCTAGATTTTTCAGCCAACTTTGAAAATTCATAACTAATTCTAAAAAAATCAAAATGACGTGGTTCCAAGTCCCACTGAAAGCTTTCAAAGAGATTTACATGAGAAAAATACTTTTAGGGGCTAACTTGTTGTGGAATAGTATCGGATCTATATGGAATTTACACTGTTCATATGGTCAAAACTGTTTTCCAGATTTAAAGCGCTGACTTTGAAAAATCACCATAAATTCACACATATCTCCAATTCCATCAAATTACGCAAGGAATTAAAGCTCAAGACATGTACTTTAAGCATACAAAATCTCATGGTCAAGTTCATATAGAAAATACCTCAAAATACTTGTCAAAATTTATAGCTCCATAGGCAATAATTTCCAGTATCATTACATACATATATCAAGTTCATGCCATGGAATGTAAAACTATGAAGCTATACTTCCATTATGCTCTTCCCTCTTCAAAGTGCCTCTGCCCCTACTTGAACCATGGTAAATTTAGAAGGAATGAGATTTCATAGAAATCCTAATAGCAAAATAAAATCAACTAAGCATTAACAAGCATCATTCTCACACAACTTTACTAAAAGCCATTGCTAGGGAACTAAAACTAACTCATACTTTGTGAAACTCTAACATACAATAGCGAAGGCATAACATTGCAAGGAGAAACCACAAGTCATACATAAACTCTCATATAGCTCAACCATTCAATAGTAATAACATAAGTATAATAGCAACGCAATGTTAACAACAAAGTTAATTAAATCTTGCTACCTCAATTAAAGTAAGCCTTAACTCTCTCTGCTTATTCTTTGCTCCTTCCTTCACAAATATCAAAGCCTATCAACAAAAGGGCATAACCATTCTATTCCATATCCATTTTAAGGAAATTTGGGCAACACTTCCCCTTAGGAAAATGACTTTCCATTATCAACAAAATAGCATAAAACCAACATATAACAATTATAACTTGAAATAGAAGAGTTGTAGAAGCTTACCTTGCTTCCAAATGACTTCCTCTCACTAGAACTCTTCTCTTTCTCTCTCTAAATGAAATTTTGCAAGAGGTTCCCTACTTGAAAGGTCTTACACGAAATGAACATGTGGGAGGGGGTATTTATAGGCTTCATTTTTCATTAATGCCACACATGCCCCTCTTGCATAAGACTTAATCTTGACCTTTCAATTTTTTTCCTCTTTCCAAATGTACAAATCTTAAGCTATGTGGCTTAATATGTTGACACATGGATGGTGAGTAACTAGGGCTTATGTCACACACATCTTGAAACTTCTCCTTGCTTCTTCCACTTTCCAAGTGGCACTGTGACTAGCTTAGTTAAAAAGAAAGAAGATTTTTCACAATATATTCTGTATAACTTTCTACCAGCTTGAGTAGCTTTTGTACCGGCAGCACCATAATTGTCCTAAATATTTTTGACCATCTATTCTCATCTTTTACCATTTACTTTTGAGTTACCACCTTTTAATTTTGAGTCATCACCCCTTATAATGACTTTTCAAAAGAATAGAAATCCTAGTCAAAAATAGTCGCTAAAGTATTACTTTTCCTTCTAGAAATGCTTTCTAGAGTTCCAGGACTCAGAAAATTCCTCTTAGCTTTAAAATCTCTCTTTAATTCCAAGGAAATTCCATGAATTTTTCTAAAATTTAACTCCTCCTCTAAATATTTCTTTTTGAATTTCCCGGATAAAAGCCCTATTTGGCTTAAATAAGCTTTAAATATTTTTAAAGCTAATCTGGGGATAATTTGGAATAAAATCACCTGTACAATGTTCTAAAACTCTCAAGGTATTTTATCCATATTTTTCCCAAATTTTCTGAGGCCTTGAAGTACATGAAATAATTAAATTTGACTAATTTTCCTTAATTAGTCAAATATTGCAAAAATTACTAGAAAATTAATATTAATTAATTTCCTTCATATTTTTTTTACTTCTGGGACCATCCTCTTGTTCTAGACAATTTTCTCTAATTTTTGGGGTTTTCTAGGAATTGTTAGAGCTTTCTGTAATATTTCTCTAATTTATATTGACTTACTCAAAATACTGGAAATTCCACTTTGGTCCCTATCCTGATTTCACATCCAAAGTTGTGCAATCTATCACACCTTACTATTATATTGACTTAGATTCCTTTCAAAATCATTTTAAACCACATTGGATGGTCTTGGGCTCACTTTTTACCATAAAAATGCTAAATTTTGGATTTTTACTGTTCACCGGGTAAAAATCCAGTTTTTCTGGCCCAACTTCAAAAATTCATAACTTATTCTTCAAAAATCCAATTGGGCTGGTTCAAAATTCTACTTAAAGATCTTTAAGTTCCTTTCAAGGAAAAATAATCTCATTGTCTAATTCCTTATGAGAAAGCATCAGGTTTTTGAGAAAAGCAACACTGTCCACTTGCCAAAAACCCTGATTCCCATATTCTAACCATTAACTTTGAAAAATCATTATAAATCGTATACTGGGCCATTTTTAATGTATTAGCTATCAAAATGAAGCTCAAGACGTCATATTTAACCATACCAAATTTTTTGGTCAGAAAAGTTCGGGAACATAATCAAAAAGTTGTGTGAAGGGGGCTGTGTCTGGAAATTTCAGTATTGTCCAGCACCTTAATTATACAACCAAAATGTCACGAAATTTTATGGTAAAAATTGCCGTAATTTAGCCTTCCACTTGCTGCTTTCCCTTGGATGATTCAAACCCTAAAATATTGTATTACATTTGGGGGATGAGATTTCATGAAAATCCCAATAGCAAATTAACCAACTATAGCATCAACAAGCATCATTATTATGCATGATCACATTAGCTACTATTGATCAACTAACATGCTTATCATTTGGCAAACTCAATCATGCAAAAGCCAAAGCAAGATACTATAAAGAGCAGTCACATAACAATCAAGAGAGCTCAACCACAATAATAGCAATTAACCATACAATAATCAACAATGCTAGTTAGTGGTAGTAGCTAGGCTTAACTTGCTACCTTGATCCAAAGATTTGTGCTTTCTTTGATTCTTTTCTTGTTCTTCACAAAGGTCAAACCCTAGCATGACAATCCATAAAAAGGACAACAAGAATCATTATCCATTTCAACCAAAAGCAAGAACATAACTCAAAAATACTCTTACTTCATAAAGGTTCCATCTTTGCTCTTTGCTTTTGAACTTGTTTTCCACAGGGTTTAAAAATCCTTTCTTGCCTTATCCCCACATGTTTTTCCATTTTAAACACCATGGAACCATCAAAACATTGAAAATCTCATCCTAGGGGCCATTTAGTGTCAAAACCGAAATGCTCCTTACAATACACAATAAAGAACACACTTCCAAAATACCCTAATATCACTTGTAACCACTTGGATCTTTTATGTTTTGAAGTGTTTTACCATATTTGAGCAACATAACTCCTTCCCCTACACCATCATCATTTTTTCCAGTACCCAAAGAAGAGGAGGAACAAGATTTTCAACCACACAAAGCAAGAAAACAAGGCAAGGAACAACTTAGAACCAAAAACTAACCTTGAATCTCACTTGTGTGCTCCGAGATGCTATCTTTCTACTTAGTTCTTCCTTGGTTCCACTTGAAACACTCTCTTTTCTCTCTTGGCTATGGCTTGCACGAAATGGAGGTCTGATTTTAGGGGAGGACGTGCTCATTTAATGCTTCAAAATATCTCAACCACCATCATTAATGCTAATCCAAGTGTCACTACCCCCTTGGTTCCTTCTTTCTCTTTCTTAATTAACTAAATCCAAATGAAATTAATTACCAAAAGTCAAAATCCTCTCTATTTAGAAAATGACACTTGGAAATTTCAAATCCTCTCCATTAAGGGCTTGACACTTGGCTCAATGAGGATCATTCAAAATGCAAAGCTCTTTATCGGTGCACTTTGACTACGGGTTTGAATCCTTTTCTATAATTATAGTATTCTAACCTCTGTAATTATTTTCTATTAGAGCCCTATTTTATTCTCCTCATTTTTATCTTTCTAAATTGCTCTCTTTTGTCTCGAAATTAATTTCTCCATAATTAACATAAAAGGAAAAATCAATTTCCTTTTCTTACGGATTTTTCCACTTTTCAAAGAAATTAGGAAAATCTTGGGTACTTGAGGATTTTCTTTTAATTCCATAATTTCTTATAATTCCTTGAGATATCATAGGAATTTTCTTGAACCTTTATTCTCCTTAAAATATTTATTTGGAATTTTCCAAATAAAAGCCCTTAAATTAGGCTTGACCTTAAAACTAATTTTATAATCTCATATAATTCTCAAAGGATATTATCCTTTTTTTTCCCTCAATTTCTATGACTTGGAATATTTTTCCCATAATTATTCTTGACCAATTTTCCTTAATTAGTCAAACTTTTTATAATTGGCTTGGAAAATCATAATAGTTATTTTCCACCCAAATCCTTCTATTTCTCCTTATTATTTTTTACCCTCAATTATTTAGGAATATTCCTTATTTTGAATTACCATAATACTGGATGTGACATTTCTCCCCCTAAATAAATTTCATCCTCGAAATTTAAAGCATACCTTAATGAAAAAGTTCTGGGTACTTCTCCTTCATTTCGGTCTCCATCTCCCATGTGGTTTCTTCAGATGAAAGACCCTTCCAGACCACTCTCAGCTGTTTGATCTTCTGATCAATGATTCGCTCTGGTCTAACCTCAAAAGACAGGTTGTCTCGAAGCACAATGTCATCATAGTTTATGACATGTGTCGGGTCTAGATGGTACTTCTTTCATTGGGAGACATGGAAGACATTATGAATCCAATTCAAATTCAAGGGGAGGGCCAACTTGTAAGCTACTGGTCCCGCTCTGGTCAAAATCTGAAATGATTCAACATACTTTGGACCCAGCTTCTTAGTCTTCGAGGATCGACCGACTTCCCTTATCGTTACACTTTAATCACCAAACTCAACCTTTAACGGTCTCCTTTAATGTCTGGGTAGCTCTTCTGTTTATTTTGAGCTGTTAGAAGTCTTTGTTGAATAACTTTAATCTACTGGGAAGTCTGATCCACTATCTTAGGACCATACTTACTTCTTTCATTGAGTTCTATCCAGTACAAGGGAGAGCTATACTTCCTCCCAAAGAGTGCTTTGTATGGTGCCATTTGGATACTTGCATGGAAATTACCATCTTACGCTACTTCAGCTAACGGTAAGTACGCCTCCGAGTTACCACCGAAAATAAGCGCAGATGTGTATATTGAATCTGAGGGTAGTGTCCACTTCTTTTATAAGGACCCCCAAAACTTCAAGTAAATCTCGGGTCTTAGTCCGAAACCATACTGCTCAAGACACTCGGTAGCCTAATAGCTTCCTTAACCTTCGCCTTTCATTCTTTGCTAGACTTAGTGCATTCTTGCCAAAAGAGCTGACACTTTTGGCTTTTGCACCCTCTTACATTACTTTCCAGAGGTTACCTATCACTGGGTTACTCTTGCCAAGGCACGCTTAACTGAACAGTGCTGACAGGAATCTGAGGCATTGATTCTAGTAGGTTCAACTCTGGCACTTTACTATCTTAGACCCTTTCCTGACCTACCTTTAGTCGGGTCTTTTTAGCTCACATTCTTGTCTCTCACCTCATCTTAAGGATTTGCCCGTCAATACTCAGTCTGTCTCTATATCGCATAGAGTTCTTCCTGTATTTGGAGTTAGCCTGAATGTCTCTTGTTCAGGTCTTACGGCTCTAATTCTTCTAACCTTGGCTTTCCTCTATCAATCAGAAGGAAATTGAGCCCAGCCTAACTAATGATAAGGTTATCTCGAAGGAAGTCATAAGTACTCTCTCAGTATCGGTTTACAACTGAAGGAGGCTTCCATAACTTCAACTCATCCCTAGTCCTTATCTTCCCAAAGAGGTACCGATCCCTGGGGGACATAGACTATAGGACCAAGTAAAGTTACCTCCACTCAATTGGTTACCTAACTGATAATTCCCCAAAACTATTTCCAAGAACCAATATCATTCCCTTGGGCCTTGCGTCAATTTCTTAGGCCACCTATTTGTTTCTTTAGGTGCCTAAGCCAATCTATCTTAGGAATTCTCTTATTCCTTCAGCTGCTCTTACCATTTCTTATTATTTTAGAATGGTGCAGAGAGAGGACTTATGCAACTTCTCTTTCCTCTACCTTACTTTTCAGTATGAGCATACCTTAACATACATAATGCCTAGCATTTCAATGCAAGAAGTACAAGCCCTTACTGGTTGCTATGTCTATAGCGTGCCATCCAGACATCTTATCCCTACCAGAGGGAGCCTCTCTTTCTGCTCGCAGCTGCTTCTGGAAGTCATAGGGAGAGGACTTTTGAGGTTCTTCTTCTCTCTACTTGCTCTAGTACTCTGCTAAGCTCAGATACATCTAAGCCTAGCTTCGTTCTTGGCTAGTCATACTTCCATTGGGTAAGGTCAACTCCACTGGCCTTGCCTCTCGGCTGCTTCCCTTTCCTGCTCGGATAGGGTATCTTGCTCTATCTTGAGCAATGTGAATTCTAATCTGGAGGACCAATTTCCACCCACTCTAAGAAAACTCCTAGCCAAGACCTTATCCCCTGAAAAGGGTGCCTCTCAACCTAAACCCCAAGTGACTGAGTATCTCTTAACATTAAGGGAACATGCCAACCTCTAAGCTAGTTCCCTGCATAGCTATCTGTCTCATCCTCCTCTTCTTAATCCTTAAGACATTTCACTAGGGCTCTCTATCTTGACTGCACTATCTCCAAGTTCCTATTCATCTATTCCAGGACTTGAGATAGCTACTCTATCATGGTGCTCTAGCCTTAACGAGGCTGTAAGAGTGTGTCTAGCTTAGGTGACTACTTCCACTTTCCTAGTGGCGTGTACACTCAACCTCTAACTATCTTGTATAACTTCTTATCATTACTTTTCTTTTTTGAGGGGGAATCTGGTAACTCTAAATAGTGGCTACTGCTCTCTTCTTGACTTTTACTTATCTTACTCTCTGCGACATTTAAAAGTCGTTACATCTCGTTGAGATACTACCTCAACATCTGAGAGTTATTGTGTTTGTTCATCATGACTAGAATCATTGTTTGCAGCGATGGAAGTTACCACCTCCTTTGGTAACCACTCTGTATTCATCCATCGCCACTAATTCCCTTGGTTTATCATGACTTACATAGCTTCATTCATCGTACCATTGCCCGTATGGCTTCCGTTACGAAGTTTAACTTAACTTCTGAATTTTACTCCATTTCTCTTAAGGGTAGGATCAAGGTTTTGTCCTTGCCATTATGGGACACAACCCCAATTCAATCCAATCACCTCATCAATTTCATATAAGACATAAATATTAATTTTAAGGCAGTAAACAGTGCTCATAACAACTATATAGTTTAAGCACCCGTCAAATGTAATTATCCTATTATGTGTTAGCGTGGACACATAGATATCATACAGCAACATATCCATAACTAAGTCAAGTCTTTT
This sequence comes from Neltuma alba, assembly GCF_004799145.2. NCBI lineage: Eukaryota > Viridiplantae > Streptophyta > Magnoliopsida > Fabales > Fabaceae > Neltuma > Neltuma alba. Next base: position 106,805 of record NW_021631995.1, on the reverse strand, counting down.
AGCTCAGGCATACAAAATAAAGGAACGACTAGCACCCCAATTAAACATTGCAATCACTGGGAAGTTGTTAATAATGATCATGCCTTAGATCATTTCTGGTGACTTCTGGGCTTCTTCCTGTGTGATAGCCAATACTCGTCCTTGGGTGCGTGGCCTTGCCTTTTCCGTATTCTGTGGACATTCTCTAGAGAAGTGTCTAGGTTTGCTGCAAGTATAGCAAACATTTTGCCCGGCCATATACGGTCTATCACCGTGACTCTTGCCGCAGGTTAGACATTCCTTGCTGTTTGAGGGCTTGCCTCCTTTCTTATTCTTTCGATTGTCCCATGGCCTCCTTCTCTTCCTATTGGCATTTGAGGAGGTGCCATCTTGATCTCTCTTCTCTGACTTGGGAGTAGACTTAACCATCAGATGATGATTCAGGCTATTCTCTGTAATTTGGCAGGCCTCAACTGCCTTATTGAAGTGCTCGAACTGCCTGGGAGCAATCATCTCTCTTAAGGACTGCTTTAGTCCTCTGACCATCTTCTCTGTCATCTACTGCTCATCATCTCGGTAACGTAGGTAACCGAAATAGTGGGAGAGACGAATAAACTTAGCTAAGTACTCATCAAATGGCTCATTATCCTTCTGCTTCAGGGTCAGGAATTTTGCTTCCCTTTCATCCCTGACTGACCTCGGAAAATATTTCTCATGGAATTGCTCCAGGAACACTTCCCATGTCACCCTCGTGTTCCGAGTATCCAGGATAAGTTCAGTATTCTTCCACCAGAGGTCAGCATCTTTCTCTAACTTGTAAATTGCCATATGAGCTTTCCACTCCGTCGGGCAGTCTAATACTTTAAAAATCTTCTCCAATCGGCTAATCCAGTCTTCTGCCACTTGGACATCAAACACTCCATCAAATGATGGCGGGTTGTGTTTACAGAAACGTGTCATCCCTTGCTGGATACTGTTAGGGTCTATTTCTAGCATTGCCATCCTAGGTAATTGTTCTGTTGCTTGCACTGCTGAGGTTTCTTCCTCTGGCTGCCTTCTGTCAAGATTTGCTAATGCCGCTGCTACTGCTGCCACTATCGCTGCATCCCTTTCTTGTTCTTGGCAAGCCTGTGCCGCCCTCATCTCTTCGATGGTCTTCTGCTGTTGCTCGAGACGATCCATAATTATTTGCAGTGGGTCAAGAGGGACCCTTGCGTCTTGCACTAGGGGTCTTTCTAGCGAAGGGTTTCGTTGAGTTCTAACCATCGTATTTAACTACTCGGATAGTATAATAAAGGAACAAGAAGTAAACATCATGCTTGGATTTTGTTTACCAAAACATTCAGCATACAATACTTATGCATCAACCAAAGCAGCAAGTTCAGAACATACATATGAAAAGCAAACAATATTATAACCAAGCACCACCAGTCTAACCTACTATTTGATCCAGGCGACAGGTGTCACACCTTATTATCGGATCCACTTAGGGTTTAATAAAAACCATTTTAGACCACATTGGATGGTCTTGGGCTTAAAAATTCATGAAAAACGCTGATTTTCGGATTTTTACTATTCATCGGGTAAAAATCCAGTTTTCTGGCCCAACTTCAAAAATTCATAACTTATTCCATAAAAATTGAAATGAGGTGGTTCAAAATTCTATTTAAATCTCTTTAAGTCCTCTTTCAAGGAAAAATAATATCGTTATCCAATTCCTTATGAAAAAGTGTCAGGTTTTTGTGAAAGGTAACATTATCCATTTGCCAAAAGCTCTTTTTCCAGATTCTGAACCTTAACTTTGAAAAATAATAAAAAATCGTATACTTGGCCATTTTTAACGTGCTTCCGATCAATCTGAAGCTCAGGACGTCAACTATAAGAATACCCAATTTCATGCTGAAATTCATTTAGTAACTAAATAAACCGTGGCTCTAAACTAACGTCTTGCTTAAGGGTTACAGCACCAACCATTGGTAATTATACATAACCAAATGTCTACGAAAATTTTATGGTATGACACCATAATTAGCCTCCATTCTGCAGCTTGTTCTTGAGAGTTACAGGCCCTAAAATGTTACATTATAATTGGGGGGATGAGATTTTTGAAAATTCCAGTAGCAAGATCAATCAACCAAAACATTAACATGCATCAATTACAAGCATTCCAACCTTTTGCTATTAATAGGGAACTACTTTACCTCATACATGTAGCACTCTAACATGCAATAGCCAAGGCACATAAAGCAAGGAGTATAGCTACACAATCATCATCATCATCATCATTTAGCTCAACCACATAATAGCACATGAAATTGCATAGCAATCAATGCAACAGTCAACATTAAGGCTAATTAAATCTTACTACCTTAATCCAATGCTCTTTGATTTTTCTTGTTCTTCTTTCTTACTTCCACAAATGCCAAATCCTAACATGGCAATCCCCAAAAAGGGCAGCAAGTATTATTAAACATTCCACATAAAAATCAATCACATAACTCAAGAAGCTCCTAAACCCCTTAAAGCCTCTATCTTTGTTTCTTGAATTTTTAGAGTTGTTTTCCATAAACCCTAAAAATTCCCTCTTGACCCTTTCCTACATGGTTTTTCATGTAGATTCCAAATATCTACTTATATTTAACAAAATAAATTTTTCTCTTCCAGTTTCAGCTTGACTGAACCCTTAGGGTTTAAAACTCAAAAATTGCAACTTTGCTTCTATGGCTTCCAACACTTGTTCTTTAGGTTTACCCTAAACCATTTTTCATTTTGAACACAATGGAAGCCTCAAAACTTTGAAAAACACATCCTAGGGTTCAGATCTTGTCTTGGCTGAAAATGACACTCAAGGAAGTAACCATGGAAAATGCTTCAAAACCAACTATAATCACTTGCAAACACTAGGATCTAGCTTGTGTTGTAGTATTTTAACAAGTGTGATGAGCAAAACTCCCTTTCCCCTTAAACAACCAGTTCGACCAGCATCAAAAGAGGGAGAGAAGACATATTTTCAAACATAAAAGAGAAAGAAAACAAGGCAAGAACACATCTAGAGCCAAGAACTCACCTTGAACCTTGATGGTATGACCAAAGTTGATGCATTTCTCTTGGTTTTCCCTCAAAACTCTCTCTTTTTCCCTCTCTTTATGCCTTGCACGAAATTCCCATTTGATTTAGGGGAGAGATGAGCTCATCAATGCTATCAAAATATCCCATCTACCACAATTAATGAAGAGCCAAGTGTCATAAGCCTACTTAGTCTTACATTTTCTCTTTAATTAACTTAATTCACATTGTAATTAAATTCCAAAGTCAAGATCCTCTCCATTGGTAGCTTGACACTTAGAAAGCTCTAATTATCATCCATTAAAGGCTTGACAAGTGGTAGCTTATGGGCCAAGTAAAGTGCAAGGCTCCGATCAACACTTTATCGGTGCACTTTTACTCCGGGTTTAACTTTTTTTCTATAATTACAGTGCTCTGGCCTCTGTAATTATTTTTTCTCAGATCCATAAATTATTCTCCTTATTTTTATCTTCCCAAATTGCCCTCTTTGTCTCAAATTTAATTTCCCAATAATTAAATAAAAAGGAAAACTATTTTCCTTCTCTTTAGTGATTTTTCCACTTTTCCAAAGAATTGGAAAAAATCTGGATACTTGAGGGTCTTCTTTTAATTTCATAATCTCTTATAATTCCTTGGAATTTTGTAGGAATTTTCTTGGGATTTTATCCTTCTTAAATATATTTATTTGGAATTTTCCAAATAAGGACCTTAAATTAGCTTAAATTGCCCTTAAATTCCTTTGTAATTTCTCTAAGGGCAAATTGGTCATAAAACCAATTTTATAATTCCATATAATTCTCAAGGAACCTTGTCCTTATTTTTCCTTAATTTTTTGAGACTTGGAATTATTTTTCCCCTATTTACTCTTGACCAATTTTCCTTAATTAGTCAAACTTTTCATAATTGGCTTGGAAAATTATAATAATTATTTTCCACCCAAAATTCTTCTATTACTCCTTGTCATTTTTGACCCTTAATTATTTATGAATATTCCTATTTTCCAAATACCATATTTTTGGATGTGACATTTCTCCCCCTCTAAAATAAATTTCGTCCTCGAAATTTAAAGTGTATGTTATTGGAAAAGTTCAGGATACTTTTCCTCTGTCTTAGTCTCTATCTCCCTCATAGCTTCTAGTATAAGATCTCTCTAGACAACCTCAACTAGTGGAAACTGCCTGTTTCATAGCTGTTCCACTTTCTGATCAATAATTCACCCTAGTTTAATCTCAAAGATAGGTTGTCTGGAGCACAATGTCATCATAGCTTATGACATGTGTCGGGTCTAGATGATACTTCTTCCATTTACATTCGGGGGAATGGTCACTTATAACCTACTGGTCCAATCTTGGACAAAATTTGAAATAGTCCATCGTAGTTTGAACTTAACTTCTTAAACTTTAGAGATCGACTGACTTCCGTTGTTGGTTACACTTTAATCACCAACCTCAATCTTCAACGGTCTCCTTTAATATTTGAGTAGCTCTTTTGTCTACCTTGAGCCGTTAGAAGTCTTTGCTAAATGACTTTAGTCTATTGGGAAGTCTAATCCACTATCTTAGGACTATACTTACTTCTTTCATTGAACTCTATCCAGCACAAGGGAGATCTACATTTCCTCCCATAGTGTGCTTCTTATAGCGCCATTTAGATACTTGAATGGAAATGGTCATCTTAACTGAATTCGGCTAATGGTAAGTACGTATCTTAATTACCGCCGAAATCAAGCACATATGTGTATATCATGTCTTCTAACATCCATATCGTTCTCTGTGTCTGCCCATCCGTCTCAGGATGATAGGCTATACTGAAGTTGAGAGTAGTGTCCATTTCTTTCATAAGGACCTCCAAAACTTCAAGTAAATTTCGGGTCTTAGTCTGAAACCATACTGCTTAGGACACTTGGTAACTTAACAGCTTCCTTAACTTTCATCTTCTATTATCTGCTAATCTTAGTGCATTCTTGCCAAAATGACTAACATTTCTAGCTTTTGCACTTTCTCATACTCTTTTCAGGGTCACCCTTCCTTGGGCTACTTTTGCCTGAAACACTTAACTAAACAGTGCTAACTGGGAACCGAGGCACTGATTCTGATAAGCTTAACCTTGGTACTTTACTGTCTTAGACCCCTTTCCTGATCTATCTTTAGTCTGGTCTTTTCAGCTTACATTCTTGTCTCTTGCCTCATCTTAAGGATTTATCTGTCAATACCTAGTCTGTCTCTATATCACATAGGTTCTTTCTATATCTAGAGCTAGCCTGAATGTCTCTTTTTCAGGTCTTATGTCTCTACTCCTCTAACTCCTCTAATTTTGGCTTTCCTCTGCTAATCGGAAGGAAACTGAATTTAGCCAAATTAATGATAAGGTTTTCTGGAAGGAAGTCATGGGTACTCTCTCAGTATCGGTTTTCAACCGTAGGAGGTTTCCATAACCTTAACTTATCCCTGGTCCTTTTCTTCCCAAAGTGGTACCATATTCTTAAGATCTCTGGGAGACTTTTGACCATAGGACTAAGTATAGTCACCTCCTCTCAGTTGATCACCTAACTGATAATTCCCCAAGACTGTTCCAAAAACTAATACCATTCTCTTAGACTTCGTGTCAATTCCCTAGGCCACCTTTTTATCTCTTTAGGTGCTTAAGCCAATTTGTCTTAGGAGTTCTCTTACTTTTCCAATTGCTCTTACCGTCTCTTACTACTTTAGAATGGTACAGAGGGAGGACTTATGCAACTTCTCTTTCCTCTTCTTTACCTTTCAGTAGGAGCGTACTCTAACATGCATAATGCCTGGCATTTCAAATGCAAGGAGTGCAAGCTCTTACTGGTTGCTATGTTTGTAGCGTGCTAACAAGACATCTTATCCCTTAAAGGGAAGCTTCTCTTTCTGCTCACAGTTGCTTTCAAAAGTCACAGGGAGAGGTCTTTGACATTCTTCCTCTTTCTACTTGCTCTAGTACTCTGCTAAGCTCAAACACATCCAAGCCTAGCTTCGTTCCTGGCTAGTCATACTTCCATTGGGTAAGGTCAACTCCGCTTGCCTTGCCTCGGCTGCTTCCCTTTCTTGCTCGGATAGGGTACCTTGCTCCATCTTGAGCAATGTAAATTCTAACTTGGAGGACCAACTCCCATTCTCTCTAGGAAGATCCCTAGCCAAGACCTTATCCCTTGAAAAAGGGTGCCTCTCGACCTAAACTCCAAGCGACTGAGTATCTTTTTAACATTAAGGGGAGCATGCTAACCTTTAAGCTAGTTTCCTGCATAGCTAGCTGTCTCATCCTCTTTTTCTTAATCCTTAAGATATTTCACTAGGGCTCTCCATCTAGACCTCACTATCTCAAAGTTCCTATTTATCTATTTCAGGATTTGAGATAGCTACTCTATCCTGGTGCCTTAGCCCTAACGAGGCTATAACAGTTTATCTAGCTTAGGTTGCTATTCACACCTTCTTAATGGTGTAAAGACTCAACCCCTAACTGTCTCATTCAACTTCTCATCATTACCCTTCCTCTTAAGGGGAAATCGGATAATTCTAATTAGTGGCTACCTTTCTCTTCTTGATTTCTACTTATCTCACTCTTTGCGACTTCAAAGAGTCATTTTGAATTCATAACTTATTCTTCAAAAATCCAATTGGGGTGGTTCAAAATTTTACTTAAAGATATTTAAGTCCTATTTCAAGGAAAAATAATCTCATTGTCCAATTTCTTATGAGAAAGCGTCAGGTTTTTGAGAAAAGCAACACTGTCCACTTGCCAAAAACCCTGATTCCCAAATTCTGACCATTAAATTTGAAAAATCATTATAAATCATATACCAGGCCATTTTTAACGTATTAGCTATCAAAATGAAGCTCAAGATGTCATATTTAACCGTGCCAAATTTTTCGGTCAGAAACGTTCAGGAACTTAATCAAAAAGTTGCGTGAAGGGGGCTGTGTCTGGAAATTTCAGTACTGTCCAGCACCTTAATTATACAACCAAATTGTCACGACATTTTATGGTAAAAATTGCCGTAATTTAGCCTTCCACTTTCTGCTTTCCCTTGGATGATTCAGGCCCTAAAATATTATATTACATTTGGGGGATGAGATTTCATGGAAATCCCAATAGCAAATTAACCAACTATAGCATCAACAAGCATCATTATTATACATGATCACATTAGCTACTATTGATCAACTAACATGCTTATCATTTGGTAAACTCAATCATCCAAAGGCCCAAGCAAGATACTATAAAGAGCAGCCACATAACAATCAAGAGAGCTCAACCACAATAATAGCAATTAACCATACAATAATCAACAATGCTAGTTAGTGGTAGTAGCTAGGTTTAACTTGCTACCTTGATCCAAAGATTTGTGCTTTCTTTGATTCTCTTCTTTTTCCTCACAAAGGCCAAACCCTAGCATGACAATCCATAAAAAGGACAACAAGAATCATTATCCATTTCAACCAAAAGCAAGAACATAACTCAAAAATACTCTTGCTTCATAAAGGTTCCATCTTTGCTCTTTGCTTTTGAACTTGTTTTCTATGGGGTTTAAAAATCCTTTCTTGCCTTATCCCCAAACCATCAAAACATTGAAAATCTCATCCTAGGGGCCATTTAGTGTCAAAACTGAAATGCTCCTTACAATACACAATAAAGAACACACTTCCAAAACACCCTAAAATCACTTGTAACCACTTGGATCTTTTATGTTTTGAAGTGTTTTACCATATTTGAGCAACATAACTCCTTCCCCTACACCATCATCATTTCATCCAGCACCCAAAGAAGAGGAGAAACAAGATTTCCAACCATATAAAGCAAGAAAACAAGGCAAGGAACAACTTAGAACCAAAAACTAACCTTGAATCTCACTTGTGTGCTCCAAGATGCTATCTTTCTCCTTAGTTCTTCCTTGGTTCCACTTGAAACACTCTCTTTTCTCTCTTGGCTATGGCTTGCACGAAATGGAGGTCTGATTTTAGGGGAGGAAGTGCTCATTTAATGCTTCAAAATATCTCAACCACCATCATTAATGCTAATCCAAGTGTCACTACCCCCTTGGTTCCTTCTTTCTCTTTCTTAATTAACTAAATCCAAATGAAATTAATTACCAAAAGTCAAAATTCTCTCCATTTAGAAAATGACACTTGGCAATTTCAAATCCTCTCCATTAAAAGCTTGACACTTGGCTCAATGAGGATCATTCAAAATGCAAAGCTCTTTATCGATGCACTTTGACTCCGGGTTTGAATCCTTTTCTATAATTACAGTATTCTAACCTCTGTAATTATTTTCTATCAGAGCCCTAGTTTATTCTCCTCATTTTTATCTCTCTAAATTGCCCTCTTTTGTCTCAAAATTAATTTCCCCATAATTAACATAAAAGGAAAAATTAATTTCCTTTTCTTACGGATTTTTCCACTTTTCAAAGAAATTAGGAAAATCTTGGGTACTTGAGGGTTTTCTTTTAATTCCATAATTTCTTATAATTCCTTGAGATATCATAGGAATTTTCTTGAACCTTTATTCTCCTTAAAATATTTATTTTCCAAATAAAAGCCCTTAAATTAGGCTAAATCACCTTTAAATTCCTTTGTAATTTCTCTAAGGGTAATTTGACCTTAAAACTAATTTTATAATCTCATATAATTCTCAAAGGATATTATCCTTATTTTCCCTCAATTTCTATGACTTGGAATATTTTTTTCATAATTATTCTTGACCAATTGTCCTTAATTAGTCAAACCTTTTCATAATTTGCTTGGAAAATCATAATAATTATTTTCCACCAAAATTCTTCTATTTCTCCTTATTATTTTTGACCCTCAATTATTTAGGAATATTCCTTATTTCGATTTACCATAATACTGGATGTGACACAATCTACATTAACAATAATATTCTGGCCCTTAACCATCTTTAGATTAAGTATACCTTAGTCACAAATATTGGATGTGACAATTCTTTCCCCCTAAATAAATTTGGTCCTGGAAATTTTAAAACATACCTTAGTCAAAAAGTTCTGGATACTTTTCTTTCATCTCTTCTTCTGTTTCCCAAGTTGTTTCCTCTATGGATTGTCCCTTCCAAACAACCTTAACTAGTGGGATCTGCTTATTCCTCAGCTGTTTGACCTTCTGATCAATAATTCAATTTGGTCCCACTTCAAAAGACAGGTTGTCTTGAAGTGTAATATCATCATATTGCACAATATGCGCTGGGTCTAGATGGTACTTCTTCAATTGGGAAACATGAAAAACATCGTGTATTTGACTCAAGTTTGGGGGAAGGGCCAGTTTATAGGCCATTGGACTGACTTTCGAGAGGATTTGGAATGGTCTGATATACTTTGGATTCAACTTCTTTGTTTTAATGGACCGACCTACTCCTGTGGTTGGAGACACTTCGAGAAATACATGATCTCCAGCCTCAAACTCTAACGGCCTTCTTCTAATGTCTGCGTAGATTTTCTGTCTACTCTGAGTCATTAAGAGGCTTTGCCTGATAATCTCAATTTGTTTCGAGGTCTGTTCCACCAAATCTGGACCATACATCCTTCTCTCGCTGAGTTCCATCCAGCATAAGGGAGATCTGCACTTTCTGTCATATAGGGCTTCATATGGGGCCATTTGAATACTAGAATGGTAACTGTTATTATAAGCAAATTTTGCTAATGGAAGATACACATCCCAATTTCCTCTAAAATCTAGCACACTTGCTCACAGCATATCCTCCAAAGTTTGGATAGTTCGTTCTGTCTGGCCATCTGTCTGCGAGTGGTATGCTGTACTAAATCTGAGAGTAGTGTCTATTTCTTTCTGCAGAGATCTTGTAACATCCCAAATTTTGACTCATAGATACAAGTAATAGCACAAGGAAAGAATGATTACTAAGTCTAATGCAACGAAAGTCTCGAAGATCCCTCAAAAGGAAAAAGAGATTTTTCAAGGGCTAATGTGTAAAACAACAGTGTTCGGAGACTAAAGAATGAGGAACTAGAAACAACTAAGGGCCAAACTAAAGAATGAGGAACTGGAAATAACTAAGGGCCAAAGGTTATGCCAAAAACTTGCAAGAGATGGTTCCAAAGGTTAGGCCTAAGGAGGGACCAAATTGCAAAGAAAAGATTCCAAGGCCAAGTAGGGACCTAATTGTAAATAATATAAGTTCTGGTCGGCCAATGCTCAGAGTTAGCAAAAAGGGCCCAAATGACTTAGAAAAATTCTTGAAAAATGAGAATAGGATCCCAAAGCCGATATAAGGCTAGAAATGATGGAAATGCCCTAAAGTCATTCCAAGGTTTTGGACAATTTGAGATAGTAACTTAAATTGAATTATTTAAGCTATGAGACAGCCTCAAATAATCAAGAAAAACTGGGGAACAGTAGTTGATGAATTTACACAGATTGTAAAATTAATTCCGTCTTCAGAAACTGATGAGGTTAGCTTTAATTAAATTTAAAGCTTATTTATATCCTATCCAGGGAAAGTCAAAACAGCCATCTAAGGTTTGACTTTTGACTTAAGAAAAATTAGAGGAATTCCCTGTGATAAAAGGGAAAGAATGAAACCCAGAGACAAATCAACGGAGTTATGAACCAGTAGAAAAGAATTCAGCAAAGTCGACTCCGATTAAATATTATTTAATTAACTATGTCACTGGGGAGAGAGGGATGGGGTATTCCTTTCTCTATAAGTATACCATGAGAAGATTAAGTTAACAGTCAATAAAAGGTATATTGGCAATGCTCAGAACCCAGAAGGGAGCCCGACCAACAATGTTGGGTCCCTTAATAGTCAAAATAGGAAATTTATGAAAAATTCTCAAAATTTTTCTAAAAATAGAAAAAGGGTAAATTAGGGGTTTTTTAGTCATATATGATGTTTTGGGAGTGAAAATAGCCCAAAATAAATTATTGCCACATTTTCCCAAAAATAGTGATTTTTGAAGAAAATATTGAAAATTGAGGAAATATAATTATTTAAGTATATAAGGGCCTCAATAATTGAAGAAAGATATGGGTAAGTTCCTTGGGAATATATGTGAATTTATAAAATTGTTTCCAAGCATTGAAAATGAAGTAAATAATTTATGGGGAATTTACTTCCGAAATTCTATTGGTAAAAGCTTGATTTCAGAGAAAATGTGAAATAAATAGTTAGATGTTATGAAAACTCTCCAAACTTTCCAGATCTTACTTTTAGATTAAATTTGGATTTTTCATGGAAATAAATAAATTTTTAGAGGTCCTGGGCTATTTTTCCTAATAAAGGCCTAAAAGGAGAAAATAGGGTAAAAGATTGTGGTTGGGATTGAACTAGATTAATCCCATTGCTTTCTAACCAGATTTGGGGTACTTAGTTAGCGTAAAGAATCATAGAATTTCATGCTCCCTAAGCCCATGCACATGGTCAAGTTGGTTGGAAAAGGCTTAATCATGACTTTGCAAAATATCCCAAGTAAGCTTGTGAAATAAGCTTGCATATGTTGCTGATTGTTTCCTTTCCACTTGGTCTGAAATTTTGAAGATATTTTGGGTAGAAAAATGCTGACTAAGGGGAGAGAGGAAGGGCAGCACATGTGGAGAAGAAACAAATATCAATGGCTAGGATTAACTTGGAATCAAAGGCTAGGATTTGTCCAAATCCTTTATAAATATCCATACCCCTTATGCTTGCAATGTTTCGGCCATTCATGGGGGAAAGGTAGAGAAAACCGAACAGTAAGGGAGGAGAAGGTGAAGGGAAAAAGCAAAAGATCCCATGCCAATCCAAGTCTCAAATCAAGGTATGTTTATGGATTTTGATCTAGTTTCCACTTCCCTTGCTCTTTGTAAGCTTGGTTGTTGGTTTGATTGGATTTTTGGATGGTTAAACCCTAAGCCAAGGTGCTACACAAAATTGATAAGGTTAGGAAAAGATGAAATTGATGTTAGAAACATGTTTAAAGGCTTGGAAACAACAAGAATCAAGTGGTTCTGTGTTGATTTTGTAAGAAATCCAACTTTCTCTTAATTTGTGATTTTGTTCATCCTTGACTATTTTCAATGGTTAGGATTGGATTTTGATTTTTTTTAGCTTAGAAATGGATTCTACATGTAAAATTATGTGGAAATTCCATGTGAAAATAATTTTACAAAGGTTGGAATTGAAATTCAAAAGTTAGAGTTCAAGTATGTTCAAGAAAGAATCAAGTAGAGATAAGTCGATGACTTGATTCTAATAATTATTTTGCATAATGTATTAATGTGTTTAGGACCTTAGAACATCCAAGAGGATGTTTAATGGTGTTGATCAAAAATCAATAGGGTTGGAAAGACAAGGGAATTAAAGGAATAGCAAGAGGAAAGCTATGTTACAAGGTAGTGAACTTACCTCTATTGTGTGCTTGATATGTATGCTTGCATGGTATGCTTGTGATGCCATAATGTGACTAAGCCGTAATGAAATGTTTGCAAAGTTAAGTGCAAACTTATGTTATGTTATGCCTTGGCAATATGTTATGAAAGAATGTGATGTTTGGCTTACTTTCTATGGCATCTATATGTTAATGTTATGATAACATGTCATGCATTTGTATTATGTCTTGCACACTTATGAGTAGTGTTTGCTAATGAGATTCTCTTGAGTCTCACCCTCCCTTAATAACCCCTAATAGGTGCTACAAGCTTGAAGGAAAAATCAAGAAGTGGAAGTGCAAGATAAAGGGTAGAAACCAAGCATGTCTTATGTTTCCATAACATGCTATGTTATGTAACTATTATGTTAGTTGATGTTATAATCATGTCATGTATATTCAATGATGTTTAAAATGTTTATGGTATGTAAGATGGCATGAGGTTATGTGTGGAAATAGTATATGCAATGACAACATGGGAAATGCAAGAAATCAATTTATTTGAAAATGTGAATTAAGTTAGGGAGTTAGAGAGTCCCTAAATGAGCCACGAATTCGTGCCAATGATGAGACAGAGCCAATGAACGAGTTTTACCATGAAAGTTTCTGAGTATTTAGAGCACATCCTGGGCTTTAAAACAAGTGGTAGGTCACATGAAATGGTTGTGTATGATAAGAGTTATAGCTGTTCAAAGTTGAGGCAGGACTTCTGGAAAACACTATTTTGACCAAAAGAACAGTAATCTTTGGTGAATAAACTATATGAACTGGCAAGGTTTAAGTCTAGATTGTTATTTTTCCTTTGTAGAGAATTGAAAGAGCTTTATGTGAAAATTGGAACTACTTCATTTTGATTTTTCTAGAATTAGTTATGATTTTTCAAAGTTGGCCCCCAAATTCTAGAATGTGCAGTAAACCGTGACCATACAAGTCAAACTTTAAAACTTGATTTTCTAACCTTAAGGCCAACAATTGTGGTTCTGAATGCTTTCGTATAATGTACTAAAGTGTATAAAAGTAAGATGTGACAAATCTCTAAAACTTCGAGGTGAATCTTGGGTCTCTGTCAAATATGATGCTACTAGGGACACCATGTAATCTTACTACTTCTTTAATGTACAGCTTCGCCAACTTTTGAGGAGGATCTTTGACATTTATTGCAAGGAAATGAGCTGATTTTGTGAGTCTATCAACTATCACCCATATGGCATCATGCTTCGAGAACATAAGTGGTAGCCCTATAATGAAGTCCATATATATGCTATCCTATTTCCATTCTGGAATATCTAAGGGTTGTAGCTGTCCAACAGGCTTCTGATGTTCTACTTTTACCTTCTAGCAGGTAAGACATTTTGACACATACTCTGTAATGTCTTTCTTCATTCCAGGCCACCAAAAAACTTCTTTTATATCGTGGTACATCTTAGTCATTCCTGGATGAAGAGTATACCTGCTCTTATGTGCTTCATCTAGAATTCTTTTTCTCAGATCAGTTGCTTGAGGGACATACGTTCTTTCTCTAAACTTTAGTAATCCCTCAAAAGAAATTTCAACATTCCTAGTTTCTCCTTTCAGTAACTTGGCTCTGAATATTTCTACCAACTGATCTTACTGCAGAGCTTCCCTAATTTGATCATAGAGCAAGGCTGTAAATTGTATCTTGCTGCTTCTATCATCGGCTACCTACATCTGATACAAAGAACTCCAATATCTAAAGTCCTCTAGCAGTTTCTGCTCTCTGACCATTAAGGATGCTATCTACACAGTCTTATGACTCAATGCATCTGCTACGACATTCGTTTACCAGGATGGTACTTAATCTGGAAATCGTAATCTTTCAGCAGCTCCATCCATGTATGTTGCCTCATAATCAACTCTTTCCGGTCTTGCAGATACTTAAGGCTCTTGTGGTCACAATATAATTCTATCGTGGTACCATAAAGATAGTGTCTTCATATCTTAAGGGTATAAACTATTGCTGCCAGCTCAAGATCATGCGTCGGGTAATTATCCTCATAGGATTTCAACTGTCGTGAAGTATAAGCTACTATTCGTCCTTGCTGCATAAGCACACATCCCAATCCTTGCTTACTGGCATCTGTATAAACTACATAGATTCGGGTAGGATCAGGAATAATCAGCACGGGAGTAGAAGTGAGCCTCTTTTTTAGCTCCTGAAAATTGGCTTCACATTTTTTATCCCATAAGAAGGATTGATTCTTTCTAGTGAGCTTGGTCAGCGGAAGGGCAATTCGAGAAAAGTCCTTAATGAATCTTTTGTAATACCCTACCAGTCCATGGAAACTTCTAATCTTAGTCGCTGACTTTGGTCGTTCCCAGCCCAGAACAGCTTCTACCTTGCCAGGATCGACTGATACACCTTCCTTAGATATCACATAGCTAAGAAAATAGACTTTGTGTAGCCACAACTCACACTTACTAAGCTTGGCATACAGTTGCTTATCCTTCAGGGTATTCAGGACAATCCTCAAATGCCTTTCGTGTTCTTTTGAAGATTTGGAGTACACTAGAATATAATAAAGACCCCAACAAACTGATCTAGGTAAGGTCGAAAGATTCTATTGATATAATCCATGAATACAGCAGGTGTATTGGTCAGTCCAAATGGCATCACAAGGAACTCATAATGCCCATATCGTGTTCTAAATGCCGTCTTTGCAACATCATCAAACTTGATCCTAAGTTGATGATAACCGGACCTTAGATCAATCTTAGAGAACACGGTGGCACCAGTTAACTAGTCTAACAAGTCATCAAATCTTGGGAGTGGATACTTATTCTTGATGGTAATCTTATTCAGCTCCCTATAATCTATGCATAATTGAAGACTACCATCTTTCTTCTTGATAAAGAGTACTATAGCACCCTAGGGTGAAACACTGGGTCTAATAAACCCTATCTCTAAAAGTTCTTCTATCTGCTTCTTCAGTTCCACCATTTCGTTAGCAGCCATTCTATATGGGGCTTTAGATGCTCGTCCTACTCCGGGTACTATGTCAATAGTAAATTCCACTTCCCTGCTTAGAGGTAATCCCTTAATCTCTGTAGGAAATACCTTAGGAAATTCTCTGACTACTGGAAACTCTTCTATCCCCTCCTTAACTTCTACTTGTAGTGAGAAGAAGACAACATATCCTTGGCAACCTTTCCATAGCCATTTGTCGGCCCAAGCCTCTGTTATGAAGTTTAGCTTAACTTCAGGGCTTTGGTTTACTTCTCTTGAAGGTAGGATCAAGGACTTATTCTTACAGTCCAACAACACATTATGGGATAACAACCAATTGAGACCAATGATCACATTAATACCATGGAAGGGCATACATATTAAATCTAAAGTAGTGTAGCAGTGCTCATACCAGACAATACAGTTCAAACAAACGTCTGATGTAACTATCCTAGAATTCGTAGGAGTGGATACACATATATCATAAGGTAAATGTTGACAACAAGGCCTAGTTGCCTAGCACATGCATGTGATATAAAGGAATGGCTAGCACCCGAATCAAACATAGCAGTCACCAAAGAATCATTAATACTAATAATACCTTAGATCATATCCGGTGACTTTTGCGCTTCCTCTTACATGAAGGCATAAACTCGACCTTGAGTTCTAGGCCTTGGGTTGTCCTGGTTCTATGGGTACTCCTTTGAGAAATGTCCATGCTTGCCACATGAATAGTAGACATTCTGTCCTGCTAAACACGGTTTGCTCCCATGGTTCCTACCACATTTCTCATATTCCTTGCCCTGCTGTGGGTTAACTCCCTTACGTCCCTTCTTGTTGTTCCACCGCCTTTTCCTTTTCTTGCCACCAGGGTCGCTAGAGGACGTGGCACCTATTTGACCTTGATCCTTCCTTTCAGGGGCTTTTTCTGTCTTAGGGGCTGGCCTGATCATTAGATAATGGTTCAGGCTGTTCTTTGTAATTCTACAAGCCTCAACCGCTTTATTAAATTCTTGGTACTGATTCGGCATAATCTTTTCCTTCAGGTTCTAGTTCAAACCCCTAATCGAGTTTTCTATGGTCTACCTCTCATCATCGATTTGACGGAGGTAAGTACTGTAACTAGAAAGTCAGATGAACTTTGCTAAATACTTGTCAAATGATTCCTTGTCACCATGTTTGAATGTAAGAAACTCTACTTCCCGTTCATCCTTAGCAGATTGAGGGGAAGTACTTTTCATAAAACTGTTCAAGAAATACCTCCTAGGTAATTAGGACATGTCGGGCTTATAGGAGGAGTTCAGTATTCCTCCACCATCTATCAGCATCCCTTTCTAGTTTGTAGATTGCCATCTGAGCTTTTCTTTCAAACGGGCAATCAAGCACCTTGAAAATTTTCTCTAGACGACTGATCCAATCCTCTGCTGCCTGCACGTTAAATGTCCCATCAAAAGCTGGGGGATTGTACTTGCAAAATTGTGCCATCCACTACTGGATGCTCTCTGTGTCTACAGCAGGTATAGCCTATGCCTGGGGCTATATTACTGCTGGTTCTCCCTCTGGTTGTTGGTTATTTAAGTTTGCAACTACTGCTGCCACAGCTGCTGCTATTACAGTATCCCTCTCTTGCTCCTGACGAGCTTGAGTCGCCCTAATCTCTTCGATTGACCGTTCCTGTTGGTCTAATCATTCTAAAATTAACTGTAAAGGATCCAGAGGGTTCCTGACCTCCTCCATCCCAGGTTCCTCTGGTGTCAAGTTTCGTCTAGTACGTACCATTTTATCATCGTTTCTAAATTTAAGAAAAAGAGTAAGAGGGTAAATACCATAACTCATGTTTTATTTACTTGCCATAATTGTACAATGACAAAAATGGCAAATTAGCTCAAAACAGTAGCTAAACAGTTATAACACACATATACAACCATAGCCGATTAGTCCTAACTTTACTCAAAACTTTAGCCCTACTATAACAAAAGGCCTATCA
Organism: Neltuma alba; assembly: GCF_004799145.2. Classification (NCBI taxonomy): domain Eukaryota; kingdom Viridiplantae; phylum Streptophyta; class Magnoliopsida; order Fabales; family Fabaceae; genus Neltuma; species Neltuma alba. The sequence goes on along the minus strand of NW_021631995.1, from coordinate 89,414 downwards.
CATCCCAGCTGCAAAAGCTTCAAGACTAGTAATCTAGTCTTCTACTTCTTCTAGACCCAAGTACTCTAACTTGGTTATCTCCTGAATCCATCTTGGGGTATTGGGAAGAGCTGAAATAATAGCCCTAACCCACTGTAAATTGGTTAGTCGGTATCCATCTTGGCACAAGGCTTGATAGTAACAGTGTACTTGCTGGAAGTATCCTAGGAAGGCAATCCTAGTTGGGCACAATTCTTCTTTGAGATGCCTCCCAAAATAGTCCATCATATCCCTCAACTTGGCCTCTGTTCTAACTTTAGGTTCCTCTATTGCTGGTAATGGCAACACAGTTAGGGACATAGCTCTAGGGTTAACATCATTAGAATCCGTCATGGAATAGCCTGGGCTTAGGTCAATGCCCACTCTATAGGATCCTCTCTACTATTCACTAGAGGGTAATTCAAATCTGAGATGTCTCCCTGGTTCACAGTAGAGTCTAAGTACACACTATTAACTATCCTGCACAAACTCAATTCACATGTCAATTTATCCATAATTGACACAAATAATTCATAAATCCTACTAAGCAGAGTATTCCATCCTGTGCCAGAACCTCTGTTCTGATACCAAAAAATGTAACCCCTTAGCTATAGACCATATTTGAGTTCATTTTGCATCAATTGGAACCACATTGGATGGCTTACAGGACAAGAAACCAAATCTGGAATTTTTGCTTTCTCGGGTATTGTTCATTTGGAAAATCCAGTTTTTTTTTTACCAACTTTGAAAATTCATAACTAATTCTAAAAAAAACAAAATGAGGTGGTTCCAAGTCCCATTGAAAGTTTTCAAAGAGATCTACATGAGAAAATTACTTTTAGGGGCTAACTCCTTGTGGAACAGTACTATATCTGTACGAAATTTACACTGTTCATATGGTTAAAACTGTTTTCCAGATTTAAAGCGCTGACTTTGAAAAATCACCATAATTCGCACACATCTCCAATTCTAGTAAATTACCAATGGAATTAAAGCTCAAGACGTGCAATTTAAGCATACAAAATCTTATGGTCAAGTTCATACAGATACTACCTCAAAATACTTATCAAAATTTACAGCTCCATAGGTAATAATTTCCAGCATCATTACATACATATATCAAGTTCCTGCCATGGAATGTAAAACTAGGAAGCTATTCTTCCATTATGCTCTTCCCTCTTCAAAGTGCCTCTGCCCCTACTTGAATCATGGTAAATTTGGAAGGAATGAGATTTCATAGAAATCCTAGTAGCAAAATAAAATCAACTAAGCATCAACAAGCATCATTATCACACAACTTTACTAAAAGCCATTGCTAGGGGACTAAAACTAACTCATACTTTGTGAAACTCTAACATGCAATAGCCAAGGCATAACATTGCAAGGAGCAACCACAAGTCATACGTAAACTCTCATATAGCTCAACCATTCAATGGTAATAACATAAGTATAACAACAACACAATGTTAGCAACAAAGTTAATTAAATCTTGCTACCTCAATTAAAGTAAGCCTTAACTCTCTCTTCTTGTTCTTGGCTCCTTCCTTTACAAGTATCAAAGCCTATCAACAAAGGGGCATAACCATTATATTCCATATCTATTTTAAGAAAATTTGGGCAACACTTCCCCTTAGGAAAATGACTTTCCATTATCAACAAAATAGCATAAAACCAACATATAACAATTATAACTTGAAATAGAAGAGTTGTAGAAGCTTACCTTGCTTCCAAATGACTTCCTCTCACTAGAACTCTTTTCTTTCTCTCTTTAAATGAAATTTTACAAGAGGTTCCCTACTTGAAAGGTTTTACACGAAATGAACATGTGGGAGGGGGTATTTATAAGCTTCATTTTTTTATTAATTTCACACATGCCCCTCTTGCATAAGATTTAATCTTAACCTTTCAATTTTTTTCCTCTTTCCAAATGTACAAATCTTAGGCTATGTGGCTTAATATGTTGACACTTGGATGGTGAGTCACTAGGGCTTATGTCACGCATATCTTGAAACTTCTCCTTGCTTCTTCCACTTTCCAAGTAGCACCATGACTAGTTTAGTGAAAAAGAAAGAAGATTTTTCACAATATATCCTGTATAACTTTCTACCAGCTTAAGTAACTTTTGTGCCGGCAGCACCATACTTGTCCTAAATATTTTTGACCATCTATCCTCATCTTTTGCCATTTACTTTTGAGTCACCACCTTTTACTTTTGAGTCATCATCCCTCATAATGATTTTTCAAAAGAATAGAAATTCTAGTCAAAAAGAGTGGCTAAAGTATCACTTTTCCTTCCAGAAATGCTTTCTAGAGTTCCAGGACTCAGAAAATTCTTCTGTTAGCTTTAAAATCTCTCTTTAATTTTAAGGAAATTCCATGAATTTTTTTGGAATTTAACTCACCCTCTAGATATTTCTTTTTGAATTTCCTAGATAAAAGCCCTAATTGCCTTAAATAAGCTTTAAATATTTTTAAATCTAATCTGGGGGTAATTTGGGAATAAAATCTCCTCTACAATGTTCTAAAACTCTCAAGCTATTTTATCCATATTTTTCCCAAATTTTCTGAGGCCTTGAAGTACGTGAAATAATTAAATTTGACTAATTTTCCTTAATTAGTCAAATATTACGAAAATTACTAGAAAATTAATATTAATTAATTTCCTTCATATTTTTTTTACTTCTGAGACCATCCTCTTGTTTCGGAGAATTTTCTCTAATTTCTGGGGTTTTCTAGGAATTTTCAGAGCTTTTTGTCATATTTCTCTAATTTATACTGACTTACTCAAAATACTGAAAATTCTACTTTGGTCACTATACGGACTTCACATCAAAAGTTGTGCAATATACATTAACACTAATATTCTGGCCCTTAACCATCTTTAGATTTAGTATACTTTAGTCATAAATACTGGATGTAACAAGTCTTCCATCCTCCATGTTTAGCTAAGCTTCAAGGATTTCTAGGAGCTATAATGGAGCCTGAGCCATGGTTAAACAGGGAAGAGTTTAGAGCTTATAGGTGTTTAATTTCAGTGACATTTTGATTGTGTTGTTAATATTTGTTTCTAGATTCAGACTCCTTTCTTCCCACTTCTGTGATTTGAGATTTGATTAATTGTATTAAGAGGTTATCTTCTTAATTTAGAGTAATGATGTATGATTCTTTAGCTAGGTCTAGTTATGGATTTATACATTGTGATTGAATTCTTAAGAAGTATTAGTTAATATTTCTTTTGGAAGTGGCTGAATCTTCATTTGATCAATCTCATATCATCAGAAGTCAATTCATTTAAAGCTCTTAACTCTGATTAATGCAAAAAAGGCAGTGAAGGCAAAGTTATATATCTTAGGAATCATTCACCTCATTGATTTCCAATCTCAAAACATTCTCTGTGTCACATCCAGTAATATGGTATTTAGAAATAAGGATATTCCTAAACATTTATGGGCCAAAAAGGATAAAGAGAAATAGAAGAATTTTAGCAGAAAATATTTATTATGATTTTCCAAGTTAAATGTGAAAGTTTAACTAATTAAGGAAAATTGGTTAGATAATTGTGAAATAATATTTCCCAAGCTTCAAAAACTTAAGGAAAATTAAGGAAAATATTACTTGAGAAGTATGTGAGGTTACATAATTGGTTTTATGACCAAATTACCCTTGAAAAAATTATAAAGGAATTTAAGGGTGATTTAAGCTAATTTGAGGCCTTTTATTTGGAAAATTCCAAATAAATATTTGAAAGGAGAATAAAATTCCAAGAAAATTTCTATGATGCCCCAAGAAATTATAAGAGATTATAAAATTAAAAGGAGACCCCCAATCATAAATTTTCCTAATTATTCTGAAAAGTGAAAAAATCACTAAAGAGGAGGAAAGTTAGTTTCCTTTTTATTTAATTATTGAGAAATTAATTTTGAGACAAAGAGGGCATTTTAGGAATAAAAAAATGAGGAGAATAATTTATGGATCTGATAGAAAATAATTACAGAGGCCAGAGTACTGTAATTATAGAAAAGAAATTAAACCCGGAGTAAAAGTACACCGATAAAGTGTAAATTAAAGTCTTGCACTTTGCTTGGCTCGCAAGTTGCCACTTGTCAAGCCCCGATTAGAGAGTAATTAGAATTTTCAAGTGTCAAGCCTCAAGTGGAGGAGAGTGTGACTTTTAGAAATTAATTACAATTGGATTTATTTAATTAAAAGGGAAGTTTCAAGACTAAATAGGGAGGTGACACATGGCATAGCAATTAATTGTGGTAGTTGGGTGGTTGAGATATTGTTGGAGCTTTTAATGAGCTTTTCCTCCCCCTAAAATCAGATTTCATATTTAGCCAAGAGAAGAAGAAGCATTAGCCATCCATTTTTGAAGATCAAGTAAGAAGAAAGACACTACCTTTGGTCAAGTAAGCTTGGAGTTAAGGTTAGTGGATGATTCTATGTGGTTTCTTGCTTGTTTTTCTTGAGTTTAATGGTTCAAAAAATCTGTTCTTGTTCCTTTATGGTGTTGGCCAAATTTATCTTTGGTTAGGGAAGGAAGTTTTGTTGTTCAAACTAGCTAGAACACTTTAAATCATGGTAGTTTCAAGTGATTTGGTGTTGTTTTTGAAAGATCTTTTGGTTGGTTTCCAAGAGGGACTATTTTGGCCAAGATGAAAGCTATAATATAGGATGAGATTTTTAAAGTTTAAATGCTTCTATTGTGTTCAAAATGGAAAATGGTGTAGGATAAACCTAAAAACAAGTGTTGGAAGCATTAAAATCAAAGTTGTGATTTTTGGAAAACTTATACACCTATTCGGCCAACCCAGTTCTTGAGGAAGGGGATTTATTTTCTTAAATCCAAGAGCATATTTGGATTCTACATGAAAACCCTTGTGGGAATGAACCAAGAAAGGATTTTTAGGGTTAAGGAAATAAACTCTAAAAATTCTAAGAACAAAGATGGAAGCTTTAAGGGGTTTAGGAGTTACTTGAGCTATGTTGTAAATTTTTATATGGAATGGTTGGTAATCTTGCTGCCTTTTTTATGATATATCATGTTAGGATTTGTTAATTGTGGAGAAGAGGAAGAAGGTCAATGAATCAAACAGCATTGGATTAAGGTAGTGAGATCTAATTAGCCACTAATGTTAACTTTGCATTGTTATTTATGGCATGAATGCTTGCTATTGTATAGTTGAACTATGATGATTGTGATATGGTTGCTCCTTGCATTTGTTGCCATGGCCTTGCATGTTGAGGTTGCCTATTTATAAGAAGATTAGTTATCCTATGATAGCTAATGTTGAAATGCTTTATAATGATGCATGTTGATGTTTTGGTTGATTGATCTTGCTACTGGGATTTTATTGAAATCTCATCTCCTATATGTAACCTAACACTTTAGAGGTTGAATCAAAAAAGGGAAGCTACAAATTCAAGGGTAATTGCGGTGGTGATCCATGAGGAAACAATTATATTTTGGTTATGTAGATGTATGATTATGGGATGCAGCAACCCCAAGTAGAACACTAATTTTGATCCACGGTTTTATTAAGTTCCCAAATGAATTTCTTCACAAAATTTGGTATGCTTAAACTCAAGTCATGAGCTTCATTTTAATAGCTAACACGTTAAAAATGGCCAACTGCATGATTTTTAATGATTTTTCAAAGTTAAGGTCCAGAATTTGGAAAAAGAGTTTTTACCAAAAAGAAAGAGGTAACTTTCACAAAAACCTGATACTTTTTCAAATAGAACTGGTTCATAAGATTATTTTTCCATGAAAGAGCATTCAAAGAGCTTTCTATAGAATTTTGAACCACTCTATTTTGATTTTTCTAGATTAAGTTATGATTTTTTGAAGTTGGACCAGAAAATTGGATTTTTACATGATGAACAGTAAAAATCTGAAAATCAGTATTTTTGTGATAAAATTGAGCCCAAGACCATCCAATGTGGTCTAAAATGGTTCTAATTGAACTCTAAGTTGCTCTAGTAGTAAGGTGTAACACTCCATTTTGAACTCTTGATTTCTGTTTAGTAGCATTTGATTAAAGTTTTAGAAATGATTTCATCTCAGTTGCCAATGTATTCATCTAATTTTTACCCTAATTTGTGACTTAATTACTTCATAACACTATTAGACATTTGAGTTCCTTGAGATTGACCTCTGGTTAAGCATCATTAACTGCATTAATAAGAGTAATTAAATTTGGTTTAAAGCGACATAAGATCAAATTTTTGGCACCGTTACTGGGGAAACTCTGTCTCCTTGGTGTTAGCTGAAACGTCCTACCTTTAACCCCTCAGAGCATGCATTCGTAAGTGTTATGGTTCAAGCGGATTATGACGCAAGCCCATAGATTTAAAATTTCAACATAATTACTCGGGTTACTATTTACTGTTTAACTTCCAGATTATAGGTCTAAGTTCAAAAATTCATAACTAATTCCATAAAAATTGTATTAAGGTGTTCTAAAATCTTGTAGAAAGATATTTCGATGCTCTTTAAGGAAAAATATGCAATTAGACTTATCTTTGCCCAGTTCATACAGTTTGATCAATAAATATTACTGTTCATTTCATAAAATCTGAAACTTCCAGATTCTATGGGTCAACTTTAAAAATTTGTATCTCCTTGTGTACACACCCAATTGAGGTGATCTTACTCTCATTTTAAAGCTTGAGATGTGTACTATGAGTCTGCCAAATATCATGGCTTAACTCATTTTTTTGATAGGTCAAACTGGAGCTACAAACTCCCTACTCAAGGACCTACGTTTTATCCCTTAACATCTTTTTACTTTAATTCTTTTTATTTCTTTGGCATACATAACATGGGCATACTCTTTCCCATTCATGCTCATACATTTCTATACATGCCATAAGCGTTATAATTAAATACATGGCATCATAGGCATCCACAACATAAATTACATAATAGGAGAACTACACAATGAATAATAATATCATTCATTAACATCAATAATTCTCCACTTTCTTCTCCTTGCCTCTCATGCCATTATTGCCCATTGATGATTGACCTAAATGGTTGGTTAGGGAGGGGTGAGATTTGAGAGAATCTTAGTAGCAAACAATACCATATTAATCATGCTAGATAGATGCTAATGCACTACACGTAACTTGTTGATTCTCTTGTTAATTAGTGACATATTAGCATGCTCAAAGCCAACTCATTATGAATAGCAATCACAGTAGCTAAAACATGTAACAATAACATTCAAATAACATGTACACAGCAACACACAAGCATACAACATCAAGCAATGACAATAGGTAAGTTCACTACTTTGCACCTCAAGCTTTCCTCTTACTTTTCCTTTGACTCCCTTGACTTTCCAACCATGTGGGCATTCGGTTAACATTACCAAACATTCTCTTGGATGTTCCAAGGTCCTAAACATAGTCACATTAATCATACAATCTATTAGAACCACTAGATTACATAATATTTAAGACTAGCTCTCTTGAACCTCAACCCTTTCTCTTGGTTTTAGGGTTTTCTTTCTAGCTTTTCTAACATAAATCTCATCATTTCCCATCCTCAATATCCATTTCTTATCAATTAGGACCACTTTAGATGGCCTTAGATTCAAGAAGATCAAATCTGAAAATTTTGCTACGCGAGTACTGTTCACGCAGAAATTCCAGAATTTTTGCTCAACTTTGAAAATTCATAATTAACTCTAGAAACATTAAAACTGAGTGGTTCCAAGTCTCACTGAAAGCTCCTTAAGTTCTCTTTAAAGGAGTAATAGTTTTAGGAACCAATTCTATTCTGAACAGTACCGGAATTGTATGGAATTTGACACTCTTCCAAAGGTTAAACACTGTTTCCAGATTTCAAACCCTAACTTTGAAAAATCACCATAAATCGTACACATATCAAAATGAAGTGTTCTACCCATGGATATAAATCTTACAGAGTTTACTTTAATTATGCCAAATTTTAGAATTAGATATAAAGAGTAACTTATTCGAAATAGGTGTCAAATTAGATGTTACAACCATCACATACCTTGATCTTAAAGCTTGAATCTTGTTCCTTCTTCTTGGCCTTCACCCCTAGGTTTTTCTCTCTAAATTTTGGCAGGTTTTTCCCTCTACAAATGGCTCCCAAAATGCTCTTCCAAGGTGGCATATTTATAGCCAAAACTTTGGCTTGAATGAACCAAAATGCCCTTGGTGGCTAATAGAAAGAGTAAGGGCAATCTTGGAACTTTAAGTTGACTTTTACATCATCATTGTATCATCTTCTTGCATCATCCTTACATCATTCTTCTAGAAGATGCCAAGTGTCATAAATGTGGTGGAGGAGAAGGGAGATTAGATCCTAGCCATTGGGATCAAACTTGTTTCCTAAGTTTCCTCCGAATTTACTTGGCTCACGTTTCTCCAGCCTTCTTTATGGCCTTTCGGAGCTTAGAAAATTCTTCTATCTACTCCATAAATTTCCTTTAATTCCACAGAGTATTTATGAATTTTATTAGGCCATAACACTTCCTTTAAGCCTTGCATGAAAATTCATTTACTAAAATGCCCTTTTCTCAGCATAATAAGCTTTCTAATTTATTAAAGCCATTCCATTGGCCTTTTGGTTACGGGACTAATTTTATAAATTAGTACAACCTTTCAAACATTTAATCTTATTTTTTTATACATTTTTGAAGTCTCTTGCTATTTTAAATAATTACCTCAAACGGTATACTTTTTATCGGCCATAACCTCATAAATTCCATTTAAGCCGTCTCAGGGGTATTTTCGTCTTTTCTCTTCACATAAGAGCCTTAGAATATTATTTCCCATTTTCTGGCATTTTCTTGGAATTCTCTGTATACTCTTCCATTTTTACCCCTGTTGATCATAACTTTTGAATTTACAGTTTAGTCCCTGCTTGGACTTAACTTCATACAATCCTCTCGTTGAGGTTTCTAACTTAACCTTTGGCCTGCATCTAGCCTCTTTTCTCTTTCAGGGCCTTTGAGACTTTACTGGAGCCTCTAGCCTTGATTATACTTGAGCCCTTGAAAACTTTTACTTTGCAGTTTAGTCCCTAAAACTACTTTGACTTCCTTTCTCATCTTTGGGACTTCTACTAAAAAGGGGTCTAGTAGCCTATCCAATTCAGGCTATTTCTAGTACTTCTAGACCTAAAAGTTGGGATGTTACATTAGTAGTATTTTAGTGCAATTAGGATAGAATTAGGTTGTGTTTTTCTGGTTTTTCTTTAGTTGCTGCATAGTTGAAGGTTTTCAAAAATTGGATTCTTGACTTTTTGGCTAATCATACTTGGGTTTCATTGTGTGACTCATTAATTGCTTCAATTTGTAACCATTCTTGCTCCAAAGTGTGCCTCGATTGCTTTATAACCACTGCTCTTGGGTGTTTCTACGTTTTAGGGAAGCTGAGTTGCAGTTCAATGTTGATTTTGTTCGTTCTGTCCCACAGGCCGCGGCACATTTACAAATCTACTGTAATGTCTCCCCTATCTTACTCTCAGTGTAAAGCACTATAGTGCCTTGTGGAATCTGCTGTGGTGCCTTTGCTTTATTGGCTCTCAGTAACTCTCAGTCATAGAGGCCGCGGCACCTTAATCTAAAGGCCACGGTGCCTTGATCTAAAGGCCGCAGCGCCTGGATCTGATTCCTACTTTTACTGCTTTAGTTCGATTCTCTTAGTTGGTTTTGGTGCATGACCAGGGACAACACATTTTATCCATTGGATAGAGAGATAAATAAAACACTTAGACTTTTGAAAAAGAATACAAATTTGGACACAAGAACAAGCATACACCCTCACTTATCTTCTTCATCTAGTGTTAGTGAGTCAATTGAGCTCATATCTGATTCTGAATCTGATTTGGGTCAATTTTGTGAATTATTTTGTAATGGAAGGGCAAGAGAATCAAGCTCCTAATGAAGGGCAAAATACTGGTCAAAATAGGGTTAATACTAACCTAAATGATACTGGCCATAGACCTCTACAAAGATCCCCTAATAGGCAACATCAAGATGAGTAAGAAGCTGAGAAATGTAGTAGCATGTCCCTAGGAACCCTAATAATGATAATAGGAGTATTAGGGAATTGAGTAACTCAATTATTAATTGTACACCTAGAGGGTTTCATGCTCATGATCTTGGTCTTGAGATAAAAGGTGGTTTGATTAGTACCTTACCCAAATTTTATGGACTTGCAGGTAATGATCCATTTCAGTATTTCGACTTGATGTATTCAGTTTGTGCAACTATGAAGCCACCTAGAGCTTCTTTGGAAGATGTATTGAGAAGTATCTTCCACTTTACGCTTGACGAAAATGCTAGATGTAACATCTCGATTTTTAGGCCTATAAGTACTAGAAATAGCCTGAATGGGATAGGCTACCAGACCCCTTTTTAGTAGAGGTTCTAAAGATGAGAAAGGAAATTAAAGCAGTTTCAGGGACTAAACTGCAAAGTGAAAGTTTTAAGGGGCTAAAGTGTAATCAAGGTTAGAGGCTCCAGTAAAGTCTCAAAGGCCTAGAGAGAGAAAAGAGACTAGATATAGGCTAAAGGTTAAGCTAGAAGCCTCAAAGAGAGGATTGTATGAAGTTAAGTCCAAGCAAGGACTAAACCGTAAATTCAAAAAGTCATGACCAACAGGAGTAAAAATGGAAGAGTATACAGAGAATTCCAAGAAAATCCCAGAAAATGGGAAATAATATTCTAAGGCTCTTTTGTGAAGAGAGATGACGAAAATACCCCTGAGGTAACTTAAAAGGAATTTATAAGTTTATGGCTCAATTTGAGATGTAGGGCTAGATTTAATTGTTTGAGTCATAAGGAAACCTCAGAAAATTATGGTAAAATGGGGATGTATGATCTAAGAGACTATAGAAAATTATAAAATTAGTCTCATCCCCAGAAGACCAGCAAAATGGCTTTAAGAATACTTAAAAGCCAGTTGTGCCAAAAAAGGACATTTTAAAGAATGATTTTTAAGTGGGGCTACAGGTTGAGTTATGACCTGAGAAAATTCACAGATTTTCTCTAGAATATGAGGAGTTTTATGATATTTTTGGATGAATTTTTGTAGCTCTGGATTGAATAAAATGCTCAAGTCAAATATTAAATAATTTTGTCCCCTAAATAGGAGACAAAACCAAAGAAAATATCTAAGAGTCATCATGACGATGCTAAGTCAGCATGCTGAGTCATCAAACCTAATCATGACACCGACGAGTCATCATGCTGAGTCACCAAGCGTAATCATGACACCTACGAGTCATCATGCTGAGTCACCAGAAGATATTTATGGACAGCATAAAAATCAGAACGCAGTACGGGAATATTTTAGACAGTCTTTAGTCTACCCGTTATAGTGAAATCTCTACTGCATGACTCAGTAAGGTTAAGTAGCCTGTCAGTAGAGCTAATTATTTTTCCCTCTGCTCCTCTGGTGGCACCATATATGTACTTATTCAGATGAGAAAATAGTGTCAGAACATGTCCTGGTGGTATAGGGTAAGTCAAGACTCGAAAAGTATCTGATATGGTACAAGATTGGCTTGATAGGTGGAGAAATAATTAAGAAAATATTTTTGCACGAATTTTCCATTTATTTTCTCCCTATTTTAATGCCATAAATGATGAAAGGACATGAAAGTGACAAGTGTATGGTTAGATGGGAAAAAGAAAATATTATGTGTATGGCTAGATGTAAGACACATGTACGGTCGGATGCAAGATATGTGGCTTGATGATGTAAGCATGATATCATCATGATGACGTAAGCATGATGTCATAGGACACTTGTCACCGTAAGATCAAAAGAGAAAATGGACGGTCCAGATCGAGCCACGTATTTTTAAGATCAACGGTCCATATTCAGTCTGCTTTTCTATAAATACCCCCTCCCCTCCCTACCATTTCGTCCAAGCATAAAGAATCCATGGGGAAGCTCTTGCAAAATGGTTTCTAGAGAGAGAAAGAAGAGGGAGAAAGAAAGGCCAAGTGGTTCCAAGCCAGATCAAACTCTAAAACAAGGTATGTGATGGTTATGGCACCTGATTTTATGCCTATTTCGGATTAGTTGCTGTGCGTATCTGATTCTAAAATTTTGCATGCTTAAAGTCTCTGTGAGCTTTAAATCCATGGGTAGAACACTTCATTTGGATATGTGTATGATTTATGGTGATTTTTCAAAGTTAGGAATTGAAATCTGGAAACAGTATTGAACTTTTGGAAGAGTTTCGAGTTCCGTACAATTCTGGTGCTGTTCGGCGTAGAATTGGTTCTTGAAACTAATTTTCATGTAAATTTAACTTAATGAGCTTTCAGTGAGACTTGGAACCACTTAATTTGGATTTTTATAGAATTAATTATGAATTTTCAAAGTTGAGCCAAAATTCTGGAAATTCTGCGTGAACAGTACCTGCGAAGTAAAATTTCCAGATTTGGTATTCTTGAATCTAAGGCCATCTAAAGTGGTCCTAATTGACAAGAAATGGATCTTAAGGATGGGAAATGATAACATTTATGTTAGAAAAGTTGGAAAGAAAACCCTAAGACTAAGAGAAAGGGTTGAGGTTCAAGAAAGCTAGTCTTGAACTTTATGTAATCTAGTGATCCTAATGGATTGTGTGATCAATGTGACTATGTTTAGGACCTTTGGAACATCCAAGAGGATGTTTGGTGATGTTGACCGAATGTCCACATGGTTGGAATGACAAGGGAATCAAAGGAAAAGCAAGGGGAAAGCCATGTTACAAAGTAGTGAACTTACCTATACTGTGTGCTTGATATGTATGCTTGCATGATGTGATTGTGTTGCCATGATGTGACTAAGCTATGATGAAATGTTTGCAAAGTTATGTTTGTAAGTTTATGTTATGTTTTGCCTTGGCAATATGTTATGGAAGCATGAAATGCTTTAGCTTACTTTCCATGGCATTCATGTGTTAATGTTATAACATGTCATGCATGTGCATTATGTCTTGCATGCTTATGGGTAGTGTTTGCTACTGAGATTCCCTGAATCTCACCCCTCCTTAACCAACCATTTAAGTCAATCAATGATGGGCAATAATAGCATGAGAAGCAAGGAGAAGTAAGCAGAGAATTATTCTTGTTAATGGATGAGACTGTTGATAAATGTATAATTCTACTATTTTGTAAACTATGTTATGGATGCCAATGATGCCATGTATTTAATTATAATATTTATGGCATGAATGAAAGTGTATGAGTATGAATGGAAAAGAGTAAGGCCATGTTATGTATGCCAAAGAAATAAAAAGAATTAAAGAGACGTTAAGGGATAAAACGTAAGTCCTGGAGTAGTGAGTTTGTAGCTCTAGTTTGACCTAACAAACGAGTGAGTTAGGTCATAAGATTTGGCAAGGAAAGAGATCTGATGTTTCTCTTTAAAATGAGGGGTAGTTTGCTCGATTCTGATAACCGAGCAGAAAGTTATGCCTTTCCAAAGTCAGGCAAAAATACAGTAAAATCCGAAAATAACCAAATGAACAGTAACTTTTTCAAAGGAAATTGAGCTCGAATTTCAAGGCAATCAGTTCAGAAACTATTTTTCCTCAAAAGTTTATCCAAAGAGCTTTCTGTAGAACTTGGAATCACTCAATTTCAATTTTCTACAATTAGTTATGAATTTTTGAAGTTTGTCACATTTTAAGGTGACAATGAATAGTAACCCGTAAATGAAAGTTTTCAAACTTGATTTTTCATCAATTGTAGCCTTTAAAAGTGATTCCAAATGCTTCCACAAGGAAAGTTAATTGATTTAAACATGAGGTGTTACATATGGTGGGCTAGGATTTTTCAATTCTTAAAGATGGTGGAGTGGCATGAGTTTCTAAGCTTCAAAGAGGAGTTTTAGTTTCAATCTTCAGCTTGTAGTTATGAATTTATGGTTTCTTAGGTTTAGGAATTGTAATTCTTAGTTGGACACTTGGATTGTTGCTGTAATTAATGTTGAATTTTGTGCTTAAATATATGTAGTTGCATATATGCTTCTTGTAACTCTCATGATTCTCTCCTATCTTGCATGGTTATGTTTTGATACTGAGTTGATTGTGTGTTACATTGAGCCAATTGCATGATCATTCCAAAATTACACATTAGGGAAGCTTAACAAAGTTTTCATTAATGAGTTCATTAATGTAAGCTTTGGACTCAATGAGTTATTGAGGTTGTTATGAAGAAAACCTAATGGATTTGTGAAACTCCCGATATTTTAAGTGAACTATGATTGCCATCAAAACCATTTTCAAGAGATTTCCTATCAATCATTTCCACTACATCATTATTATCTTAAAACACTAAAAATATAGTATCTTAGGTTTGTTTTCATTGCATTTAGTTTAGGCACCATTCATTTAAATCTTAAAAACCCAAAACCCCATTTCATTGCATTGCATGGCATTTAGTCTAGCTTAGGTAATTAATAAAGGCTCCCAAAAGTGAAACGACCTGAGTTTGCACTATACTGCATAGCTTGGATTTATTTTTGATCGAGAACCCTAAGGCGAACGACAAAGGCTCTCGTCAAATGGTGCCGTTGCCGGGGCGCCATTAAGTTGGTTCCTTAGGCTAGTTAACTGTCAACTTTAGTTGATTGGGGTTTTGTGAGCTACTTAGGTTACATTTTTACATTGTGCATAATAGATTTTGCATTGCATAAAAATTTTGAGATATACAAACAAAGATCCTGATTTTGATTTTGATTTTTGCATACAGTTTCATACCCTTCATAGCATTCATTGCATTTTTGAGTTTCTTCTTGTTTTCATTCTTTGTGTTTTTGTTGTTATGTTCTGGTTTTCTTACTGTCTATGACATTTCACAGCGGTCAACTCCCTGTTTCGCCGCGGCCAACTTGCTAGATTTCAGTAAGAATCCCTCTCGGGACACCTTCGTCGCGACCAACTTTGTGTTTCGCCGCGGCATAGCGTGTTGAACCAATTCCATTCTCCCTCTCTAGACATCTTTGCCGCGGCAAACCCTTCTTTTCGCCGCGGTGAAGGGTCCCTTATTTAAAAAAAAAAAAATTTTCTTAAAAACTCTTTGGGAATTGATTGTTTAGCTTTCTTATGGCCTGGTTTAATAATAATTTAGGTCCATCTGATCACCCTTCCTCTTTTGTAGGTGACAATACTCTGATAGGTGATAATTCTTCTCAAAGGCTTGATGCTATACAACAGGAACTGGATCTTCTTCTGGCACATATGGATCATAGAGAACAGGATGGGACCCATTAAAGACATAATACCTCTTATCCAAACCATAACCATGGCAATGATTGGATGAATAATCCTCCATATTTTCCTTGCCATACCTCTTCATTCCATTCATACACAAACCAACATCCACTATTAGGACAACATTATGACCTATCACCTCTACCATACAATCCACACTTTGAACACTTTCCTTCACATCATCCATATCATGAGCCAAACATTCCATCACATGAACCCTACCACCAATATCCTTCCTCATCTCACCAACCATTTCATGAACCATCACCGTTATTCGATCCATGTTCCACTTCACACCTTGAACTATTCTCACTACCTAATCCCTCCTTTGAACCACCTCCTCTACCAAATGAATGTTACTACCAACCCTTGTCCCAATCCATGTACCAACCCCTTCCCCAATCTCATGAACATGAATTCAGTGAACATGACCCATTTCTCACTATTCCTAAGAATGACCGGATACGATTTTTATGAGAAGCTTATGACCGCTTGAATTCATACTACCATGGGTTACTTGAAGAGGTAGAAATATCTGGAATTTCTAAGGAATCAGAGGAAGAGTTAGAAGAATGTCAAAGTACATTGGGAAAGTTCTTGAGTGATATAGCGCAAATTGAATCTGGGATGGGGAAGGATGAATCAAAGTATCCAGATTTACTCATACAAGAGGCCAAGATGAAGCAAGAGCATCTACAAACTCATAAGGACTTGTGCCCTACATCAGGTAATATTGATCCTCTTCTTGAGGAGATTGATTCTTATGCTACAACTACTATCCTGTTGAAGTTATTGATGATGAGGTGGATGAGGAAATCATAGTTGAATCCCCTCAAATGTTTAAAAATGAAAATTATCACTTGAACACTTCTAATAATAGTTGTTTAGTTGATGATCTTGCTTGCACTGTCACTGCTTCTTTGTGTGAAGAACATGCTTCTCTTGCTAGTACTAGATTAGATGCTGAAACTGATTCTGATTTGAATGAACCTTTATCTTGTTCTTGCAATGCTCACACTATATGCATGGATTGCATTGATAACAAAAATGATATACTTGTTAAGTGGCAAAAGCAGAACTTTGGTAAAGTGTGTGCATTACCTTCTAGAACTGAAAGTGATGAAAATATAAAGCATGATGTTGATGTGAATTGCCTAGAAGATGATTCTGTGGAAAAATGTGAACCTAACCATTGCCTTGAGAATCAAATTCATGATAATTCCAATGAGTTTGTAGCTTCTAATAATGTTGAGAAAGGCTTTTAACTTTCAATTGATAAAATCATGAATATCAATAAGTCTTTCCAACAAGTTTTATCTTGTGATTTACCTCATGATTTATCTTGCATTGTAAATAATAGTTTGCCTAAATCTTTTTGTTCTTTCTTTTCTCTCCCTTTAAATATTACCTCTTGTGAATGTGATAGTGATGTACTGTACTCCAACAATTATCAGTTGGATTCTTCAGCTTCCACTTCACATGAGCCTGAGTGTTTTAAAATTTTCAATAAAAATTTAACTCCTACTGATGGGAGTGTTATTGACTTTCTTGGGTGTGATGTTTACTTGGAAGATCTTGCTCTTTGCATGTCCTTATACTACTCTAGATCTATCCAATTCTCTCTTTTTGGACTAGATACTGCTGCTAGTTCAATGTTTCTCTTGCAGGAACCACCACTACCAAGGAAGAGCAATAAAGAAGAAGTGAGCACACTGAAAAAATACATGTTTCTCATCCAGGATGAGAACTTCTCCTATAAGAGCTTAAAGAGATTCCATTCTAAAGGTTGTCCCTTTCCTTCCTTACCTTTTATCTTTTAATTTATTTAGCTGTCTTGTGAGATAAGTGTAGGGGAGGGACATAGCCAGTAGTAAAAGTAGTTTGTTTTCTTTTCTCTTCCTCCCCTTTTGATTTTGGTTTCTCTTGTTTAGGGTTGCACTTGAGTTTTGCATTGGGGACAATGCAAAGTTCAAGTGTGGGGGAGAGATTGATATTCACTGATTGTGTTGTGTTTTTCTGTGCTTAATGAAAAATCTGGTTTTCTAAAAAAAAAAATTCTCAAAAATTTGATTGATTTTTGAACTTAATTTGAAGATTTTGAGTCAAAATTTTTGAAAATTTTTGCTTCAATTAACTTACACTTGAATTTGTGTATTTTTGGACTTCGGTAAATGCTTTTGAACTTCTATTGATACTCATGAGAATTGCTATTTGTTCAAAGTTGATTGTTTTAGTTTCATTGGTCACAATTCTTCAAGCTTGCTTTTATATTGATGAATTAATGTATTGTGATTAATCTGGAGTATAATTAATCTTTGTGCATGAGCATTTGAGATTTAGCCTTGTTGGAAGATTCTTTGAGCCTAATTTTCATTCATAGTGAGTTGCATCCACTTATATCTTCCACTTTCTAGAACTTGTTCTAATTCTTAATCAAGACTTAGTTGCATGGATATGATGAGCATGATAGAGGCATTCTTTTCTAAACCCTTACATTCCAAACACAAACCCACATGATTTTATCCATTGCTAACCATTTGAGCCTTCATCTTTTCTTAAGTGCCAAGAGATGCATTATACATTCAAGTTTCCAACATTTTTACCATTACATTCATGATGTGTTAAACTTTGTCTTCTTGGGTTTGGAATTGCCAAAAAAAAATAGAGAGAGAAAAGAAAGAGAAAAAGGCAAAGAAATAGAAGAAAATACTTGAGAAAAGCCAAAGAAAGAAAGATCAAAATAAAATGGTACCAATAGAATAAAATTTTGAAATAAGGCAGTTCATTGGTGGTTTAAAGAACAAAGTTGTGCTTTAAGAGATTAGAGTAAATATTAGTTGGAAACATTTTCTAAAATGCTTGGTGCTTAATCATTTCATACCTTTTCACCTCATCTTATTTCATTTAGCCCTTTCCATTATCATAACCTTAAAATTCCTCTTGATCATCGCATTCATGCATTAGAAGTGGAGAGGTAGGATTTTAACAAACTTATGGCAAAGTGGTTGATTAAGTGGATTTGAGAGAGAATTACCCCAAACTGGTGAGTAGAGTGAAATAGTTTATATCTTGAGTGTTTTCTCTTTTGTTCATTCCCATTACATTAACTGTACTCTACTTTAATCCATTCTCATTAATTTAGGTTACTATAATTGCTTGTTTGAAAAGTTGGATTAATGGCACTACTGCTTTCTTACTTTGAATTCATAGGGGTTCCCATTTGTATCAATGTTATTCTCTTGCTCTAGTTGTGTTTTGCCTTTGTCTAGGAGTACAAAGGTTTAAGTGTGGGGGATTTGATTGAACCCAATTGTTCTATGTTATTTTATATCATTTTAAGGGTATTTATCATAGATTTTGGCTCCTTTTGATGATAATTGTGCTTAATTTAGATTAAGAGTCCTTACTTTGAGTTAGTGTCTTTTTTAGGGTAAAATTATCATAATTAGTTATTAATTGTATTCAATTGATTTCTAGGACAATTGATGCTTCAAATTGTTGCTTTTCATTGTAAGACACTTGAGAATTAGAGCCAAGATTGAAGACCAAAGCATTACACAACACGAGAGTTTCCAAGAAAATGCTGTGCTGTGGCAAAAAGTCTGAAAATGTGCATCAGTGGCTATTTTGGAATAGTTCGCCGGGGCAAACTTTTGAGTTCACCGCGGCAAACTCTCAAAATCTCACTACATTTCATCTCTGGAATAGTTCACCGCGGCAAACTTTTGAGTTCGCCGTGGCAAACTCTCTCGTATTAGTAACGTCAGATTCGGATCCATAACGCAAAAATGGAACTTCTACTCATATGATCCGACCCAGATGGACCCTAAAAGCCCTTAGAAACCCTATTTTTGACCTATCACTCCAATCTATCATCTCCAACACCTCTATTCTCCCATCCTCTTGCCTCTCCATCTCCATCTTCTTCCCCTTCCATTTCCTGCACTCTTTCCTCATCCCACCTCATTTCCTTCATCTCCTAACTACTATGGCTGAAGATTTAACTCTGGTTGGAGCTGATTCCAAGGCTATGGTGAGCTAGGGTTTATCAACTCTTGAAGATGGTGGAGTAGCATGAGTTTCCAAGCTTCAAAGGGGAGTTTTAGTTTTAATCTTTAGTTTCTAGCTATGTGTTTATGATTTCCTAGGTCTAGGAGTTGTAAAGTCTTAGTTAGACACTTAGGTTAATTCTGTAATCATTGGTTAATGATTAACATTTGTAATTTGGATTGATTGATGTTGAATTTTGTGCTTAAATATATGTAGTTGCATATATGCTTCTTGTAACTCTCATGATTCTCTCCTATCTTGCATGGTTATGTTTTGATACTGAGTTGATTGTGTGTTACATTGAGTCAATTGCATGATCATTCCAAAATTACACATTAGGGAAGCTTAACAAAGTTTTCATTAATGAGTTCATTAATGTAAGCTTTGGACTCAATGAGTTATTGAGGTTGTTATTAAGAAAACCTAATGGATTTGTGAAACTCCCGATATTTTAAGTGAACTATGATTGCCATCAAAACCATTTTCAAGAGATTTCCTATCAATCATTTCCACTACATCATTATTATCTTAAAACACTAAAAATATAGTATCTTAGGTTTGTTTTCATTGCATTTAGTTTAGGCACCATTCATTTAAATCTTAAAAACCTAAAACCCCATTTCATTGCATTGAATGGCATTTAGTCTAGCTTAGGTAATTAATAAAGGCTCCCAAAAGTGAAACGACCTGAGTTTGCACTATACTGCATAGCTTGGATTTATTTTTGATCGAGAACCCCAAGATGAACGACAAAAGGCTCTCATCAGCTACTAAAGCAACTCTTAGGTAAGATACTCCATGGTAGAGTTGCCCTCTCTCTTCACATAGTGACTTTACCCATCTCTTATTTGCAAGGTGGTGGCATTCTCATCAATCAAGCGGTGCTTCAAGGCTGAAGGAGCAAGCAAGGGCTTAATTTAATGGTTTTTATGGGGTGCCTTCCTGATAGGGTTCCATTCCAAGCAAGATCCCAGTGAGTGTAAAGAGTGGTTACACCCTCATGCAGCTAGGATTTAAGGATGCAACTGAGTATTTATACAGAAGGGAGGGATAGGATACTAACTAGCTTGTCATCGTCAAAAAGCTCAAAAAAAACTATCTACAAGCTAATGGATTTAGGGCTAAAAGAGACCTTGGCCGACATGGGTGGTGAATACTATTGTATGAATAAGGATGGATACTATTTCGTTAAGTTTGGTGTCTATACATAGGGTGTTTATAGCATGATAGAGCTGTAGTGAGCAAGCAACACTGAGGTAACAAACTAACGTTGATTGGGTAGCTAGACTTGCTAACTAAACTGAACAAAAGGTTATCGGTTACCATATGCCTTAGTCACTACCCGCTCTGTAACACCACTTATTTATGGTTGGCAGTTTGGAGAACATAACCAAATTGTACTGCCTCTTTCTGAGATTATACCCTCTTTGGTGAATAATCACCTGAGAGGAGATTGCCCACGAGTATATTTTCATTTTGGCTGAGCTAAATTTCAAACTTCATTACGATATTTCATGTAATTGAATTTTGGAAGGAGGTATTGAAACTAAGTTTTGTAACTTGTTTCTAATATTCTCTTTATGTCTGATAAACTGTAAGCCTACTATTGACTTGTGTTTGACTAGAAATTAAGGGCTTTTCCCTTCTTTTTAGTTATTACAAGTCACTGGCTCTCCTTAACCCTACAACATCATTTAGATCAAGCAGGTTTAATGTAATCATAGGTAATCCTTGTCAAGTCAGGGGAGCCACCTTCAGAGTATTGGGTTGGTTAGGCTAAACCCTATCTACCCCTCTATCTTAAAGTCAAAGATGGCTCTTTGGGAAATAAAATCTTGAAAGATTTGTCTCTTTTGTAAAGGGATAATGTTTGAGGGTTACTTGGACTAGCGGAGCAAACGTCTAATGGTTTCATAGTATCCTACTGTCATTATATATTGTAAGGTGGCAAGTATAGAGGTTTAGACTTTCTATAGCTCCTGCGGGTTTACCTGTCACATCCCAAAATTTGAACACTGAAGGGAACCGGACTAGTGATACTGGCTCCTAGGGGCAAAATTAGAAATTTTACAGAAATTCCCAAAAATTCTACAAAAATGGGAAAAGGGCCAAATTAGAGGTTTTTGAGGCACATATGATGTTTTGGGAGTGAAAATGGCCCAAAATAAATTATGGTGAAATTTCCCAAAAATAATTATTTTTGAAGGAAATAGTGAAATTTGAGGAAATATAATTATTTTAATTATGTAAGGGCCTCAATAATTCAAGAAAAATATGGATAAATTCCTTAGAAATATATGTGAATTTATAAAATTATTTCCAGGCATTGGAAATGAAGGAAATAATTTATGAGAAATTTACTTCTAAAATTCTATTGGTAAAAGCCTGATTTCGGAAAAATTATGAAATAAATAGTTACAGGTTGTGAAAAATCCCCAAAATTTCCAGATCATACTTTTAGAATAAATGAGGATTTATGATGGAAGGAAATGAATTTTTAGAGGTCTCAAGCTATTTTTCCTAACATAGGGCTAAAAAGGGGTAAATTGAATGGAAGTTTGTAATTGGATTTGAACCAAACCAACTCCATTACTTCCCAACTAAATTTAGACATTTAGTTAGCCCATTTTGGTCAGAAAGGACATGCTCCCCATGAAATGTCCTACCTTTAACCCCTCAGAGCATGCATTTGTAAGCATTATGGTTCAAGCAGATCATGACACAAGCCTGTGGATTTAAAATTTCAACATAATTACCAGGTTACTATTTACTGTTTAATTTTAAGATTACAGGCCCAACTTTAAAAATTCATAACTAATTCCATAAAAATCATATTGATGTGTTCTAAAATTCCAGAAAAAGCTATTTCGATACTCTTTAAGGAAAAAATATCCAATTGGACTTATCCTTGCCCAATTCATACAGTTTAATCAATAAAGATTACTGTTTATTCAAAAAAATCTGGAACTTCCAGATTCTGTGCCTCAATTTTGAAAATTCATATCTCCTTATGTACAAATCCAATTGAGGTGATCTATCTCTCATTTTAAATCTTGGGATGTGTACTATGAGTCTGCCAAATTTTGTGACTTAACTCATTCGTTTGTTAGGTTAAACTAGAGCTGTAAACTCACTGCTCTAGGACCTACGTTTTATCTCTTAACATCTGTTTACTTTAATTCTTTTTATTTCTTTAGCATACATAACATGGGCTTACTCTTTCCCATTCATGCTCATACACTTTCATTCATGCCATAACTATTATAATTAAATACATGGCATTATAGGCATCCATAATATAAATTACATAATAGGAGAATTACACATTGAATAATAATATCATTCATTAACACGAACAATTCTCCACTTTCTTCTCCTTGCTTCTCATGCCATTATTGCCCATTGATGATTGACCTAAATAGTTGGTTTGGGAGGGGGTAAGATTCAAGAGAATCTCAATAGCAAACAATACCATATTAATCATGCTAGATGGATGCTAATGCACTACACGCAACTTGTTTATTCTCTTGTTAATTAGTGACATATTAGCATGCTCAAAGCTAACTTCTTGATGCATGGCCATAAAGACATAATCTACTCATTATGAATAGCAATTACAGTAGCTAAAACATGTCACAATAACATTCAAATAACATGTACACAGCAACACACAAGCATACAACATCAAGTAATGACAATAGGTAAGTTCACTACCTTGCACCTCAAGCTTTCCTCTTACTTTTCCTTTGACTCCCTTGACTTTTCAACCGTGTAGGCATTCAGTTAACATCACCAAACATCTTCTTGGATGTTCCAAGTTCCTAAACATAACAATATTGGTCACACAATCCATTAGGACCAAGAGATTACATAATGTTCAAGACTAGATCTCCTGAACCTCAACTCTTTCTCTTGATTTTAGGGTTTTCTTTCTAGCTTTTCTAACATAAATCTCATAATTTTCCATCCTTAAGATCCATTTCTTGTCAATTAGGACCATTTTAGATGGCTTTAAATTCAAGAAGATCAAATCTGAAAATTTTGCTTCGCGGGTACTGTTCACGCAGAAATTCCAGAATTTTTTCTCAAATTTGAAAATTCATAATTAATTCTAGAAAAATAAAAAATGAGTGGTTCTAAGTCTTACAGAAAGCTCCTTAAGTTATCTTTGAAGGAAAAATAGTTTCATGAACCAATTCTATGTTGAACAGTACTAGAATTGTACGGAATTTGACACTCTTCCAATGGTTAAAAACTGTTTCCAGATTTTAGACCCTAACTTTGAAAAATCACCATAAATTGTACACATATCCAAATGAAATGTTCTGCCCATGGATTTAAAGCTTACAGAGTGTACTTTAATTATGCCAAATTTCAGAATCAGATGCAAAGATCAACTTATTTGAAATAGGCATCAAGTTAGATGCTATAACCATCACATACCTTGATCTTGAAGCTTGAATCTTGTTCCTTGTTCTTGGCCTTCACCCCTACATTTTTCTCTCTAAAGTTTGGCAGAGTTTTCCCTCTACAAATGGCTGCTAAAATGCTCTTCCAATGTGGGGTATTTATAGCCAAAACTTTGGCTTGAATGGACCAAAATGCCCTTGGTGGCTAATAGAAAAAGTAAGGGCAATCTTGGAACTTTAAGTTGACTTTTACATCATCATTGCATCATCTTCTTGCATCATCCTTACCTCATTCTTCTAGAAGATGCCAAGTGTCACAAATATGGTGGAGGAGAAGGGAGATTAGATCCTAGCCATTGGATCTGTAACATCCTGAGTTTTATCGAGTTTTAATAACCTCTTTTGGTTGATTTTGAGGATAGATTAGTGATTTAATGTTGATCTTGGTGTTTGGGTTGGAATTGAGGTATGTTGGAGGAATAGGTGAACAGACCCCTCTCAGGGTATGTTCGTCGCGGCGAAGTTTTATCGGGAGTTCCAGGGGGAAGTGTCTTTTCAGGAAGGTTTGGCTGCAGCGAAGTCATAGGGACGCCGCGGCGAAGTTGTTCAGGTGAGTGAGGTTTCCCTCTCAGGAAGGTCTCGCCGAGGCGAAGTTAGGGGTATGCCGCGGCGAAGGTTTTCTGGGCGAGCGAGAGTTTCCTCTCGGGAAGCTTTCGCTGCGGTGAAGTCAGGTTTTCAGGCGAGTAATCCTTCTCGGGATTAGTTCGCCGCGGTGAAATTCTGGGTTTGCCGCGGCAAAGGGGGTCGAATCTATATAGTCGCAGGAGGGTCTGGTTCTGCGAAAATTAGAAAATCTGAAGGAGGAGAGAGAAGCTCTGCTAGGGTTTCGGTGTTTTGGCTTGGAGGGAACATTTCTAAGCATCCATTACCTCAAGTAAGTGATTTTAACCTCTAATCTACTTTCTTTCTTGGAATTTCTGAGGATTTATGGTGAAACCCTAGAGTTTTCTAGGTTGTTATGGAATTGAGGTTTTTGACCGATTATTTTGAGTTTAATTGATTGCTTTGGGTTAGTCTAAGTATTTAATCGGTGTAGTTTTCTTGGATTTCAAGAACTTTGAGTTTTGAAATTAGGGTTTATGGAAATGGGAGGTTTGTCATTGAAGATGATAATATGGAGGTTGATTTTGAGTTTTGTGATTTGGGTTATGTTAAGGAGGGTTAAATTGGATGTTTAATCGGTTTAGAATGTTGTTAAGACTTCAATTGTTCAAATGGGATGTTTGGGTGTTGAATTCCTATAGTGGGTCCTTGAGGTTATGAGTTTTAATTGATGTTTAGAAAGGAATTAAGGTTTTAATGAATTTTTATGACCTTGGAGTGCTGCCTTGGAGGTTATACCCTTTTGAGTTGGGTAGAGTTTGGTTGGAGTTAGGAATTTTGTGTCCCTAAATGTTGTTTTGGCCACATTATTAGTTGAAAGCTAATACATGTTGGTTGTGTGCTTGTGTAGACTGGTTATGACCCTTGTTGGTGCACGGGGCCGTGTTGTTGGTTTGTTATTCCTTGCTCAGGCGAGAGGTAACCACTTTCCAATCCTTTATACATGCTTTTGTGGTATTGTGAGTGGATTTATATTTTGTGCTCCGAGTAACAATTGTGTTCAAAGTGTATGTTGTATATTGAAAAGGAAAACCGTCTTGTGGGGTTTAAATGTTGGAAATTATGCCCTAGGGGCCAATCATTATGTTATGAACATTGTTGATTTATGAATTTATTAATTACGTTATCATATTATTTGCATGTTTACTGTGATGACTATCCTTGGATAACTCATGATTTATCCTAAATGTCCCTAGTCGGTCATCTATGTGGGAGCAGAGATGAAATAAGACCAGTATGACTTTAAAGATATATAGAGATATAAATTAAAGTCATAGGCACATGTAAGAGTACAAGGTGTTGGATCGACCCGCTATGAGAGAGCTACATGGGTTAAGTCATAAGCTTCTCACATATACAAACCATGTCACTATGCCCTTTGACCTGAGATCATCATGGATTCCTACATGAGAAATGCTCAGCTTTGACCTAGTCAAAAGTCACTTTTGACCGAGTGATCATAAAGACTATGTTCGGGCTTAGTGGTTTTTCATGTGGAGGAATGTGAATGGTCAAGATGGAATTTGTCCCTCACATTCGTAGAGAGATATTACTGGGCCCCTCAATGAGTCTAAGAAATGTATGGCCATACTATAATGGAAAGGTAGTTCCGTTTCTATACTCAGACTACTCAGGGATCGAGAAAGTAACGGTCATGAATAGGAGGATGACGTTCTCCATGCCTTATCCATGACCAAAATGTCGTGTGACAAAAGGGACGTGATATGGTTGTATGAAAGGTTACATCGTTCAACGATCCTCATATGATCGTCGTTATGTCTTGCTAGAGACCGCTTACGACTTGTGAGTCATTATAGTTAATGGCCCACTGCCAACTTCATATGGGCCTACAGGGTCGCACACAAAATAGCCCAACACGAGTTATGATGTCCAGATTCATTGAGTCTAAGATATGTCCAGATTCAATGAATAATATAGGGTGGACGTGTATATATATATAAATTCATATATATATATACATATTATATAAATATAAGAGATATTAATTGTTAGATTTAATTTATAAGGATAAATTAAATCTATATATATTAATTCCGTCATATCTTTATTTTGAATTAAATAAGTAGGTGAATTAAATCTATGAGACGGATTTAATATAAACCATATTTATTTAATTGTTCTCTTATCTGATTAGGCAATATTTGATATTGTATTAATTTCGGAATTAATTTAGGATTAATTTCAAAATTAAATATCATTCATAATACTTATAGCATCCTATATATTTGATATTAGGAGCTAGGGTTTTGAGTGAGAGAGTGAAAACACTTGCAGATAAGAGACGGCCAAAAATTGGAGAAGGAGGATGGATTCTTTGAAAAACCCTAGATGGACAAAAAGCCGACCGGAGTTGTCGACTTCGAACGACAAAGGAGGTGAGCAGAGGCATCCTGAACGGCGGAATCACCGAGCCACCAAGAAATCGAACAGCGAAGGTAATGCTTCTTACTACTTGACTTAAACACGATCGGTAGATCTGGGCAAGGGATTGAAATTTTAAATTTATTTTCCATTGCGCGTTTTTCAATTCCCTTCATTAAATTGATATTGATTGAGTCTAGAACTTGTGAAAGATAGGCCACTGAAAGAAGTTAATTGTGAAATGATTATTTATTCTTTGATTACGGTTTGAGCATGATGCATTAATTGGGAATTGGTGAGAGTTTTGATTGTTACTACCACGTGGTAAGGCCTCTATTATGCATGATGGTTGGCTCTTTACATCCCCCATAGTGAGGGATAGGCCTTTTGGCTCCCTATGTCCCCCAGAGTGAGGGATAGGCCTTTTATGGCTCCTTACGTCCCCCATAGTGAGGGATAGGCCGGGTTCGGCTCTTGAAAATCCCTCAAAGTGAGGGATATGGTTGATGGGATTGCATCATTGCACTTGCATGACTTGTGTGGCTATCATTTATCATAATTACTTGCGAACTACCCCACTTGACACCTCACGAGCACCTATTTAGTAGTACCTTGAATTGGAAAGATTGGTTACTGGGACGTTTGTCTCACCCCGTGGTTTACAATGTTTTCAGGAGAAGATTCTAGGCGTGTGCCATCGGGATGAGACGCAGAGGCTTGAGCTTGGTTAGCTTTAGGCCTCTAGCCCTTGTATATGTATGGCTAGTATATATTGCCACAATTAGGACCCTCTTTGAAATATTTTGATTACCCGGCCTGATTGTAAACTGGAGGGAATGTTATCTTCTTATTTTGGTTGGCCGGAGGTCATTTCTAGTGTCTTATGAAACTCTGATTTATTTTGTTGGAAACCATTTGGATGGACTGATGTGATGTCTGTTGTTACCCAGGCCGGAGGCTCGGAGGCCCAGTGGATGTTAATGAATGATTTCTAGTTGCATGCAACAGAGTTTGGGTTTGACTCGAGTTTGAATGTTAATTTCAAAAATTACACAATTTCTTTCTACTATGGTAGTTAATTGTAACAGCTTTCCTTTTCTACCATAGTAGTGATTTTACGACAAGTTTATAATGTTTTGAGGTAAAGGGTTTTTACAGGATCAAAACTTGCTCCCTAAGTTTCCTCTTATTTTACTTGGCCCACGTTTCTCCGACTTTCTTCATGGCTTTCAAGAGCTCAGAAAATTCTTCTGTCTACTCCATAAATTCCCTTTAATTCTAGAGAGTATCTCTGAATTTTCTTAGGTCATAACACTTCCTTTAAGCCTTGCATAAAAAGTTATTTACTAAAATGCCCTTTTATCGGCATAACCGGCTTTTTATTTATTAAAGCCACTCTACTGGCCTTTTGGTTGTGGGACTAATTTTTTAAATTAGTACAACCTTTCAACCATTTAACCTCATTTTTACATACATTTTTGAGGTCTCTTACTATTTCAAATAATTACATCAAACGATATACTTTTTACCGGTCATAACCTCATAAATTCCATTTAAGCTGCCTCAGGGGTATTTTCATCTTTTCTCTTCACATAAGAGACTTAGAATATTATTTCCCATTTTCTGGGATTTTCTAAGAATTCTTTGTATACTCTTCTCCCCGGTTGGTCATAACTTTCTGAATTTACGGTTTAGTCCCTGCTTGGATTTAACTTCATACAATCCTCTCTTTGAGGTTTCTAACTTAACCTTTAGCCTGTGTCTAGCCTCTTTTCTCTCTCTGGGCCTTCGAGACTTTACTGGAGCCTTTAACTTTGATTACACTTTAGCCCCTTAAAACTTTTACTTTGCAGCTTAGTCCCTAAAATTGCCTTGACTTCCTTTCTCATCTTTGGGACTTCTACTCAAAAGGGATCTAGTAGCCTATCCAATTCAGGCTATTTCTAGTACTTCTAGGCCTAAAAATTTGGATGTTACACCCCAAGGCCCAAAAGTCACATGTTGAATTGTTGGCACATTTTTTACCATTGGATTAGTTTACTTGGTGAGCAAGTAATGATCATGTGGCCCACATTTTTCTGCCTTTTGAGCAAAACTTTGAGGGGTTTTTAGGTGTTACACCTTACTATTATATCATCTTATGGTTCAATTAAAACCATTTTAGACCACATTGGATGGTCTTGGGCTCAATTCTATCTCAAAAATGCTAATTTTCGGATTTTCACTGTTCATCGAGTAAAAATCCAGTTTTCTGGCCCAACTTCAAAAATTCATAACTTAATCTAAAAAAATCAAAATAGAGTGGTTCAAAATTCCATAAAAATCTATTTGAATGATATTTCAGGAAAAAATAGTCTTGTGAACCAATTCCATTGGAAAAAGCGTCAGGTTTTTGAGAAAGTCACCTCTGTCTGTTAGGCAAAAACCGTTTTTCCAGATTCTGAACCTTAACTTTGAAAAATCATTAAAAACTATGTAGTTGGCCATTTTTAACGTGTTAACTATTAAAATTAATCTTAGAATGTGATCTACAAACATGCCAAATTTCGTAATTAAAATCATTCAGGAATTTAATCAAAACGTCTTGTAAAAGTGGCGGTGTCAGTGAATTTACAGCACTACCCAGCAT
Source organism: Neltuma alba (assembly GCF_004799145.2). Taxonomy (NCBI): domain Eukaryota; kingdom Viridiplantae; phylum Streptophyta; class Magnoliopsida; order Fabales; family Fabaceae; genus Neltuma; species Neltuma alba. Next base: position 60,004 of record NW_021631995.1, on the reverse strand, counting down.
AATATTACATAGCCCAAAAGTCCACGAATTTTTATGGTATGATACCATAATTTTAACCTTCAATCTACAGCTTGCCCTTGGATGTTTGAGGTCCTAAAATATTAGATTGCATTTGGGGAATGAGATTTCATTGAAATCCCGATAGCAAATTAACCAACTATATCATCAACAAGCATCATCATCATGCATAACTACATTAACTACTATTGGTGAACCAGCATGCTTATCATTTGGCAAACTCAATCATGCAAAGGCCAAAGCAAGAAAGTGCAAAGAGCAGCCACATCACAATCAAGAAAGTTCAACCACATAATAGCAATTAATCATGCAATAATCAATAATGCCAAGTTAATGTTAGTAGTTAGGTTCAACTTGCTACCTTGCTCTAAAAGCTTGAGTTTTCTTTGTTTCTCTTCTTCTCCTTCACAAATATCAAACCCTAGCATGGCATTCCACCAAAAAGGGTAGCAAGATTCATTAATCAAACCAAGTAAAAGCAAGAACACAACTTAAACATAACTCTTGCTCTTTAAAGCTTCCACCTTTGTTCTTTCATTTATGACCTTTGGTTTTCCATAACCCTAAAATTGCTTCTTAACTTATTCCCACATGATTTTTCATGTAGATTCCAAATATGTGCTTAGATTTGAGAAAATAAAATTCCTTCTTTAAGTTCTCTCTTGACCGAACCAAAAGGGTTCTTTAACCAAAAATTACAACTTTGATTTTTAATGCTTCCAACACTTGTTCTTTAGGTTTATCCTACACCATTTTTCATTTTGAGCACAATTAAAAAATTAAAAAACATATCCTAAGGTCCATTTACTGCCTTGGTCGAAATGGTCCATAACCAAGAAAACACTTCAAAAATCAACTCACAACCACTTGTAACTACTAGGATCTAACATGCTTTGAAGTGTTCTAGCAAGTGTGATCAACAAAACTTCTTTCCCTACCATATATAACTTTTGTCCAGCACCTAAAGAAGAGAGGAAATAGAAATTTTCAACCATACAAAGAAAGAAAACAAGGCAAGGATCCATTTAGAACCAAGAACTAACCTTGAATCCTTGGTTGTATGATCAAGTTAGTAGCTTTTCCCTTGATTTCCCTTTTAACTCCCTCTTTTCTCTCTTGGTTCCCTCTTGGACAAAATAACATCTGAATATTAGGGGAGATGAACTTGTTTAATGAGCCAAAATATCCCAACCACCATCATAAATGAAATTCCAAGTGTCATTACCCTCTTTAATCTTACTTTCTCTTTCATAATTAACTAAATCCAAATGAAATTAATTACCAAAAGTCAAAATCCTCTCCATTTAAGTAATGACACTTAGAAAGTTCAAATCCTCTCCATTTGGGGCTTGACACATGGCTAATTGTGAACCATTTGAATTGCAAGACTCTAGTCTTGCTTTACTGGTGTACTTTGACTCCGGGTTTAACTTCGTTTCTATAATTACAGTATTTCAGCTTCTAAAATTATTTTCTGTCATATCCGTAATTTATTCTTCTTATTTTTATCTTCCTAAATTTTCCTTTTTGTCTCAAATTCAATTTCCTAATAATTAAATAAAAAGGAAAACTAATTTCCTTCTCTTTAGGGTTTTTTCCACTTTCCAAAGGTATTGGCAAAAATCTTGGATACTTGAGGGTCTTCATTTAATTCCATAATCTCTTATAATTCCTTGGGATATCATAGGAATTTTTTTATAATTTTATTCCCCTTAAAAATATTTATTTGGAATTTTCCAAATAAAATCTCTTAAATTGGCTTAAATCACCATTAAATTCTATTGTAATTTCTCTAAGAATTTGGTCATAAAACCAATTTTATAATCTCATATAATTCTCAAAAGATATTATCCTTATTTTTTCTTAATTTTCTAAGGCTTAAAAATATTATTGCATAATTATATTTGACCAATTTTCCTTAATTAGTCAAATTTCCATAATTGGCTTGGAAAATCATAATAATTATTTTCCACCAAAATTCTTCTATTCCTCCTTATCATTTTTGACTGTTAATTATTTAGGAATATTTCTTATTCCTAATTACCATAGTACTGGATGTGACATTAGGCAGAAAAATAGCTGACCAAGGGCAAGGTTTGGGCAGCTTGTGAAGGTCTATAAATACCCCCTCAAAATCCCCAAAAATAGGTAGAAAATTAGTAAAATAAGGGGAGGTGCTGCCCATTTCATTTTTGGAGCTTGAGGTTGATTTTGATAAGTGCTTTTGGATAAGAAACCATCAAGCTTTAATCAAGGATTCACCAAGGTATGTTTGAGCTTTGGTATGGTTGAGAATAAAGCTTGTTGTGGTTAGGAAATTGAATTATTTTTTAGGTGTTTTGCTGCCATAAATTCAATTAATATGCTTATGCTTTAGGGAAGGATAAAAACCTTAAATTTGATGTGGAATAAGCATGTTTAAGTGGTATATAGATTGATTTTTGGAAGAAAATCAACCTAGGCTTCAAGACACATCAATTTGGCCACTATGCTATCTTGGGGTAGGAGTTTGTTTTGATGTGTTTTGCTGATTTCAATGAGTTTAAAAGATGTTTTTGTGTAGAAATATACTAAAGGGAAGTGTTTGAAATCATTGGAATCAAAAATGGAACTTTTGGAAAATACGGACCCCTATTCGGCCAAGCTTAAATGAAAGGGAAGGAATGTGATTTTGTAAAATCTAATTGGATATTTGGACTCTATATGAAAATCATAGAGGAATGACCTAAGAGATTGATTGAAACAAAAGGGGAATAATTTAGGTCAAAAATCCAAGGAAAAGAGGTTTAATGTTCAAGTATTATGTAGTTTGAATGGTTGGTAAATGATTGGCATTGATGTTGGTTTGCTAGGTATACTGCCAAATCATCAAGGAGACACCCTAAACCTAAAGGAGACAAGTCACTAAGTACACAAGAGGTAGTATTGAATTATGATTAAAGTGCTTTCTTGCTTGCATTTATGTGTATGCGTGTATGTGCTATTAATTATGAATGCCATGATATGACTAGGCTATACTGCTGAATTATAATTGCAATGTTTATGTTAATGATCGATGCCGAATTGTTACCTTCCACATTGTCAAGAAAGTGAATTACACCAGAAAAATGTAATATAATATGCAACCAGTCGTTCTTCTCGAGGAGCTTATTATTGGAAATCCTAGTCTAGGTTGGTTATCAAAAGCATTGTAAATTGGGGTGAAAAGAAAAGGAGGGGTTTCAACTATTAAAGGTAGTGCAAAAAAACAAAAAGTATAGAGAATTAAATGTTTTTGGTATTTTAAATGAATAAAGAAATGTTTTGGATTAAAAGGGAATTATGGTTAAACAGTCTCTTGATGATGAAAACTCAGCTATCACTGCTCCTTAAAATGATTGGGAGTTTTAGAAAACGTCTAAGTCTGAAGAAAATCCCAAGTAATCACTTGGGTCTAATATCTTAATCAATGAAAATTCACTTCAATCAAAGTTAATTAACATCTCTTAAAACACTATTGAAAACCACTTGGAGTGTAAATGGAAAGATGATGCAAATGTCACATCCGGTAATAGGATAATTAGGAATAAAGAATATTCCTAAATAATTAAGGGTCAAAAGTGATAAGGAGAAATAGAAGAATTTTGGTGGAAAATAATTATTATAATTTTTCCAAGTCGATTATGAAAAGTTTAACTAATTAAGGAAAATTGGTCAAGAATAATTATGAAAAAATATTTTCAAGCCTTAGAAAATTAAGAAAAAATAAGCAAAATGTTCCTTGAGAATTATATGGGATTATAAAATTGGTTTTATGACCAAATTACCCTTAGAGAAATTACAAAGGAATTTAAGGGCGATTTAAGCTAGCTTAAAGCCTTTTATTTGGAAAATTCCAAATAAATATTTGGAAGGAGAATAAAATTATAAAAAAATTCCTTTGATATCCTAAGGAGTTATAAGAGATTATGGGATTAAAAGAAGACCCTCAAGTATCCAAGATTTTTTCTAATTCCTTTGAAAGATGGAAAAATCACTAAAAAGAAGGAAATTAATTTTTCTTTTTATTTAATTATTGGGAAATTAATTTTGAGACAAAGAGGGCAATTTAGGAAGGTAAAAATAAGAAGAATAAATTAGGGATCTGACAGAAAATAATTACATAGGCTAAAATACTGTAATTATAGAAACGAAGTTAAACCCGGAGTCGAAGTGCACCGGTAAAGCAAGACTAGAATCTTGCAATTCAAATGGTTCACAATTAGCCATGTGTTAAGCCCCTAATGGAGAGGATTTGAACTTGCCAAGTGTCATTCCTCAAATGGAGAGGATTTTGACTTTTGGTAATTAATTTCATTTGGATTTAATTAATTATGAAAGAGAAAGTAAGATTAAAGAGGGTAATGACACTTGGAATTTCATTTATGATGGTAGTTGGGATATTTTGGCTCATCAAACAAGCTCATCTTCCCCTAATATTTAGATGTTATTTTGTGCAAGAGGGAACCAAGAGAGAAAAGAGGGAGTTAAAAAGGGAAATCAAGGGAAAAGCTACCAACTTGATCATACAACCAAGGATTCAAGGTTAGTTCTTGGTTCTAAATGGATCCTTGCCTTATTTTCTTTCTTTGTATAGTTGAAAATTTCTATTTCTTCTCTTCTTTGTGTGCTGGACGAAATGCTTCTCATGTGGGGAAAGAAGTTTTGTTGATCATACTTGCTAGAACACTTCAAAACATGTTAGATCCTAGTAGTTGCAAGTTGTCACACCTTACTATTATATTGACTTAGGTTCCTTTCAAAATTATTTTAGACCATATTGGATGGTCTTGGGCTCACCTTTTTTCTATAAAAACGCTAATTTTCGGATTTTTACTGTTCATCGGGTAAAAATCCAGTTTTTCTGGCCCAACTTCAAAAATTCATAACTTATTCTACAAAAATCCAATTGGGATGATTCAAAATTCTACTTAAAGCTCTTTAAGTCTTCTTTCAAGAAAAAATAATCTCATTATCCAATTCCTTATGAGAAAGCATGAAGTTTTTGAGAAAAGAAACACTATCCATTTGCCAAAAACTCTGGTTCCCAGATTCTGACCATTAACTTTGAAAAATCATGATAAATCGTATACTGGGCCATTTTTAACGTATTAGCTAGTAAATTGAAGCTTAGGACGTTATCTTTCATCATGCCAAATTTCATAATTAAACACATTCAGGAACATAGTCAAAAGGTCGCGTGAACTAGTCAGGGTCAGTATGCCTCCAACACTGTTAGTTTAATATTTACATAACCAAAATGAGCTCACGAAATTTTGTGGCTAAACCCCACAAATTAGCCTCAATCTGCAGCTTCCCCTTGGAGGATTCAGGTCCTAAAATGTTACATTATTTTTGGGGGATGAGATTTTTGAAAATCCCAGTAGCAAATTAACCAACTATAACACCAAGCAAGCATCATTATTATGCATGATCATATTAGCTACTATTGGTGAACTGACATGCTTATCATTTGGCAAACTCAAACATGCAAAGGCCAAAGCAAGATACTACATAGAGCAGCCACATAACAATCAAGAAAGCTCAACCACAATAATAGCAATTAACCATACAATAATCAATAATGCTAGTTAGTGGTAGTAGCTAGGTTTAACTTACTACCTTGCTCCAAAAGTCTTAGCTTTTCTTCCTTCTCCTCTTTCCCTTGACAAATATCAAACCCTAACCATATAATCCATTAACAAAGGCAGCCATAATCATTATCCAACCATGAAAAAGCAAGAACATACATCAAAATGATTTTTGAACCATAAAGCTCCCTCCTTTGTTCACTACTTTTAGACTTGGTTCTCTTTAACCCTAAAAATCACACCTTGACCTAACCCTACATGGTTTTTCATGTAGATTCCAAAAATGGGCTTAGATTTATGAAAATAAAACTGCTTCTTCCAGCAACAAACTGACCAAACCACTAGAGGTTTTGACCCAAAATTTTCAGCTTTGCTTTCAAGCTTCCAACACTTGTTTCTTTTAGTCTACCCTACACCATTTCTCATTTTAAGCATCATGGAAGCCTTAAAACAATGAAAAGCTCATCCTAGGGTCCAGTTCACCTCATGGCTGAAAAGAACTCTCACAACAACAACCATGAAAAAATGCTTTAAAACTACTTAAACTCACTTGCACACACTAGAATCTAGCTTGTATAGTTGTGTCTTAGCAAGTGTAAAAACCAAAACTCCTTTCCCTTTTTTAACAACCAGTTCGGTCCACATTAAGAGAGGGAAGAGACAGATTTTAAACCATAAAAATGAAAGAAAACAAAGAAAGAACACCTCTAGAACCAAGATCTAACCTTGAAACCTTGCTTGAATGATCAAAGGTGCTTGCTTTCTTCTTGTTTCCTCTCAAACTCTCTCTTTTTCTCTATTTTTCTCCCTTGGACGAAATGCGAGTCTGAAAATAGGGAGAGAAGAGCTGATTAATGGCTCAAAATATCTCAACCACCCTCTTTAATGATAATCCAAGTGTCATTACCCTACTAAGTCTTGATTCCTCTTTCCTAATTAACATAATTCCAAATGAAATTAATTATTAAAGTCAAAATCCTCTCCATTTATAGAATGACACTTGGCTAATCCAAATCTTCTTCTTCAAGAGCTTGACACATGGCTCAATAGGATCCCTTGGATTTGCAAGACACCAATCTTGCTTTATCGGTATACTTTAGGCTCTGAGTTTAACTTCTTTTCTATAATTACAGTAGCTTAGCCTCTGTAATTATTTTTTGTCAGATCCTTAATTTAATCTCCTCATTTTTATCTTCCCAAATTTCCCTCTTTGTTTCAAAATTAAGTTCCTAATAATTAAATATAAAGGAAAATTAATTTCCTTCCCTTTAGGGATTTTTCCACTTTTCACATTTATTTGGAAAAATCTTGGTACTTGAGAGTCTTTATTTAATTCTATAATTCCTTATAATTCCTTGGAATCTCATAGGAATTTTCTTGGAATTTTATTTCCCCTAAAAATATTTATTTGGAATTTTCCAAATAAAATCCCTTAATTAGCCTAAATCACCCTTAAATTCTCTTATAATTTCTCTAAGGGTAATTTGGTCATAACACCAACTTTATAATTTCATATAACCCTCAAAGGATATTATCCCTATTTTTCCTTAATTTTCCAAGGCTCGAAAATATTTTTCCTTATTTACATTTGACCAATTTTCCTTAATTAGTCAATTTCCTATAATTGGCTTGGAAAATTACTGTAATTATTTTCCACCAAAATCCTTTGAATTTTCCTTATCATTTTTAATTCTCAATAATTTGAGAATATTTCTTATCTCTAATTACCATAATACTGGATGTGACACAAGTAGTTGTGAGTTGATTTTTGAAGTGTTTTCTTGGTTGTGTACCATATGGACCATTTCGGCCAAGGTAGTAAATGGACCTTAGGATGTGTTTTTCAATGTTTTAAGACTTCCATGGTGCTCAAAATGAAAAATGGTGTAGGGTAAACCAAAAGGAACAAGTGTTGGAAGCATTAAAACCAAAGTTGTAATTTTGGGTTAAAGAACCCTCTTGGTTCGGTCAAGAGCAATTGAAAGGAGGAGTTTTATTTTCTTAAATCTAAGCATATATTTGGAATCTACATGAAATACCATGTAGGAATAAGTCAAGAAGCAATTTTTAAGGTTAAAAGGAAACAAGTTCAAAAATAAAGAACAAAGGTGGAAGCTTTAAGGAGCAAAAGTCATATTAAGTGGTGTTCTTGCTTTTACTTGGTTTGGTTAATAACTTTTGCTGCCCTTTCTTGATGGATTGCCATGCTAGGGTTTGATATTTGTGAAGGAGAAGAAGAGAAACAAAGAAAACTCAAGCTTTTGGAGCAAGGTAGCAAGTTGAACCTAACTACTAACATTGACTGGCATTATTGATTATTGCATGATTAATTGCTATTATGTGGATGAACTTTCTTGATTGTGATGTGGCTGCTCTTTGCACTTTCTTGCTTTGGCCTTTGCATGATTTAGTTTGCCAAATGATAAGCATGCTAGTTCACCAATAGTAGTTAATGTAATTATGCATGATTATGATGCTTGTTGATAATATAGTTGGTTAATTTGCTATTGGGATTTCAATGAAATCTCATTCCCCAAATACAATCTAACATTTTAGGACCTGAAACATCTGAGGGAAGTTGTAGACTGAGGGTTAAAAGTATGGTATCATACCATAAAAATTCATGGACATTTGGGTTATGTAATATTATGCTAGGCAGTGCTATAAATTCACTGACATCGCCACCTTTACATGACATTTTGATTAAGTTCCCGAATGCTTTTAATTATGAAATTTGGCAAGCTTGTAGATCACGTTCTGAGCTTCATTTTTATAGCTAACACGTTACAAATGGCCAACTACATGATTTTTAATGATTTTTCAAAGTTAAAGTTCAGAGTCTGGAAAAAGGGTTTTTGCCTAATAGACAGAGGTGACTTTCACAAAACATGACACTTTTTCCAATGGAATTGATTTACAAGACTATTTTTTCTTGAAAGAGCATTCAAATATATTTTTATAAAATTTTGAACCACTCCATTTTGAGTTTTCTAGACTAAGTTATGAATTTTTGAAGTTGGGCCAGAAAACTGGATTTTTCCCCAATGAATAGTGAAAATCCTAAAATTAGCGTTTTTGAGATAGAATTGAGCCCAAGACCATCCAATATGGTCTAAAATGGTCTTAATTGAACCCTAAGACAATACAATAGTAAGGTGTAACAACAAATTCCCTTGGAATGTCAATCAACAAACACAGAATACCAAGCACATAGATTAATCAACAATAATCACTAATAATCAAACTGAACACAAGGATTCAAACTGAAATATTATATAGATTAATCAACATTAACATCATCCAATTCAAATACAATAAAATAGTCTAAACACAAGATTTACAATCATAAACCAAGTCTGATACAAGTGCAAAAAGTTTCTAAATCTAGAAATATTCAACACAACATTAAGCACAGGCTTAGACTATAGAAAAGCTCCCCGATTAAGTACTTGAGCTTAAGCTTTGTCTTCTATCACCAAGATGCTAAGGGTTTAACCTCTTATGCCTTCAAACCAATTGCAATCACTCCAAGAATGAACAGCCATGGTTAAAGCTAAAAATGAGGTTGGAAAAATGGAGAAGAAGGTGGTTGGAGTGGTTTGATCAGTTCAGAAATACAGAAAATGATGAAGAGATAAAGAAAATAGAAGTTTTGGGTGTAGGATCAATGGAGACTTGAGAGGAGATGATGGTGGCTTAACCTATTGCAAATTTACAGAATGGGAGAGTGTTGTTTGTGGTGGCTGCCCCTTTTAGGTGTAGAAGCTCAGAAACCTATTCAAAAATACATAGCTTCATTTAACGTACTCAGTGTTGTTCGTGGTGGCTGCCCCTTTTAGGTGCAGAAGCTCAGAAACCTATTCAAAAATACATAGCTTCATTTAACATACTCAGGTTATGACCTCAAAAGTGTTAGGTCATAACTTGGGTGCGGCTTAGGTCGTGACCTCAAAAGTTTCATGTTGCGACCTGGGAAGACAGAGAGCTTTCATCTTGATTTAGGTCTAAAACGCGTAGTTTCATTGAAAGGCCATCCAGGTTGTGACCTCAAAACTCTAGGTCACGACCTGGGGAGACAGAACACTCTAAACTCTTATGTTTTGGTCCTTGTAACATTGTTGCTCCATCCATGCTCCATCTTGGTTCTTGGGTCCTTCTCTAATTGCCTAAAAATCACAACGAAGGGCTCTGTAAAGACCACCTAATTATAGATCAAGGCAATTAAAATTGAGGACAGAAAAATGATCTTTTTTACCCCTTAAACAGCAAAATGTAATGCATGACTCAATGTAATCAAATGGATATAAATACATGCATAATGAGGGTAAAAGTGTTGCAAAACATTAGAAAACACTTGAGAAAACCATATAAAGATTAGGTTCCATCACTCCCCCACACTTCAACCTTTATACTCCTAGACAAAGACTTGAATCGTTCTAAAGAAAGTAAAGCTTCAATTAAAGAAACTAGCATGTTCAAAAGTGATCTCAAGAGCTAATCGATCAACATCTTTTAGGAATACAAAAATGATAACATGAACAATGCCAAGTAATTAGATACAAGGTGCAGTTGACTCTAAATGCATGAATAGAAGAGATTCGCTCACAGGGTATAAGTGTTTGATTTGCTCATCTCTCCTCATTGGGGTTCTTTTCTCTCAAACATCTAAGCAGCAAAGGATTTACCATAAGCTTATAATGACTCTAAAATCTCCACTACTATTCAGCATTCATGTAAAAAAATCAAGAGGACTTTTAAGGTTATAGTGATGGAAAGGCTAAACGGAATAGAAAAAGATAAAATTGAGTGTCAAGAATTAAAGAAATGTGAGTTAAATATCATCTATTTTAAGACAAGGAAGTTCAGATCCCAACCTTCTACCACAAGGGAATACTTTATTCAACTTTATTTTGCTGCTATAGCTCATGTATATATAAGAAGTATTTCTTTTCTTTTCTTTTCTTTCTTCTTTTCTCTTTTTTTAAAACTAAAATAAAACTAAAATTCCCAATTGAGACCCATGAAGATCACGAAATCAAAATTGTCGAGATGAAATCGACTCAATTAACATCGTTCCTCAAAACACTCGAAATGGCAGACGAAATGAAGGAAGTGCAGGCTTAAAAATGGTTAAAGAACGGATAGATGGTTATAGGTTGTGTTGGTAGAAAGGAATAGAAAAGAATGCCTCTATCATATTCAAAATCATAAATGCACACGTAATTTTGACCAAGAGCTAAAACAAGTTCTAGAGAATGTAAACCATATGAATAATCACTCAATATAGGAATTAAGGCTCAAGAATATCCTTCCAATAAGGGTTTCACATCTCAATTGCTCATATAAGAAGTTTTAATCAATATGCATTAGTCACAAGGCATTAAGACACTTATCACAAAAGCAACCTATAAGATGAGGATTAAAAAAGATCAAAATAATCACTTAAGAACATATTTGAATCTCAAAGGTGACTATAAAGTCTTTAGAGAAATCATTATTAAAATCCAGTGTTCTTAAAAGTTCAAGGATGGGTATGGTGTTCAAGAGAAAACTATTTGATGCAATGAGATATATTAAAAAGGCAATGGTTTGCTTAAAAAAGATGTAAAGGTGGCTTAAAAAGGTTCCTCCTACACAGCATTGCAAAAAGCAAAGAGGAAGATAGCGGTGTACAACAAAAGAGGCTAGGTCGCGACCTGAAAACAGTGAGGTCACGACCTAGGTACATAGAAGCACCAAACCAGGAAAGGGGGGTTGAGGTCTCAACTTAAAATCAGCAAGGTCACGACCTGAAATCACAGAAGGCCCTCCCTTGCCAAAGCCACTCCTCATGTCGTGACCTGAAGCAATGAGGTCACGACCTGAGGTCACAGAAACTACTTAGAAAAATTTATCAAAGCTTGGCCAACATTTCACAAGTAGAAACCCTTTTAGCAAGCATCAAAACAAACAGAAATGGTCCAATTCATAGCAATTCACCATCCACAACCAATTCAAAGCCACATAATGATGATGAAAGATTGGGTTTTCAAAAAAAAAAATTTGCCAATTCAGCAACAATCACAGAAATAAAGCAACACCAGGAAATAGTAAAGTAAAAAGAATCCATCCCCCACAATTAAATTTGACAATGTCCCCATTGTAAAAAAAACAAAAAAAGGGAAGGGAAAAGAACAGCAGCAACCACAACAAAACAAAGTAAACCAACTAATCATTACAAGGGAAGAAAATTATTGAATTGAAAAACCACAATCTAAATTAAGCTAAACTACTCTTCCTACTGGTTGGTTCCCTCCCTTACACTTATCTCAAAAACACAGGGAATAGGTAAATGAGATATGTAAAGGAAAGAAACAACCTAAGGTGTTACGGGGGCTGATAGCTCTCCTTGAAGAACTGCAAGTGTTCATTTTTAACTTAGAAGAACTGGCCTAGAGTGTCCTTTATAACAACCTTCCCATGTTGGCATATGGATAGAACTTTAAAGGGTCCAATCAGTTTGGCCTGTTTTCCTACATCTGGCATGTGATGGATAGTAGACCCTACACTTTAGCACCAACTTTAATCTTGACAGCCTCCTCATGGGTTGATAGACAAGGGTCCTCAGGTGCTAGATCAACCATCTTGTAGTTGCCAATGGAGAGGGGAAAAGTAATGGATGTTATCCTGATCTTCTTTTCCTTAGGATTTCCTTTCTTGCTATTCATAGCACCTACTACTGTTATGTGATTAGCTATCTCAATTGAGGATACAGAGATGGTAGGGTGAAAGGCAACTGGAATTACAACTGGTTTATGCACAGCACTCAGGGAACACAGCTCCTTGAAACAGTAGAAGCACTTCTTTTTCTTAGAAGTCTTTACAGCTTTACTAGCACCTACATTAACATAAGAAACAACGCCTCTCTCAGGCTTAACGGGGTTAGTAGAAGACTTCCCAAGTGTATCATTAGCAATAGTAGAATTAGATAGAGTGGAATAGGTGTAATCTAACTGATAGACAGTAGAACAACCTACGTCACTACCATTAAAAAGGGAGGGGGAAGCAAAATCAGAAGCAAGGGGTGAAACATGTATGTTCTTAACATTATAAAGCTCATCAATAAACAACCCATCAACAAAATTAACATCACACATAGAAAAATCTTCATGCGGTTGTTTTATTTGTTCATACATATTGAAATAAGCAAATTTATCCCTAAGAGACATAGTGATAGACCCTTTTTGCAAGTCAATATTAGTGTTAGCAGTTCTTAAAAGAGTCTTACCAAAATTAAGATCCCATCCCCATCTTGTTCATTAGGCATATCCAAGACATAAAAATCGACAGGGATAACTAAGTCTTTGACTTTTACTAGGATATCCTCTAAGAAGCTATGTGGGTACCTCATGGTCCTATCAGCTAACTAGAGCCTCATAGTGGTAGGTTTAAGACTTTTGATTTGTAAGGACTCATACATTGACTTGGGCATGACATTAATGGCAGTACCTAAATCAAGTAAAGCCTTGGTAATAGTTGTCCTACCTACAGTATAAGGTATAGTGAAGGAACCAAGGTCATGACATTTAATTAGGAGTTGTGGTTTAAACAAAGTCGACACACTAGAGGGCAACTGGACTCTTTCATTAGGTTTAAACTTCCTCTTATGTATGCACAACTCTTTTAAAACTTTGGCATACTTAGGGACCTTTTTAATCAGTTCAGGCAAGGGTATACTCACTTCAACTTTTCTGAAAGTTCAAGCAACTCATTATCTTGTTTTTCATTGGCAATTTTCATACTTTTCAAGTAGGGCTGAGGAAAAAGGAGTTCATTGAGATTTACCTCCTTACCCTTAATGCTCACGACTCTATAAGTGCTTGTTTTTGCATTGTCTTTCCTCTATTCGCCCTCACATTTTGATCTTTCCATAGTGTTTTTCTTTTTTTTGCATGTCTTTATCTTCTTGGGACCTCTTCCTCCTCAGAAGTTCCTCCTCCTTGGAACTTTTAGGTTTGCCCAACCTCATAGGAGTGAGTGAAGAACTCTCTACTTCTTGCTCAGATGGATCTTTGCCTACCTTTTCATCCTCAAAGTGGACCTTTCTACCACTTCTCAAGAATATCACATTAAGAGCTTTAGGATTGATCACTGTGTTAGAAGGAATGCTACCCCCACTCTTGGCTTGTATGTCATTGACCGTATTAGACAGTTGGTTCAAATGACTAGTGATATCAGTGTTTTTCAAGGTAAGCTCCTTCAATTTCTTATACATATCAGAGTTATCTTTCTGCATCCTTTGTAACATGGTAGTTATGGAGATGGACTTATCATTACTCTCCTTTATTCGTCCTTCGATGTTTGTCATCTGTGTAGCTATACTCTTTAAAAGTTAAGAAGTGTCATCCCCTCTCGGTGGTGGTTGAGATACCATAGCCTGTTGAGGGGTTGTAACTATTGCTCTTTAAGGGTCTTGAAAATTGCTTGAGGAAGCCCTAACATTGTGAAACTAATTGCTTTTGAACTGATTTGGCCTATTTTCTCCTCCTTCCCATTTAAAGTTAGGGTGGTCTCTCCAACTAGGATTGTAGGTATTAGAGTAGGGGTCCCTTTTCTGATATGGCCCCTCTCTACTTTGGTACATTGCATTGACTTCTTCAACTGGCCTGGGGCAATTTGGTGTAGCATGCATCAGAGAGTCACAAACCCCACAACTTATAGCCACTAAAGCAAGAGACTATGGCTTGTTAGAGCAGAGGCTTTCAACTGTATTTGTAAGCTGAGACATGTCTTGGGCTAGCTTTACCAAAAGTGGATCTGTTTTAGATTTGTGGTCCCTTGAATCCCTTAAGCTCACATGTTGTCTATTAAGAGCAAAGGTCCTTATTAACTCCTGTGTAGCCCTTGGTTCCACATTTTCCACAAACCCCTTTATAGCGGCATCCGAGACTTGTGCATCATATGTTGACAACCCATTATAGAAATATTATACCAAGTGCTCCTCAAGAATCTGATGGTTAGGGCACCAGGTATGCATCTCTTGAAATCTACTCCAAAATTCAAAGGATATCTCGAATGGCTCTGTTTAGCTGCCAAAATTTCCTTACGGGTGGCTAAAATCTTTGTGGAGGGGAAATACTTATCCAAGAATGCTTTCTTCAAACTAGTCTATGACTCATAAGCAATGTCCATGTAGAGCGGCAGATTCATACCATTCTTTAGCTTTGCCCTCCAAAGATAAGTGAAAAACCTTCCACGTAACGTCATCAATACTTGCTCCTACTAGCTTCATGGACAAGCACTGCATATAAAGAGTCCGGAGGTGAAAGTATGGGTTTTCTCTTGCAAGGCTATGAAACTTAGGTAGTGAGTGGATCAACTGACCTTTAATTTCAAAATCTGCATTAAAAGTAGGAAAAGCACCAGGAATAGGATCAAAATTCCCATCAAATTGAGTTAGTTCCTTAATGGTTCTACCCCTAGGTTGTTCATTAATCCTATTCTGGCCATTATTTTCTCCTTGCCCCTTATTACCTCTATTATTAGGTCTATTATGATTACTATTCCTATTCCTACTGTTTGGACCATTAGGAGGTACTTCAGCCATGATTTCTTCTTCGGCTTCCTCACTCTTACTAGATGAATGGGATAGGTCTCGTAAAATAAGAGAGCTATGAGATACTGTAGGTCTACCTCTCCTACCCCTATGTGCTCTAGGCATGCACAATTACTCAAAAATTCAAGTACAAAAAGAGTTCAAGAAAGAGGTAGTTTTAAAACCGTGTAATTACCAAGTATATAGTTCAAAATTGAGGCAAACCCAATGATTTCAAATAGTGCTCAGTGAGTTTGAGGTGTATAAAGTGCTATACACTCTCAAAGTATGTGCAGAAAGTAAGGCTATGCAAAAAGAGTAAGTCTAGACACTCAGAAATTTTTTTCCAGTGGAAAACCTGCTCAGGTCGTGACATGAAGTACCTAAGTCGCTACTTGAGTACACAGAAAGCAACCTTGAAAGGAAAAGGAAATGAGGTCACAACTTGAAAAAGTCCAGATCATGACTTGAGAAGACCGAGAGCAATACTTGAAAACAGAAGGCTGAGGTCGCGACAAGCCACAAGTCAGGTCGTGACTCCAAGCCACAGAGAGCTACTTTCACAAAATGTTTGAAAAAAATTCACTAAGTATTTCAACTAGATGTTAAACAAACTATGCACTTCAAAACTTCAAGCAATTGGCTAAAACACTCAGAGTCAAGTTAGAACAAAATGCAAAATGCTATGCAAGAATGTAAATGCAAATGCAAGGAAAAACAAGATATTTGGTTTTATTTCTCAAAAATTTTGATGCTATGAAATGCAAGATCTAAGTTCAAAAACTAAAACTCAATGAGAATCGACCCAAATCATAATAGTAAGGAAAACCAATTACTAAGGAACCAATTCAATGGCTCCCCGACAACGACGCTATTGATCAATGCCGGATTGTCACCTTCCGGATCATCAAGAAAGTGAATTGCACCAGAAAAATATAGTATTGGAAATCCTAGTCTAGGTTAGTTATCAAAAGCATTGTAAATTTGGGTGAAGAAAAAGGGGGGTTCAATTGTTAAAGATGGTGCAAAAAAAATGAAAAGTACAGAGAATTAAATGTTTTTGGTATTTTAAATGAATAAAGAAATATTTTGGATTAAAAGGGAATTATGGTTCAACAGTCTCTTGATGATGGAAGCTTAGCTATCACTACTCTTTAAAATGATTGGGAGTTTTTAAAAACCTATAAGTCTGAAGAAAACCTAATCAATCACTTGAGTTCAATGTCTTAATCAATGAAAACTCACTTTAATCAAAGGTAATTAACATCTCTTAAAACACTGTTGAAAACTACTTGGAGTGTAAATGGAAGGGTGATGCAAATGCCCTTGTAATGTCAATCAACAAACACAAAATAACAAGCACACAGATTAATCAACAATAATAACTGATAATCAAACTAAACACAAGGATTCAAACTGAAATATTATATAGATTAATCAACATTAACATCATCCAATCCAAATACAATAAAATAGTCTAAACACAAGATTTACAATCATAAACCAAGTATGATACAAGTACAAAAAGTTTCTAAATCTAGAAATATTTAACACAACATTAAGCACAGGTTTAGACTATAGAAAAACTCCCCGATTAAGTCCTCGAGCTCAAACTTTGTCTTCCATCACCAAGAGGCTAAGGGTTTAGCCTCTCATGCCTTCAAACCAATCACAATCACTCTAAGAATGAACAGCCATAGTTCAAGCTAAAAATGAGGTTGGAAAAATCGAGAAGGTGGTTGGAGTGGTTTGATTGGTTCAGAAATGCAGAAAATGATGAAGAAATGAAGAAAAATAGAAGTTTTGGGTGTAGGATCGATGGAGACTTAGAGGAGATGATGGTGGCTCAACCTATTGCTAATCTATAGAATGAGAGAGTGCTGCTCGTGGTGGTTGCCCCCTTTAGGTGTAGAAGCTCATAAACCTATTCTAAAACAGACAGCTTCACTTAACGTACTTAGGTCGTGACCGTAGAAGTGTCAAGTCGTGACTTAGGGGGCTCAAGTCGTGACCTCAGAAGTTTCATGTCGCGACATGGCAAGACAGAGAGCTTTCATCTTGACTCAGGTACAAAACACATAGTTTTATTAAAAAGGCATCCAGGTTGTGACCTTAGAAGGCTATGTCGCGACCTGGGGAAGCAGAATACTCCAAACTCTTGTGTTTTGGTCCTTGTAACATTGTGGCTCCATCCATGCTCCATCTTGGTTCTTGGGTCCTTCTCCAATTGCCTAAAAATCACAACAAAGGGCTCTGTGAAGACCAATTGATTACAAATCAAGGCAATTAAAATTAAAAAGAGTAAAATTACCCTTTTTACCCCTTAAACAGTAAAATGCAATACATGAATCAATGTAATCAAATAGATATAAATACATGCACAATAAAGGTAAAAGTATTGCAAAACATTAGAAAACACTTGAGAAAACCATATAAAGATTGGATTCTATTAGTTAAGCATGCTTTGGCATTATGTTACATGAATATGAATGAACTGGCTTACTTTTCATGGCATTTTATTATGCATGAGCAATAAAGTTATGTGCACAAAAGCATGTCACATTATGTTTGTATGATTGCTTGATAATTATGATTCTCTGCTACTAGGATTTCTTTGAAATCTCATTCCCCCTATGTTTAAAATAGCCCTAGAAAGAGGATCAAGCAAGGGCAAGAGCCAGGAAGAGGTGATTGAAGGCATGTAAATGCTAAGTGACGTTGCTAATGGATATTATGTTATGTAATACTTTGAATGTTTTGTGTTTGTTGGATAATAGCTCCTTTATGGAGATGAACATGTATGAATATGTACAAGTATACTAGAATGTATGTACAAGTATATCATAAGTTCCAAAAGGTCAAGGATGGGAAAAAGGTAAAGAAAAGGTAAAGTTAGACCTAATTAGGGGATAAAATATCCCCAAAAATGGCCAAACTTGGGACACATAAAATAATGAGCATTTCTTTGAGTTTAGACCTAAAACTTGGTGAACTTACATATCATATTTTTAGCTTTAACACAAGACATAAATCATTGAATTTGAAGTTTTGTGCAAAGAGATATGAGCTTCCAAAGTTGAACTAAATTACTGGAAATTCAGAAATTTACCAAATAAGCAGTGCAACTTGTCAAATTTTTTGACAGATAGATATGAGTCCAATGAGTATTTTTCTCTTATAAAGGGTATGACAAGCTTCAAATAGAAATTGGAACCACCTTATTTTGATTTTGTTACATTTAGTTATTGATTTAACCTCTCTCCATACTTAGACCTTTGTACTCCTGGACAAAGCTAAAAAAAATGATTCAAAAAGATACAAGTGCAATGAGTAATACTAATCATGCTTAAAGATGATAGTAGAAGATTAGCAAGAAATTCCCACGGAGATCAACAATAGTAAAGTAAAGACATGCTAAGAAAGTAAACACTATGGACGTTTAATCCAAAAGATTGAGCAAAAGAGATTTATCTCAAAGGTATGTGTTTAGCTCTCAACTCACTTGTTTTGGGATTATTTTACTCTTAAGTCTATTCAGTCCAATCTCTACCATAGGCTTGTAATAATTCCACCTCTCCACCACAAGAACCACACATTGCAAATCAAGAGGACTTAGGGTTCATAAATTTTAGTGATGGTCAAGTGAAATGGATGGGATAAAAGAGAAAGTGAAATTGAGTACAAGCATAACAATTATTCTACCTATGCCATAAACATAACCTTCCTAAAGAAAGGAGCCAATAAAAGTAAAATAATAAAAAAAAAATTTTCTTTTTTTTTGTTTTTTTTTAATTAACATGGCCAAAGAGAACAAAAAATCTACAATTTATTTGCATGCATATACTCAAAGTGTAGGTCCAAAGGGGTTGACAATGGTAAGGTGTTTGGGCTTGTGTTTGGGTAATAAGGGTTTGGAATCAAATGCCTCCGTCATGTCCATAACATGTTGATTCACCAGGCTTTGATTAAGAATTACAACAAGTTCTAGAGAAATATGAAACTAAACAATTCACACAATTTAACAAATTAAGGCCCAAATATCCTTCCAACAAGGATAGTATCTCAATTAATCAATCTCAAGGTTTAAAAGCGCATAATCCTATTTTCAAAGCATACCCTCATTTACTCCTTGTCAAAAATAGTGGAGAAAGACTAGTCTAAGTTCAACCATCATTTAAAAGCGTGGGTAGTTTTCTAAAAACACAAGTATAATTTTGATTTTTCAATAATTTTAAAAATACAGGAGTATTAAGAATCTAAGCCAGGAAGATTTCCGAAGAAAGAAAAATGAAACTACAAAGTATTCAAGTTTTTTTTGTTTCGCCGCGACGAATGAAGGAGTTTGCCACGGCGAACCTTAACCGAAAAGGAAAAACTGGAAGCAGACTTGCTTCATTGTGGCGAAACATAAGTTGGCCACGGCGAAGTATGGCTGGGAAGTGAAAATAATTAAGAAATAAGCGTTTGCCGCGATGAAGGTTGACAGAGAGACAAAATGCAATGAAATTTTCAAACTTCCCTAAAAGTTAACTTCAATGACTTCAAAAATGCCACAGTTAATTAGTTCTAAAACACCTAATGTCACAGCCTGATAATTTTATTCTAATTGATGAATGATTTGTGACTGACTATGGTCAACTAGAATAGTAGACTGGTAGAGGACCCAGGCTATGAGGAAAAATCAGGATAGGGACATAACGGTCATTCTTGAAAAGATTGGTCAAGAAAGGGCAGTATTGGAAATAATGTCCAAAATTCCTGAAAATTCCCAAAAAATCATGAAAAATAGAAAGGAGGGTACAGAATAATGTTTGAGGCTTAGAAGATGAATATAAGATTAAAAATAATTTATCAGAGAATTATTTGTAATTATTGGAATTTTTGGTTAATTAAGGAAAATTAGCAAATTTCCATTATTTAAAATATATAGAGGCCTCAAAAATTCAAGGAAAAATAGGGATAAATTATGTGACATATTATCCTAATTTATAAAATTACTTCCCACCTTTGGATGTACAGAGGTTAGCTTAAAAAATAATTATTACCGAATTATTATCGGTAGAATAGTGATTTTTGATAGAATAAAATTTAGAAAATTATAGAGGGAGGTAAAACTTGAGAAAAATCATGGATTACCCTTGGGATGAGGGGAATTTAATGAGGTGTTGAAATCAAAATTTTGTGACAGTAAATTGGACATGATTGTTGGAAAATCGGACCGAAAATATACAAATAATCAGTGGATTGCACTGATTATTGGATGAGTCATTTTTTTTCCAATATTAAGAGTAATATTTCGGCCAAAATTAAAGGGGGAGGACAAAGTTGGAATTTTCCAAATTGTTCAAGGGCATAAAGGGAAATAAGAGACAAAACAATAAAATAATATTTTATTTCTACATGAAAATCACATGGTGATTAGGTGTCCATCCATGTGTCAACTTCTTATGGTGTGTGCCCTAAGATTTGTCCATGTGTAAAGTAGAAAAAAATGGACGGCCGAGATCGCATCTTTTTCCCGAAGGGCATTTTTGGAATTTTGAAATATCAAAGCCTATAAATACCCCCCTTCCATGAACAAATTCGGCCAAAGAGGTTTTGTAGTGAGGGAATGTTGTGTTCTTGAGTTCTAGGAGAGAGAAAGGAAGAAAGAAGAGAGAGAAAGGGAGAAAGCAAAGTTAGACACCTCTAATCGCCGATTAAGAGCTAATTAAGGTATGTTTACCTCCCTAAGTGTTAATTATTTTTAGTTAATTATTTATTTGAGGAAGATTAGGATTAATTACCTTGATTAATTATGGTTTAGTGATAGCTAAGATTAATCATGTTATTTGGTTAAAGATTAGTAAGTAATTAAGGTTAGCTACCTTGATTAATTAGTAATTAGTGATTAGTTATGCTAATTGAAGGATGATTAATTAATGATTAATCATGTTGATTAGAAAATGATTAATGGTTAATCATGTTGATTAGAGAATGATTAATGGTTAATCCATAAGGGATTAGTGACTTAATCTTAGAAGATTATGTTGTACTAATGACTATGTGGCTTGAGGACCTTAATTAAATATTGGATTAAGGACTAAGGGTTAGTGATTAACCAATAAAGCATGATTAATCATGGATTAAGGAAGAATTTTCCAAGACCTTAATTGAGGATTAAGGTTTGGTCAAACCAAAGTCAAAGGGTTAGGAACGGTATATAGAAATTATAAATTGAAAGGCACAAGGGTAGCATTGTATAGAGAAAGAATTGTATACTGGATATGGAATTTACCATACCCTTACTGTATGGTTGATAGGCAATTTTCTGGAAACCTAGGAGGATCTCCAGCAAGGAAACAAGGAGGAAACATTAAGCGTGGAACTGAGGTAGCGTGAACTGCAATTATTTTCTTGATCTGCATTTGGTGTTTCTGCTATGTGTGTTTATGTGCCATGAGAATGTTTATGTATAGATGATGTGAACTCCTTGCAATGTATGCCTTGGCTCTTGCATGATTGAGTTTTGACTAGAATGATTATATGCTCCATGATATGATGACATGGATACAGAATGATTATGGCATGGCATAAAGACTAGCAATGTTATTTTACTGCATGTAGCATGACATCTTATGCATGTTGACTTGATGATTGTATGTTCAATGCTACTGGGATTTCTATGAAATCTCATTCCTCCTATAACATGATATCCTAGGTACCACTACTGCCAAGGAGAAGGGAAAGGAAATAATCATGGCTTGAGGAAGTTATGAATTATGTATTGTATTACACGGTTTTGAACCTTTCTCTTTCAAGCCATGTAAGCATACTCTGATCATGAATACATGATATGATAACCTTTTTGAATGTATATTAATGGTAGAGTAGCTTTATATGTGATTATGGTATGAATATAGTGAAAAACGAAATGCTGTTAGAATTAGTGAAAAAGGGGATAAAAATGGTCTAGATTTGACCAAACTTTGACCATCGAAGACCCTGGTCAAATGGTTGACTTTTTCTCTGAAATTTTGTATGCAAATAGATCTTATTTTTCCCTTTAAAATGAGTGGTAAAGCGTGACAATCAGAGCTCTGTGTGAGAAGTTATGCCTTTCCGAAGTTAGGCAAAAATCCTGGAAAATAGAAAAATGACCAAATGAACAGTAATTTTTGAAATTAAAAACGGATACGTTTCTGATTAAATTGGAACCTGAAGTCATTTTTCCTTGATAGATGATGTTAAGAGCTTCGAGTGAGACTTGGAACGACCTTGTTTTGATTTTTCTAGAATTAGTTATGATTTTTCAAAGTTATGCCAAGTTTAAGGTTACAGTGAATTGTAATGCGGGAAAAGAATTTTTCAAATTCAGGTCTTTCAACCCGGTAACCTTAAATTGCACTTCCGAATGTCTTAACTTGGTACAATATAATGTCGTAAATGTAAGGTGTTACACCTAAGGGATCAAAATAGCTGTCATTGTTGTACTCAGGGACATTGGTAGTGTGGAAAAGGTCAGTGATGAGGTGAGGGAAGATGATGTTGTTGGTGAGTTTGGGGGTGTTGAGGGCATTATGGAGAGCTGAGTAAATGGTGTCGGCTACATTAAATGAGCGGCCAATCATGAGAAGATAGATGTATAGGGCTTGGCGCTTAGGAACGTTGGCTAGGTGGGTGGTGGGGACTAAGTTGTTGCAGAAAAAATACAGCCAAGGGCGAGCCTCAGGTCGGAACTCGGATCGCTTTAGGTATTGCTCTATAGTGCGGGGGCGATGCCAAGTGGCACCCTCATGACACAGGGTTTGGAGGACATCATCAAAAGGGTAGTTATCACGGTAAGCATAATAACCAGAATGACGACAAGGAGGTAGGCGGTAATGGAAGCAGATATTTTCAGCGGTAAAAGAATGGTGGACATGGATATTACGAAACTCAACGATCATGGAACCATGGAATCGGGCATAGGTGTAGAAATGGCGAACAAAAGCGTCATTGCCCATAGAATGCTCCTGGACCAAACCGGTCAATTGGGATGCACGGAGCTGGCGAACAAAAGGGTGATCAGGGGGGTTTAAGGGAAAAGGTTGCTCCTTGATGAGAGGTCTCTGATCAATTTTATCATATAACTCCTCAAAAGTATACTCATCCCAAGAATCAGATTTAGACACAGGCGCAAGGTTCTTAGTACGAGGCATACTCTGAACACAACAAACAAAACAACTAAACAAAGACCAACCAACAAGAACTAAACTACCCCAGAATAACCAAAATTAACAACTCAGGCAATAGCAATTGGCTATGTAATGATTCATAGGTTTTTGATTTACTAAAAACTTTCAAAATTAAGCAAGGAAATTACTGAAAAATAAAATGCACAATGAATCATTAGATAGCCTAAGAGCTACGTAACTGAAAATAGACAGCAAAAATAAATAACCTAACTAAACACCTAACCCAAGTAACTAAACAAACAAGAGTTAACAGAAAAAGAAAGAAGGAAGAAAAACTGAAAGAAGAAAAAGAGGAGAACCTTATGCAGGAGAAGAAGCAGAAACTGAAAGTGATCAGCACCACAGGCGTGACTATTAAGAAGAGAGCGCAGGCGGTGGGGCGGACAGAGGAGAACAAGGAACCGAACACAAGAGAGGGAGGAAAAGAAGGTATGCGAGGAGAGGGAGAGTGCAAGCCGCCGGTTGGACGATGCTGGGGGAGGGGGAGCGTTTCTGCGAAAATGGCAGCGAAGGGTAAAGAATTAAGGGAGATGGGGGGTTAAATGTTGAGGGGAGGTGAAAAGACTAAAATGGAGTTAAGAGAATTGAATGGGTAGGCAGTTACAAAGGGCAAAGAGGTAAATTGACACCGAAAAATCAGATTTAAATAAAACGTTACGCACAGAAACTGGGATTTCACCGTGGCAAAACCTTCCCGAAAGAAGGAAAAAGGTGAGAAAAGGATCTTTGCCGTGGCGAAACATAAGTTTACCGCGGTGAAAGTATCCCAAGAGCAAGACACAGAACTGGGTGAGCTTCGTCGCGGCGAAATAAGGATTTCACCGTGGCGAAAGTTCACCGAGAGCTACAAACAAAAACTGGGCAACTTTCATCATGGTGAAGACAGGAGTTAGCCGTGGCAAAAGTAGCCAAAGACACCCAAAAACTAACAGAAACAACCAAGCAGTAGAGGACCACAACATAAAAACACAGGGGGCAGCTGGATACTTCAGAAACTTTTTAGGTATACAAAATGAGATCAATAGGTGCTCAATAAACACAAGATAAGGCAGCACAACACACAAAATTGAGTAGTAAACTTTCTCTATCAATCAAAGATAGATAATACAACAATTTGTTGTACTATAGCAATTAAGCACACAATGAGAAAAGGCAAATATTCAAAATCAAGAAGGGAATCTTATCAAACAGGCAAATAACTAACTACACTAAAATTATACTACTGAGATGGTTTCTTCCCAATACTCAATCAGCATACCAAAGCACAAAACAAATAACGAGCAATAATAGGGCAAAGGTAAGTAAATGAGTGAAGGAAAGAAACAACCTGAGAATTAAGGAGGCTTTTGATTCTCATGGTAGAGCTTCAATAGATGGCCATTGACTTTTAGTCTAGCTCCAGTCTCCTAGTGCAAAAACTCAACCATGCCAAAGTTATGCACTCTTGTGATCGTGTAGGACCCGTCCTATCTAGTGTTCAATTTTCCTTGCTTGAAAGTGAACCGGGTCTTATACAACAATACTCGGTCACCCTCTTTAAAATGTTTCTATAGGATTCCCCGGTCATGCATGAACTTTGTTTTCTCCTTGTAGAGTCTAGAGTTTTCATAAGCTTCAAGTCTAAGCTCCTCCAACTCTTGTAGTTGCAACTTCCTTTCCTTTCCGGTAGACTCTATATTCATGTTGCACTGCTTAACTGCCCAATAAGCCTTATGCTCAAGCTCTACTAGTAAATGACAAGCTTTCCCAAAAACCAACCAGTAAGGGGACATGCCAATAGGTGATTTATATGCCGTCCGGTAAGCCCATAATGCTTCTTCCAAATGTAAACTCTAGTCTTTCTTGGAAGGCCTTACCATCTTCTCCAGTATGTGCTTCACCTCTCTATTAGAAATCTCAGCTTGACCATTGGTTTAGGGGTGGTAGGCAGTGGAGACTTTATAAGTGACACCAAATTTTGAAAACAGGCTATTTATAATCCTATTACAAAAATGTGTACCCCTATCACTAACTACTGTTGGAATGGCTGAACACCCAAGAGGGGGGTGAATTGGGTGTTGATTAAAATTAAAAATCTTTTCACAATGTGATGAAATTCATAAGAAATTCTGAGTATAAAAGCCAATGAATCGAGATAAGCATAATCACAGTAGTAAAATGGTTTAGCTGGAAATATAAAGAGGTAAGGGAAGAGAATATGCAAACAGTGATTTATCCTGGTTCGGTCCTCACTGACCTACGTCCAGTCCCCAGGCTCCCCCTGAGATTTTCAATCGACTATCTCCCTCAAGTTTAACACGGGTACTTGAGAACCACTACAATCACAAGTTTGATCCGGGCACTTGTGTCGCCACTTACAATCCTTAGACTAACCAGTCTAATTCAACAACAACCTCTCACTGAGGTAATAACTCCCCCTTACACACCGTAGGGATACAATCTGATAATGATAAGGAAGATTGAATATTTCTTCTCTCAAAGAAGTGATAGATCAATCTTAAGCACGTTTGGAAACTCTCCTCTCTATCTCACGAATACATAAGTTTTAGTCTATGAAGTACAGAGACAGGGAGTTTTCTTTCGGAGCTCTAAATGAGAATATGTTGATTCGGCATTTTAGCATTTGATGTTGTAAGCTCAGACTCTTCTTTTTTTTTGTTTTGAATGCTCTTCTATTTATAGATGATGTTGGGTAGTTGACCGTTGAGCTTTTTCTTCCCGTTTGGCTTGAAGAATATGACCGTTGAAACTAGCCGTTGGAAGCTTCTGACGAACGTCGATTCTTCACATCATAAATTCGTTGTGGCTCTTTATCTGAAATAATGTTCCTCAGATCAAGTGATAAGTATCTGATAATCATAGACACAATAAGTTGGAAAACATGGAATCAATCATCAGATATTCAGAAAGTAAGATGAACTTACTTGATCGATGTCTTGATCGATAAAGCTTTGATCGATTATATTATCGATTAATTACATGAAGAAAAGATATAGCAGATAGATGCAATTATCGAATAGATTATGGATCATATGATGATCGAACAAATGATCGATAAATGATGAAGCATGAATACAGTGACCCAAAAATGATTTATGCAAGAATAAACCTTTTCAAGTTATGTTTGCCTTCGTATCCTTTTAATAGAGAGTTATGTGTAAAAAGAAGGCTGAGAAAAGCTTTAAAGAAAATAGATCATTGATTTTAAGAATCATCATAGTCGACTGATGTTTAAACGGAAAACGTTCCATGATCGAACAAGTGATCGAACACTTGTTGATCGAACAGATTATCGATAATCCAAGTGTTACAAAAATGAAACTTCAGTCATTGATGATCGAACAAATTATTGATAAATGGATGATGGATAAGGTTATCGATAAACAAAGTGTTATAGAATAAAATTTTAAGTAATGATTTTCCGAACACATTATCGATAAACAAATAATAGATAACCTTATCGATAAACAATAAGCAAAAGTATATTCGGAGAAAACACATGCTATGTAGGTTGATCGAATAGGTGATCGATTAATGAGTGATCGATAAAGTTATCGATAAAGTAAAACAAGGAGATTTAATCCTGTAAATTCAAAGAACTGATTTATCGATCACGTTACGTGAAAAACAGGGTAGACATGTAAGAGCAATGATCGATCATATTATCGATAAATGACTGATCGATGAGGTAATCGATAAATGGAGACTAAAGCAAAACATAGAATGAGTAGAACGCATTACCATTTATCTGTCTTCTCATCGATAATCTATTTATCGATCATGCTATCGATAAATGCCTATTTATCCATAACGTTAACTTTGTTTATCGATCAAGTGATCGATAAATACATCTATCCATAATGTTATCCGAAAACCATTTATCCAATAGGTTATAAAACCTCAATAATGCATATGAAGATAAAAGAGAAGAATTAAAGAGATAGTACCAGGAACTCGATAAAATGATCGAATATGTAGTTGCTTGATCAGGCTCGAGTAACATCTGATAATGACTTTTCATTTCCTCATTTCTTCTAGTGCTTTTACTCAATAACATGTTTGAGTAGTATGTTGTTTGAGAGATTAATCAATCAATGTAGAACTTCTGGTCTTTGCCTCAATAAATTCGAAGTCTGATTCGAGCAGAACGAAGGTCAACTTTGAGTGATCATAACTCTTCCAATTCAACTCCAAATTTTGCAAATGACCTATCCCCAGAAAGCTCTTTGAGTCTACTTTCTAATGCAACAAGAATCACCCCAAAATTCGTTGTGGTTGAAAATTTATCTTCATCACAATGACTAAAGGTCGGAATCAAGGCGTTAATCCTTACTGCAATGTTTCGAGCAACATATCTCCCTCATATGAAACTCTTTGAAGTTGATTTTGGTGTCCATGAACCGTGTTCTGAGTCTAGTTTCATATGAATTAAGTTTCACCTCAAACGGATTTGTGGTTTGAGAGATATTGAAGAAATACCGAACCTATGTCAGAGCTGAACGAAGAACAGAGCATAACAGAGGATGCATTTTATCGATAACTTGATCGATAAATGGATGATCGATCAAGTGATCGATAATTGCCCATGAAAATCACCTCTGAAGCTTATTTTCCATGTTTATATGAAGGGTGACTCAATATATGATGGTATAATTTCCCGGTTGTATATTTTAGCTTCCGACTGGCCATCCAAACTTCTGATTGAGTGTAGCAACATTTAACATCAAATCTATGAACTTGAATCTTGATATTTTCATTTGATCTTGCAAGTTCTTCTTTTCTCAATCTCTCTTCTTCTTCTTCCTCTTGATCATTCTCCATAACTCAAAGTGCAACATAATAACTCTTTTCTTTTCTTGAGAAAACTACACAAGATATTAAGTATGATAGTTAGTCAAAATATGAGATAAATAATTTGTAAACTTTTTGCTCTATTATTTGACATCATCAAAACTAATCATATCTAACATTCTCCCCCTTTTTGATGATGGCAAATCCTTTGTGAAAAATATGGATGATATGAAATCAAATCAGATGCAACATATTTTTAATGCCTATCTCTCCCCCTATTTGACATCAGCAAAAAGTTTAAATGATATAGCTCCCGTGTGGGGTGTAATCTTTCCCCTATATCATTCTTGTCTCTTAGTGCGCACAAACCATGTAATGCATCAATATTCATAAATTATAAAGGAGAGGGTTTAGAAATGCTCATTTGAATTCGGCAAGTTGATAAATTGATTCATGAAGTCCATTGCCAGGCATAATGCTCATTCGTATTGGCATTGGTGATTATGCTTTGAAGGTTGATGCCAATAATCTTTCTATCTTCAATCACTTTCTCTTTTCTCCATATCTTGATTGCGCATTAAATTATCAATCCTCAAATTGGATAATTTATTCTGTAGTCCAGTGAGGAGTTTCTTTCATAGCATAAATTCTCCTGTTAAGAATTCAACAACTTCTTGCAAGGAGAATAGTTAGTACAATCAAATATCAAATGTATACATAATTCTTTCTATAAATTGTTTTCGAATTGGATCATGAAAGGAAAATGTGAAAGCAACTCATCATCAAAACTAATCAATTGACAGTGAATGTAGATGAGTATACTATTTTGACGAAGGAGATGAGCTTTTAAGATATAAGACACATGTGAATGTGAAGTTTCCCTTTAATCAGAAAATTGATAGGGTGGAGACTAAGAATGATCGAATAAGAATAGTTGAAACACAATGCATAATTATAGATCACGTTAAAGCAATTGATCGAATATGTTATGAATAATTTTTGTAGTGAGAAGTCATACCTGTCTAAGTTGATCGATCATGTGATCGATTAAATTATTCGATCAATTAATCGATAATTCTTACCAAATTGAGTGATGTGTCTCAAATCCTTGTTGCTCCTGATCGATGTGTTGATCGATAATTGACTTATCAATAAGCTTATCGATAATTCTCCCTCCTATTTCGTTCTTTCGCCTTACATATTTCATTTATCGATCAGGTGATCGATAAATTAACCTTTCCTTGTAGCATGATTATCGATGTCTTCATCGATCATTCCATACTCTGTTCATCTCTGTTTTTCAACGTCAAAACAGAGCTTTCCTACACAACAATTTCTATCCTCTTTGATGCTTAAGTTAGTTTCCTAATCATCAAAACATTAAATCGAAATACTCAAAATAAAGAAGTAATGCAGAATTTCTTACAGCTCATTGGGATTTACCATTCCCAATTCTCTTTGAAGTATTTGGACTTCTGCTGGTCGAGAGGCTTTGTGAAAATGTCTGCTATTTGATATTCAGTAGGAATGAGTTCTACTTCTACATCTTTCTTTTGAACATGGTCCCGAATGAAGTGATATCGAACATCAATATGCTTGGTTCGGGTATGATGGACTGGATTCTTAAATAGGCTGATTGTGCTTGTGTTGTCACACAGGATTGGGATTTCTTTCAACTTGATTCCCAAATCTTGTAATTATTGTTTTAACCATAAAATCTGAGCACAATAGCTGGCAGTGGCAATTTATTCTGATTCTGTAGAAGATATGGCCACAGTGTTTTGTTTCTCACTAGACCACGAACAAGACAGCCTCCTAGGAATTGGCATTGTCCACTGGTGCTTTTTCTGTCTGTTTTGTATCCTCCGTGATCAGCATCTGAGTATCCTATTAGATATTCTGCGCCTTTCTTTGGATACTAGATTCCCAAACTTTGTGTACCGACAAGATATCTGAGGATTCTCTTAGCGGCTTCTTCATATGATTGCTTGGGAGCTAATTGATCTCTGGCACACATTCCCACGCTAAATTGAATGTCTGATTTGCTTGCCGTGAGGTAGAGTAGTGATCCAATCATCCCTCTATATTTAGTCAAGTTCACATCCTTGCCATTCTCGTCCGCGTCCAATGATATGGTTGAGCTCATAGGTGTATTTGCACTCTTGGCTGCTTCAGACCATATTTCTTCAGAAGTTCTCTGAGATACTTTGTTCGAGATATGAAGATCCCATTCTTCTTCTGTTTGATTTGCAACCCGAGGAAGAAATTCAATTCTCCCATCATTGACATCTCCATCAATAGAATTTTATCTTATAATTCTTTAGGATGCCTACAACACAAATATTAGTTCTTCGTACCCAACTTCTCTTGGGTCCACACCATGTTAGCTACAATGACTCTCATGCTCTTATATGGATTAAACCATATGATTTCTGAGCAAAGAAGGTATCAAAAGATTTTATAACTAAATGACCATCTATCATACATTCTTTTTGAAATCAGACTTGATCAGATCAACTTTATGAAAAACTAATAGCTTGCGTGAAAACAGGTTAGCCCTGAATGATCATGCATTTGAAATCGATGATTTATTCAAATCATGACGTTATGTAAAAATATGCACATGAAGCTAGAAGATAAATAATGCTTCCTTTGAAATAAGGTTTTTAACGCACTTGTTTAAAACATGAATGTTGAAAACGAAGTTTTAAAAAAAACTTGTTAAAAGCAAATACTTTTGTTCAAAAAAAATGTGGAAGTCAACAAATTGAGGGAAAATATCATATAGCTTCAATTTGTAAGATCAGATCGGATAACATGTCAAAACAATATCAACACATTAGAGAGTTTTTCTGAGAGTAAAAGTCATATGGATAAGATGTTAGCCGAAAGGCTTTTCACGATGGAGGTTCAAAGACTTTGCTCACACTCAAATACTGGATTTTTGAATAATGAAGTACATTAACTCATTAGTCCAGATGACTAGTAGGTTAAATAGATTCCAGAAGCTATACGAGTCATTCCATTGAAATGGTTAATCACATAATCGTGCTTGGAATAACTCAGTCAATAAGGATAAACACATTAAGCATAAGGCTTTGACGTATTGGAATCTTTTTGTAAAGATAGACTTGAAACTCATATGGATGGTTAACTTGTTAGACGAAGGTCTAACTTGTTGAAGAATAGAATTTGGGAGTTCAAGTATAGGATAGCACATTAAAATCAAGAATTAACACATTAGGATGGAGAAAACTCTGTTAGAAGGATTTGAAGCATTTTTGACTTTTAGCACTCAAAATATTAACTTCCAATTTTAAAAATCATTTGAATGCAAAACAAAAATGAATATCTTTGAAATCATTTGTATGCACTTTCACAATGAGTTTAAAAAAAAATTTGGATTGTGCATTTGAAAATACAAACACATAGAAAATTATGCACAATTCTATTTTCGGTCCATTTAGCAATCGGAAAATAATTTGAAGATCATAAAAGATTGATTGCTAATGAAATGCAACAAGGAACAAGCATTCATTACCCAAATATGAATTTCATATCAGCACAGTAAAGGGTAAAGATTAGATATCACCATATTTTCTCTTGTCCTTGTGGCAGCTTGCTTGATTTTGATGCATTAGTATTGATTTTTCTTCTTTCCACGTTCAGCACCAAAAACCATACCAGATCAACTTTCTCAAGATTTGTTCATCAATTCCTTTGTGGTCACAATCTTGAGAAAAGGCTTTCTCCCTTCTTTCTTAGGTACTTGGAGGATTGCTTTTGCATACCCAATGCACCTTTCTGTGAGGTTGAGACTTTTGATTCCTTGCTTTGGATGCTTGCAATATTCTCTCATAAAATGTAGACTCAAAAAGTCTTCTGCTTAATGCTTGAGAGATCCTCCGTTTCTTGTTCTCCTCAAGGTAATCGAATTTTACACTGTGGTAGTCCATCCTTGAGGCGTAATGTACTCCTTTGGCTTGTATCCATTGCTTCCTATGATTGGACTTTGTAGTTCCAGCAATGGGTGCTCTAAGAGTTCTCATATTGATCATGTGAGTAGCTCTCTTAGGCACTTTCTTCTTCTTTAGGCCAATATGTCCGTTCTTAGAAATATCCTGCAAAA
Organism: Neltuma alba; assembly: GCF_004799145.2. Taxonomy (NCBI): domain Eukaryota; kingdom Viridiplantae; phylum Streptophyta; class Magnoliopsida; order Fabales; family Fabaceae; genus Neltuma; species Neltuma alba. The sequence goes on along the minus strand of NW_021631995.1, from coordinate 27,667 downwards.
TTAAAATACTAGAAGGACATTTTGGTACCCATTTTGCTTTGGGTCCTTGAGTGTTAGCATTGGACTTTACTTGTCCTTTGGGAACCCAAACAAATTTATTTCTCACATTAAGATTTCTTCTAAAATAGCATGCGTGAGAAATGTGACCTGATTTACCACAATAATTGCAAATAACAGAATGATATCCATTATGAGATTTTATGCAAATATTGCGTTGGCCAAAAGAATGTAATCTTAAATGATTTCTCTTTGTAAGTTCTTTCTTCCCAGTAAAATTTCCAGCATGTTTAAAAACATTTTTACTTTTAAAAACAGAATCAATGACTGGTCGATCAACAGTTTTATGCAAACTTTCAAAATCATTTTCCACAAGTAATGTACGAGAAGAATTGGGACCGTTTACCTTAAGTGCATCTTGAGCTCCAAATAATGATTCATCATATTCGGCCATACTGAGCTCTTCTTGATGCTCATCTTCCTCTTGTTCTTTTGTGTTGACAGACTTATGGAAGTATTGTGTGATTTCACCTTCTTCGATCTCGACTTCCATTTGTTCACTGAGAGTGGATGATTGTGTATCCCCTTTTTGATCGGTCTCAAGTGAACTGTCTTCACATTTAGCTTCAACACAAGTGTTAGAAGTATAACAAGAGTCAAGAGTATCTAAAATATTCTTGGCAGTAGAGCAAGATCTGATTTTCTCATAATCAGTTTCAGTTAAAGCACTATACAGAATTTTCATTGCTTGAATGTTCAAAGAAAACATTTTCTTTTCTTTTTCGGTCCAATCCTTTCTTCGTTTAAAAACAAAATCATTTGTAAAAACATATCTCATATCAAAATCAATAGTTTTCAAAAATCGTATCATACGAGCTTTCCAATACCAAAAATCAATATCTTTGAGAAATGGTGGAATTGTATAATCAAAACCTTCAAAGTCAGCCATGATCTTTGCACTTGAGATCGTTAGATCCTTTAAACAAGTGACCTGCTCTGATACCAAATGTTGGAATGGCTGAACACCCAAGAGGGGGGTGAATTGGGTGTTGATTAAAATTAAAAATCTTTTCACAATGTGATGAAATTCATAAGAAATTCTGAGTATAAAAACAATGAATCGAGATAAGCATAATCACAGTAGTAAAATGGTTTAGCTGGAAATATAAAGAGGTAAGGGAAGAGAAGATGCAAACAGTGATTTATCCTGGTTCGGTCCTCACTGACCTACGTCCAGTCCCCAGGCTCCCCCTGAGATTTTCAATCGACTATCTCCCTCAAGTTTAACACGGGTACTTGAGAACCACTACAATCACAAGTTTGATCCGGGCACTTGTGTCGCCACTTACAATCCTTAGACTAACCAGTCTAATTCAACAACAACCTCTCACTGAGGTAATACTCCCCCTTACACACCGTAGGATACAATCTAATAATGATAAGGAAGATTGAATATTTCTTCTCTCAAAGAAGTGATAGATGAATCTTAAGCACGTTTGGAAACTCTCCTCTCTATCTTCACGAATACATAAGTTTTAGTCTATGAAGTACAGAGACAGGGAGTTTTCTTTCGGAGCTCTAAATGAGAATATGTTGATTCGGCATTTTAGCATTTGATGTTGTAAGCTCAGACTCTTTTTTTTTTTTTTGTTTTGAATGCTCTTCTATTTATAGATGATGTTGGGTAGTTGACCGTTGAGCTTTTTCTTCCCGTTTGGCTTGAAGAATATGACCGTTGAAACTAGCCGTTGGAAGCTTCTGACGAACGTCGATTCTTCACATCATAAATTCGTTGTGGCTCTTTATCTAAAATAATGTTCCTCAGATCAAGTGATAAGTATCTGATAATCATAGACACAATAAGTTGGAAAACATGGAATCAATCATCAGATATTCAGAAAGTAAGATGAACTTACTTGATCGATGTCTTGATCGATAAAGCTTTGATCGATTATATTATCGATTAATTACATGAAGAAAAGATATAGCAGATAGATGCAATTATCGAATAGATTATGGATCATATGATGATCGAACAAATGATCGATAAATGATGAAGCATGAATACAGTGACCCAAAAATGATTTATGCAAGAATAAACCTTTTCAAGTTATGTTTGCCTTCGTATCCTTTTAATAGAGAGTTATGTGTAAAAAGAAGGCTGAGAAAAGCTTTAAAGAAAATAGATCATTGATTTTAAGAATCATCATAGTCGACTGATGTTTAAACGGAAAACGTTCCATGATCGAACAAGTGATCGAACACTTGTTGATCGAACAGATTATCGATAATCCAAGTGTTACAAAAATGAAACTTCAGTCATTGATGATCGAACAAATTATTGATAAATGGATGATGGATAAGGTTATCGATAAACAAAGTGTTATAGAATAAAATTTTAAGTAATGATTTTCCGAACACATTATGATAAACAAATAATAGATAACCTTATCGATAAACAATAAGCAAAAGTATATTCGGAGAAAACACATGCTATGTAGGTTGATCGAATAGGTGATCGATTAATGAGTGATCGATAAAGTTATCGATAAAGTAAAACAAGGAGATTTAATCCTGTAAATTCAAAGAACTGATTTATCGATCACGTTACGTGAAAAACAGGGTAGACATGTAAGAGCAATGATCGATCATATTATCGATAAATGACTGATCGATGAGGTAATCGATAAATGGAGACTAAAGCAAAACATAGAATGAGTAGAACGCATTACCATTTATCTGTCTTCTCATCGATAATCTATTTATCGATCATGCTATCGATAAATGCCTATTTATCCATAACGTTAACTTTGTTTATCGATCAAGTGATCGATAAATACATCTATCCATAATGTTATCCGAAAACCATTTATCCAATAGGTTATAAAACCTCAATAATGCATATGAAGATAAAAGAGAAGAATTAAAGAGATAGTACCAGGAACTCGATAAAATGATCGAATATGTAGTTGCTTGATCAGGCTCGAGTAACATCTGATAATGACTTTTCATTTCCTCATTTCTTCTAGTGCTTTTACTCAATAACATGTTTGAGTAGTATGTTGTTTGAGAGATTAATCAATCAATGTAGAACTTCTGGTCTTTGCCTCAATAAATTCGAAGTCTGATTCGAGCAGAACGAAGGTCAACTTTGAGTGATCATAACTCTTCCAATTCAACTCCAAATTTTGCAAATGACCTATCCCCAGAAAGCTCTTTGAGTCTACTTTCTAATGCAACAAGAATCACCCCAAAATTCGTTGTGGTTGAAAATTTATCTTCATCACAATGACTAAAGGTCGGAATCAAGGCGTTAATCCTTACTGCAATGTTTCGAGCAACATATCTCCCTCATATGAAACTCTTTGAAGTTGATTTTGGTGTCCATGAACCGTGTTCTGAGTCTAGTTTCATATGAATTAAGTTTCACCTCAAACGGATTTGTGGTTTGAGAGATATTGAAGAAATACCGAACCTATGTCAGAGCTGAACGAAGAACAGAGCATAACAGAGGATGCATTTTATCGATAACTTGATCGATAAATGGATGATCGATCAAGTGATCGATAATTGCCCATGAAAATCACCTCTGAAGCTTATTTTCCATGTTTATATGAAGGGTGACTCAATATATGATGGTATAATTTCCCGGTTGTATATTTTAGCTTTCGACTGGGCCATCCAAACTTCTGATTGAGTGTAGCAACATTTAACATCAAATCTATAAACTTGAATCTTGATATTTTCATTTGATCTTGCAAGTTCTTCTTTTCTCAATCTCTCTTCTTCTTCTTCCTCTTGATCATTCTCCATAACTCAAAGTGCAACATAATAACTCTTTTCTTTTCTTGAGAAAACTACACAAGATATTAAGTATGATAGTTAGTCAAAATATGAGATAAATAATTTATGTAAACTTTTTGCTCTATTATTTGACATCATCAAAACTAATCATATCTAACAACTACAACCTTAGGGATCCCATACCTACAGAAAATGTTTGATTTAAGAAATTTCGAAACAGCTTGGGCATTATCTTTTCTAGAAGGTATCGCTTCTATCCATCTGGACACATAATCTACAGCTAACAAAATATATACAAAACCAAAGGATGAAGGAAAGGGTCCCATAAAATCAATACCCCAAACATCAAAGATTTCGCAAAACAATAAAGGCTGTTGAGGCATCTCATGCCTTTTTCCTAACCCTCCAAAACGTTGACATTGTCACAGGACTGACAAAATGCAAAAGAGTCTTTAAAAAGGGTTGGCCAATAAAATCCAGAATCTAAGATTTTCCTAGATGTTCTCCTTGTACTAAAATGACCCCCACAAACCATGGAATGGCAAGCTAAAATGATGGGCTCGGAATCTTCATTTGGCACATACTTCCTAATAACCTGATCACTACACATTCTCCACAGATGTGGTGCATCCCATATATAGTTTTAGGACTCGCTTCAAAGCTTTTGTGCCCAAAATCTAGACATAAAAGGAGGGGTGAGTCCAGACATGAGATAATTGACAATATCAGCATACCAATATTGTTTAACAACCACAGCATATAAAGCGAAATCAGGAAAAGAATCACAAGTGAGTTCATAAGAGTCTACTCCCCTTGTGTCCTCTGGTAGCCTACTTGGGTGATCAGCTACTTGATTCACTGCCCCGGCTCGATCTTTTATCTCAATATCGAACTCTTGTAGAAGCAAAGCCCACCTTATCAATCTTGGCTTAGATTGTGGCTTCTTGAATAGATAGCAGACAACCGCATGATCTGTAAACACAACCACTCTAGAATTGATTAGATATTGCCTAAACTTATCTAAGGCAAACACAATAGCAAACATCTCCTTCTCAGTAGTGGTGTAATTGACTTGAGCTGGATCAAGTGTTTTAGATGCATAGACTATGACTCTTGATTGCTTCTCCTCCCTCTGACCAAGCATGGCACCTACTGTAAAATTAGAAGTGTCACATGATAGCTCAAAGTGTAAATCCCAATTAGGTGCAATTAAGATTAGAGGTGAAACAAGCATAGATTTAAGAGTATCAAAAGCATGTCTACAATTGTCATCAAAGTTAAATTCCACATCTTTTTTCAACAAAGTAGAAAGAGGTAGGGTAACTTTACTAAAATCTTTAATAAATCGCTGGTAAAACCCCGCATGCCCTAAGAAAGATCTCAAATCTTTAAGACAGGTGGGATAATGAAGTGAGGATATAACTTCAATCTTAGCCTTATCAACCTCAATCCCTTTTTAGGAGATTAGGTGCCCTAAAACTATCCCACTATCCACCATAAAATGACATTTCTCAAAATTTAAGACCAACTTCTTATCTATGAACCTCTCAAGAGCCTGTTTTAGGCTATTCAGTCACTGATCAAAGCTCTCCCCATAGACTGTGAAGTCATTCATAAAGACTTCCATGTTTTTCTCAAGGAGGTCACTGAAAATTACCATCATGCACCTTTGAAAGGTGCCTGGAGAGTTACATAACCCAAATGGCATCCTACGATAAGCGTAGGTACCGAAAGGGCATGTAAAAGTGGTTTTGTCCTGATCCTCAGGGGCTAGAGGAACCTGAAAATAACCCGAAAACCCATCTAGAAAACAATAATGTGACTTGCCAGCAAGCCTCTCTAACATTTGATCTATGAAAGGAATAGGAAAATGATCTTTTCGTGTGGCATCATTAAGTTTTCTATAGTCCATGCACACATGCCATGAATTCTGCACCCTTGTAGGGATAAGCTCATCCTGTTCATTCTTAACCACTGTCACCCTACTCTTTTTGGGTATTACGTGTATCGAACTGACCCATTTGCTATCAGAAATAGGATAGATAATCCCTGCACTCAAAAGCTTAGTAATCTCCTTTTTAACTACATCAAGTATAAGAGGGTTCAGTCGCCTTTGGGACTGCCTCACTGGTTTTGATCCCTCACTAAGGAGGATCTTGTGTGTGCCAATAGCTGGACTAATTCCAGGAATATCAGCTAAAGTCCATCCTATTGCCCTCCTATGCTCCCTTAAAATAGATAAGAGTCTCTCTTCCTCACTCCCAGACAGCAGGTTAGCAATAATAACAGGTAATTGTTCATTAGACTCAAGGAAAGCATATTTCAGAGTAGGAGGCAGGGGTTTCAAATTAATCATAGGTGGTTGCACAACAAAAGGGATCAATTTATGAAGTTCAAGAGAGAACAGATTAATCCCCTTTCCTTCAACCAATGATAGCTCTAGTTGAATTTGATCAACTTTGTAGTTTTCTTCCTCTCCAAGCGTTGAAGCAACCTTAAGTTGATCTACAGTAGCAACCGCCTTGGAGGGATTCTTTTCCATATCATCATTTTCCATTTTAGCATTAGGTTCCGCGATGTTAAGGCAATCTGAAACATGAACAGAAAACCTTTCCCTAAGGGAATCATCATTGATAATAGAGGAGTCACAAATTGAATTTGCATCGATAGATGATACAGAAAATATATGCGGGATAGAAAGCATGCATTTAACCACAGTACAGTCAAGACATGTCACGTCACCACCACATAAACAAGTAGAAAGAGATGAATAACGAGATCAAAAAGAAGAAACAGATTCAACTTCAACATTAGAGTCAGTAGAGTAAAGGTCGGAATAAAAAGAATCATGTTGCAATTCAATTTCAGAGCAAGCATCCTTAACAGCAATGTCTATCATGTTAACACCCAAAAGTGAATAGTCCTCATAAGGATGTTTCATTGCTTCGTACATGTTAAAAGAAACTTTATTATCACCCACTTCCATTGTAATGGTCCCCTCTTTCATGCTAGTCATAGTATTAGCAGTCCTTAAGAAAGGTCAACCTAGGATTAGTATGGTGTCATTTACAAGCTCAGAAAACATGTCAAGCACATAAAAATCAGCAGGAAAAACCAGATCCTTAACTTGAACCAAAATATCCTTAATAATGCCCTCAAGATACCTAATAGTCCTATCAGTTAGTTGGAGTACAACAGTAGTAGACTTAAGAGTCTTGACTCCTAGTGAAGTGTAAACGGGTTTAGGCATGACATTAATAACTACTCCTAGATCAAGCAGGGCTCCCCCTATAGTGACTTTTCCTATAGTGCAAGGGATAGTGAAAGATCCAGGGTCTTGACATTTTACTGGGATTTAGGGTTTAAACAAGGCAGACACATTAGAGGGCAATTGAACTCTTTCATTAGGCTTAAACCTCCTCTTTTGTGTACACAACTCTTTAAGAACTTTTGCATATTTAGGAATCTTTTTAATCTGGTCAAGTAAGGGAATATTGACTTCTACCTTCCTAAAAGTTTCAAGCAATTCATGATCTTGCGTTTCATTGCCCATTTTTACATTTTTCAAGTAAGAATGAGGAAAAGGTAGTTTATTGATGTTTACCTCCTTACCTTCCTTGCTCAAGGCTCCATGTTTGCTTGGGTTAGATTCTTTTGCATTCTCTTTTCCATCATGCTTAGTAATGGACTTCTTCCGTCACAATTTCATCTTTTTGGAGCTTTCTGACTTCTTGACCTCTTGGGAAGGTGGTGGTAGATCATCACAAATAATCTCCTTATCAACAGTTTCATCCTCCTCTTCATTAAACTTCACTTGCCTCCTACTTCAAAGAGTGATAGCATTCAAACCCTTATGGTTTATAACAGTATTGGAGGGGATAGTGCCATTGCTCCTAGCTTGTTGCTCACTCATGTTATTGAATAGCTGAGTTACATAGGAGTTAATGTTCTCAGCCTTTGTCTCCCAATGCTCTATTTTTTTCTCTAAAGCACTGAATCTTGCATCATTTTTAGAGGAGTCTTGTTGAATCAATGAACCCAGAGAGTTGAACTAATTTGCATTAGATTTCCTTTCTTCTTTCATTAAGGCCATTATGTTATGCAGGAGCTGATTTATGTCTTCTTTAGGTGGAATATTCAAGGTCTGAGGTTGGTTTTGGAACTGGTTTGAGGATGAACCAGCTCCTCCACTATTTTGAAATCTGTTTGGAGGTCTACTCTCTTCATTTCTCCAGCCAAGTCAAGGGTTTGCTTTCCACCCCTCATTATAAGTGTTAGAGTAAGGGTCCCCACTTCTGATTTAGACGACCCTGGAAAACCATAGATACCTCTTCATATCGGCCAGGACAGACACTAGAAATATGCATAACTGAGCCACAAGTCTCACAACTAGGGGCAGTAATATCCATAGGGGGTGCTAGTCTATGCACATTCATATTCTTCAACTCCGCAGTGATAAGGGACAATTAAGAAGTCATTTTGCATTCCAGAAAATCAACCTTTAATTCCAAGGTGTCCATTCTTCTGTTGTGAACTGTTGAAGCTCCCAACTCATATACTGCTCGGGTATCTCTTACACTAAATTATTAATGATTCAGGGCTATTTTCTTGATCAAATCCCAAGCCTCTTCTGCAGTGGAGTCTATTAAAGATCCTCCTGATGCAGCATTTAACGTTCCCTTATCTTGGTTCTTCAACCCATCATAAAAATACTGCACCAATTGTTCATCTGGAATTTGATGGTGTGGGCACCTTGAGAGCAAGTCTTGGAATCTATTCCAATAGTCGTAAAGAGACTTGTCATAGTCTTACTTAGCTGAATAGATCTCCTTTCTCATTGATAAAGTCCGAGAAGCCGGAAAGTATTTCTCCAAGAATACTTTCCTTAAGTTCTCCCAACTGTGATATGCATCAGCCACATACCTTGGAAGGCTCATGTACCACTCTCAAGCTTTACCCTCTAGTGATAAATGGAAAACCTTCCACAGTACTTGATCCAGCGATGCTCCACAGGCTTTATGCTCTGACAAACCATAGAAAGGGATTACAAATGAAGATAAGGATCTTTTCTTGTCAAACCATGAAATTTTGGAAGTGAGTTAATCAATAAACCTTTAATTTCTAAATTAACTTCAAAATTAGGGCACGCAGTAGTAAATGGGTCAAAATTGACATCAAATATGGTGGCTTCCCTAATTGTTCTTCTTCTAGGGTTCCCATTATTTTCTCCCATCCCTCCATTGCCTCTATTCCTCACTTGGTTAGCATTGGGGTTAAGATTAGGTGGGTTAGGTGGTAAATCCGCCATGATCTCCTCTTCAATAGGTTCACTCTCGCTACTAGACAAGCTAGATTTCACAGAGATGTTTTCTTGTTTGACCACTAATTCGCTTGTCCCCTCAACTCTTTTCTCTCTTCCTATCTCTTTGAGTCTTCTCTCAATCTCTGGGTTAAAGGGTACAAGCTTGGTTTTTTGTGGCATGCAAGAACAAAGTCACAAAGAAAAAGCAGACAAAAAAAAAGACTTGCAGCACACAAAGTCAGATAAAAGTATGAATTGTGATGGATGCAAGTGTATGTATGAGTATGAGTGTGTATGCACAGAAGGAAAAGCAAAAAGTTCAAGTTTCAAAACTTTTCCAGAAGTGTTTGTCGCAGCGAAAGTAGGCCGAGACGGTCTGTGAGCTGAATCCGAAAGGTTTATCATGGCGAAAGCAGAAGTATGCCATGGCGAAGGTTTCCCAAGAGGGATCCTTAAGTGATTTTGCTAGTTGGCCGCGGCAAAAGAAGAAGTTTGTTGCGGCGACATGTCACAGAGAGCTAGACAGACTTCTGAACGGTGCAAATGCAGAGTGAAAATGATAAAGGTTTAGAAAGTCAGTCTCTTTGTTTATATTTCCAAAATTTTGATGCTATGCAAAATGAAATCCTCTACTATGAACAAATATACACCTAAGCTACCTAAAATGCAAGCTAAAAAGGCTCAAAACCTCAATTGACAGATAAATGACACAAGCTAACCTAGAGAACCAATTTCTTGGCTCCCCGGCAACGGTACTGAAGAGAGCCTTTCGTCGTTCGCTTTGGGGTTCTCACTCAAAAATAAATCCAAGCTATGCAGTATAATGCAAACTCGAGTCGTTTCTCTTTTGGTAGCCTTAATTAATTACCTAAGTTAGACTAAATGCTATGCAAAGTAATGAAAAGGGATTTTTGGGTTTTTAACATTTAATGAAATGTGCTAAAATTGAATGCAATGAAAACAAATCTAAGATACTATGTTTTTGGAGTTTTTAAGATAATAATGATGTAATGGAAGTGATTGATAGGAAATCTCTCGAAAATGGTTTTGTTGGCAATCATGGTTCACTTAAAATACTGGGAGTTTCAAAATCCATTAGGTTTTCTTAAAAAGAACCTCATTAATTCAATGAGTCCAAAGCTTTCATTAATGAACTCATTAATGAAAACTTTGTTTAGCTTCCCTAATGTGTAAATTTGGAATGATCATGCAATTGGCTCAATGTAACACACAATCAACTCAGTACCCAAACATAACCATGCAAGATAGGAGAGAATCATGAGAGTTACAATAAGCATATATGCAATTACATATATTTAAGCTCATAGTTCAACATCAATCAATCCAAATTGCAAATGATAATCAGTAACCACTGATTACAGAATTAATCAAAGTGCCTAACTAAGACTTTACAACTCCTATACCTAGGAAATTATAAACACATAGCTAGAAACTAAAGATTAAAACTAAAACTCCCCTTTGAAGCTTGGGAACTCATGCTACTCCACCATCTTCAAGAGTTGAAAAGCTTAGCTCATCATAGCCTTGGAATCAGCTCCAACCAGAGGTAGATCTTCAGCCATAACAGTAGCAGATGAAGGAAATGAAAATGGATGAAGAAGAAGTGCAAGAAAAATGGAAGGTAAAGGAGATGGAGATGGAGGATTAGGGTTTTTGTGGGAGAGATGAGAAAAGATGATGATAGAAACGTAGGTGGTGGCTGAATAATAAGGGTCTGACCTCACCATACCCAAAATAGGGTTTCTAACCCGAAAATTGCGTGTATGGGTCGGTTCCTAGGGGTGGGTAGGTCAGAATTTCCTGAAATGGTCGGGTCTGAAATTTGCTGATACGAGGGGTTCGCCGCAGTGAAGAATAGGGTCGCTGCGGTGAAACATGGCAGAGAGTTTTGCTTCTTGATGGACAACGTTCACCGCGGTGAAAGCAGAAGTATGCCGCGGCGAACTGAGGCAGAGGCTCCTCTCTTGCTTCTTGTGCCTTGAGTTCTTCAATTCTGGCCCCAATCTCTAGTGTCCTACAATAAAAAGCAACAAATTGAAGTATCAATTGTCCTAGAAATCAATTGAATACAATTAATAACCAATTATGACAATTTTATCCTCAAAAAGACACTAACTTAAAGTAAGGACTCTTAATCTAAATTAAGCACAATTATCAATAAAAGGAGCCAAAATCTATAATAAAAACCCTCAAAATGATATGAAATAACATAGAATAATTGGATTCAATCAGGTACCATTTGATTTTTACTCAAAATCTGTTCTAGACCTTGGAGGTTAAATCAAAAATTTTATCCAAGGATTGCACTATAGGGTACAACCTCGGGTCATCTCACTTAAATGGAACCTTAGTGAAATGGACCTAAATTAGCTTAAATGTCATGCAATGCAAACTTGAATATAAATAGGGGGTTTTGGTTTTTTCGAAATCATTGAGTGAATTGAATGATGGGTAAACAAAATATATGTATATATATTTTTTGGATTTTAGGGAATTAGTGATGGATGCAGGTAGACAATAAACAAATGATGATGAAGTTCCTCTTAAAAGTGTGCTCAGGCTGTCATAGTTCAAAATCAATTGATATGGGAGTAGAAATCACTAAGTTTCGGATTGATAAACCTCAAAGTACTCTTTGAGTCCAGAATTTTGATAAATGAACTCCATTTCTCAAGATCCTGTTAAGTGCTCTTAGTGTGTATAAAAAAATTCATTAATGCAACAGGTCAAATGCAATCAAAATCATCTCAATATCAAAACACAACTGTGCAAGAGTAAAGAGAATCAAAAGATTATAACTGACATATATGAGACTTCACATATTTAAGCTCAAAGTTCTACAATAATAAATTCACTACACATATGAAAATCCAAGATGATTACAACTATAATCAAATAGTTCAACTACAAAATACAAATCCTAAACCTAGAAACTCATAAATTCATAGCTAAACTAGGATTAAACTACTCCCCTTCTTAGCTCATTGAACTCCAGCCATTGCTATACCTTTAAGAGGAAGGAAAACGCCTAGCCACTCATAGAAATCTGAAGCATCTCAACCAAGAATGAATCTGAGCTTCCCATGATGGAGGTTTGATAGTGAAAAATAGAAGAAATTAGGGTTAGATGAAAGAAAGATGAGAGAGAACGAAGATGGGGGTTGTGGTATCTGTGTATGATGTCACTTACACGAAAATAAGGTTTTTAAACCGGTAATGAGGTGTATTGGGTCGGTTTATGAGAGTGGGTAGGTAAAATTTCTGAAAATGGTTCGAGTCTGGGTTGCTGATTCGAGGGGTTCACTACGGTGAAAGTATATGTTCGCCGCGGTGAAACTTGGCCCAGAGAACTTCTGCTGATGTAGTTCTTTTCATTGCGGGAAAGCCAAAGTTGGCCGTGGCGAAGCCTGACAGAGGCGTCAATTCATCTTGTGTCCTAGACTTCCTTGATCTTCACTTTTGGCTCTTCTTCTTGAGTGTCCTAAAATAAAAAGTAATGGTTTGAGGTATCGATTGTTCTAGAAATTAATTAAATCCAATTAATGAATAAATATGACAATTTTACCCTCAAATAACACTAACTCAGAACAAAGACCCTCAATCTTAATTAAGCGCAAATATCATTAAAATGAGCCAAAAAGTGTAACAAAAATATGGAAAAAGTCATCAATTAGTATAAACTATTTGAGCTCAATCAGTTATGAATTTTCAAAGTTGGTCCAGAAATCTGTGAACAATGTACGGAGAGCACGTAAATGGAAAATGTTGACCTTGAAATTTTTCATTCTTAAGCTATGGGAAATGTATTATAATGGTTCCACATGATGTATAATATGGTAAATAAAATAAGGTGTGACATTACTAGTCTAGTTCCATTTCTATATTCAGACTACTCAGGGATCGAGAAAGTAATGGTCATGAATAGGAGGATGACGTTCTCCATGCCTCATCCATGACCAAAATGTCATGTGACAAAAGGGACGTGATATGGTTGTATGAAAGGTTGCATCGTTCAATGATCCTCATATGTTTTGGGTAGTCGCGATGTCTTGCTAGAGACCGCTTATGACTTGTGAGTCATTATAGTTAATGGCCCACTGCCAACTTCATATGGGCCTACAGGGTCGCACACAAAATAGCCCAACACGAGTTATGATGTCTAGATTCATTGAATCTAAGATATGTCTAGATTCAATGAATAATATAGGGTGGACGTGTGTGTATATATATATTCGTATATATATATTATATAAATATAAGAGATATTAATTGTTAGATTTAATTTATAAGGATAAATTAGATCTATGTAAATTAATTCCATTATATCTTTATTTTTGAATTAAATAAATAGGTGAATTAAATCTGTGAGACGGATTTAATATAAACCGTATTTATTTAATTGTTCTCTTATCTGATTATGCAATATTTGATATTGTATTAATTTCGGAATTAATTTAGGATTAATTTCAAAATTAAATATCATTCATGATACCTATAGCATCCTATATATTGGATATTAGGGAGCTAGGGCTTGAGTGAGTGAGAGTGAAAGCTCTTGCAGATAAGAGACGGCCAAAAAGAGAGAAGGGAGGACGGATTTTTGAAAACCCTAGACGGACAAATACGCTAGGACGTCGTTCGAGATTAAGGGCTATTCGTGTGGATACCGGTACAGGAAGCCGACCGGAGTTGTCGACTTCGAACGACAAAGGAGGCGAGCAGAGGCATCTTGAACGGCAGAATCACCAAGCCATCAAGAAATCGAACACCGAAGGTAATGCTTCTTACTACTTGACTTAAACACGATCGGTAGATCGGGCAAGGGATTGAAAGTTTTAAAATTTTAAGTCGTTTTCCGCTGCGCGTCGTCTTTCAATTCCCTTCAAAGTTCGCTACATAGGTTAGAGACTTAACTACCTTAGCATACCTTCATATAATAGGAACAGAAAAAAAAACGCTTAGCACATGCCTTTATGTTTGTTTTTCTACCTGGAAAGTATTGGAAAGCTTATAACGAATCAAAGACTCATCACAAACATAATATAATAAGCAATTTCACCATACCGAAATAATAAGATATTCAAGGGTAATAAACAAACATCACTTTTTACATTAAAAAGTTAAGTTCAAAACAAAAACTCAAATAAAGTCAGCTAGCTATGAAACTTGACATGTAAGTTTCTTTTGAACCAAAGTTTATAACTTAATTCATAAATTTCATAAATAATTTTGATAATGTCTACACCAAAAATGTTCCAAAAATTAGAAATATATATATCGTGAAAAAACTAACATAGCATGAAAAATAATTACATATAAAAACTCCAACAACTATTTCAATCATCCTCATAACAAATAAAAAGGTTATTCATGCCAATAAACTACAAAACATTCCAATCCCAAAGCCATTATGCTCAAAATTGGCACAAAAAGAATATATAAATATTGTAACTCAACAAAACTATCCAATATAATGTCAAATTCACGTTTCTAACTCAACAAAATATTATCCACATAAACAATTATAGTTTTAAACAACCAAACATGCTAAAAATATAAAACCCAAAATGCCACAGAAAGACTAAAGGAGAAAGGATTAAAAACTCACAAATGACAATGAAGAACATGGTACGATGATGGCAACAATAAAGGAGCATAATGGACATGACAGAAACCTAGGGGAAACACCAGTAAAGGGCAGAGAAGGAAAATATCATATGGGGCAGAAAGATGGGACCACGAGTAGAGGACTATGAAAACTGAACTGTTTGAGCCACTATGCTCAAAATTGGCACTTCTAATCCTAAAGGCATTATGCTCAAAATTCTCAGAAGGTTTGAGCCTTTTCAGAGCAATTGTCTATAAAAATGCTACCAGCCTTTTTTACGACATTTTACTTATTAACTACCATAAATTAGTGATGTTAAAACCTTTTTTTTCGTAGTAGTAGTGAAAGTAGAGCTTGTGGAGTAGTAAAAGAGATGGGGACATGATGAAGCTATTTTGTCTACATATTTATGGTTAAAATTTTTTTCAAAGGTTTTGTGAAAGTAGCTTTTTGTTACTTGAAGTCGCGACCTCAGTGCTTAAGTCGCGACCTGACTTGTGGCTTGTGACGATGATAGATATGCTAGACTGTCGCCTTCCAGATCGTCAAGAAAGAGAGTTGCACTAGATAAAATGAAGTATAGGATGCAACCAGTCGTTCTTCTCGAGGAGCTTGTTATTGGAAATCCTAGTCTAACTTGGTTTTCAAAAACATTGTAAAAAGTGGGGTTTTAGTTGTTTTAAAAGTGGTGCAACAAATGTAAAGTGCAGAAAGTTAACTATTTTTTTTGTATTTTAAATGAATGAAGAAATGTTTTGGATTAAAAGGAAATTATGGTTAAACAGTCTCTTGATGATGAAAAATCAGCTATCACTACTCTTTAGAATGATTGGGAGTTTGGAAAACCTCTAAGTCTGTAGAAAACCCTAAGTAATCACTTGGGTCCAATGTCTTAATTAATGAAAACTCACTTTAATCAAAGTTAATTAACACCTCTTCAGACACTATTGAAAACCACTTAAAGTGTAGATGAATAATGATGCAAATGTCCTCTGAATGTCAATTGACAAACACAGAATACCAAGCATGCAGATTGATCACAATAATCACTGAAAATCAAATTGAACACAAGGATCTAAACTAAAATATTATATAGATTAATCAACATTAACATCATCCAACCCAAATATAATAGAATAATCTAAACACTAGATTTACCATTATAAACCAAGTTTGATACAAGTGTAGAAAGTTCCTAAATCTAGAAATATTCAAAACAGCATTAAATAAAGGTTTAGACCATAGAAAGAAAACTCCCCAATTAGATCACTAAGCTCAAGCTTCGTTCTCCATCACCAAGAGGCTAAGGGGTTTAGCCTCTGATGCCTTCAAACCAATCGCAATCGCGCTACGAATGAACAGCTATGGTTGAAGCTAAAAATGAAGTTGGAAAAATGGATAAGAAGGGTGTTGGAATGGTTTGATTGGTCCAAAATCTCAGAAATTGATGAAGAGATGAAGAAAAATAGAAGTTTTGGGTATAGGGTCAATGGAGACTTGAGAGGAAATGATGGTGGCTCAACCTTGTGCAAATCTGCAGAATAGAAGAGTATCTTTTCGTGGTGGCTTCCCCCCATAGGTATAGAAGCTTAAAAACCTATTCCAAAACACACAACTTCACTTAACGCACTCAGGTTACGATCTCAGGAATGTAAGGTCACGACTCAGGGGGGTTAGGTCATGACTTGATAGGTTCCATGTCGCGACCTAGGAAGACAGAGAGCTCTCGTCTTGACTTGGGTCCAAAACACGTAATTTCACTCAGAGGCATCCAAGTCGCGACCTAAGTAGTCCATGTTGCGACCTGGGGAGGCAAAATACTCCCAACTTTTGTGTTTTGGTCCTTGTAACATTTTGGCTCCATTAATGCTCCATCATGATTCTTGGGTCCTTCTCCAATTGCTTGAAAATCACAACAAAGAGCTTTGTAAAGACCAATTGATTACAGATTAAGGCAATTAAAATTTAGAAGAGAAAAATGACCCTTTTTACCCCTTAAATAGCAAAATGCAATGCATGACTCAATGTAATCAAATGGATATAAATGCACGCATAATGAGGGTAAAATTGTTACAAAACATTAGAAAACACTTGAGAAAACCACATAAAGATTAGGTTCTATCACTCCCCCACACTTGAACCTTTGTACTCCTTGACAAAGACTTGAATCATTCTAAAGAAAGTACAGCTACAATTAGAGAGACTAGCATGTTCAAAAGTGATCTCAAGAGCTAATCGATCAACCTCCTTTTAGGAACACAAGAATGATAACATGAACAATGCCAAGTAATCAGATACAAGGTGCAATTGACTCAAAATGCATGAACAACAGAGATTTGCTCACAAGAATCGTTCATCTCTCCTCATTGGGGTTCTTTTCTCTCAACTATCCAAGTAGCAAACATTTGACCATAAGCTTGTAATGACCCAAAAATCTCCACTACTATTCAGCATCCATGTAAAGAATCAAGAGGACTTTTGGGGTTATAGTGATGGAAAGGCTAAATGGAAAAGAAAATGGTGAAATCGAGTGTCAAGAATTAAAGAAATGTGAGTTAAATAACATCTATTTTTAGTCAAGGAAGTTCAGATCCGCACCTTCTATCACAAAGGGAATACTTTATTCAACTTCATTTTGCTGTGATAGCTTATGTATATATAAGGAGTATTTCTTTACTCTTGTGTTTTTTTTGTTGCTGTTTTTTTCCTTTTTTTTCAAACTGAAATAAAAGTAAAATTCCCAATTAAGACCGATGAAGATCAGGAAATTGTAATTGTCGAGACGGATTCAACTCAATTAACATCATTGTTCAAAACACTCAAAATGCTAGACAAAATAAAGGAAGTGTGGGCTCAAAAAATGGCCAAGCAATGGATAAATGGTTGTGGGTTGTGTTTGGGTAGAAAGGTGTAGAAAAGAATGCCTCCATCATATTCAAAATCATAAATGCACACGTAATTTTGACCAAGAGCTAAAACAAGTTCTAGAGAATGTAAACCACATGAATAATCACTCAATATAGGAATCAAGACTCAAGAATATCCTTCCAATAAGGGTTTCACATCCCAATTGCTCATACAAGAAGTTCAATCAATATGCACTAATCACAAGGCATTAAGGCACTTATCACAAAAGCAACCCATGAGATGAGGATTAAAAAGATCAAGATAATCACTTAAGAACATACTTGAATCCCAAAAGTGACTATAAAGTCTTCAGAAAAAAATAATTTTCAAAATCCAGTATGCTTAAAAGTCCAAGGATGGCATGGTTTTTAAGAAAAACTGTTTGATACAATGAGGGTATATGAAAAGGCAAATGTTTGCTTGAAAAAGATGCAAAGGTAGCTTAAAAAGGTTCCTCCTACACAGCAATGCCAAAAAGCAGAGAGAAGGTAATGGTGTGCAGCAAAAGGGTCCAGGTTGTGACTTGAATACAATAAGGTCGCGACCTGGATACACAGGGGCACCAAGTCAGGAAAGGGGAATGAGGTCGCGACCTGAGATCATATGAAGTTGCAACGCAAAATCATATAGAGCCCTCCCTTGCCAAAGTCACTCTTCAAGTTGCAATCTGAAGCAGTGAGGTCACGACCTAAAGTCACATAAACTACCAATGCAAAAAATTTCAAACTATGGCCACAATTAACAAGTAAAAACCCTTTCACAAGCATCAAATGATCCAATTCACAACAATTCACCATCTATAATCAATTCAAAGCCAAATAGTAATGATGAAAGATTGGATTTTCAAAAAAATTTTGCCAAAAATTCTGAAACAACCATAGAAATGATGCAACAAAGCAAAATGAACTCCTCCGCCACACTTAGACTTGACAATGTACTCACTGTCAATAGAAAAGGAAAAAAGAATTGTAGCAGCCACAAAAAAACAAAGTAAACCAACCATTCATTGCAGAAAAGTTAACATACAAAGGAAATGTAGCTTTTGAGCACTGGGATTACAGGACAGAGCAATAAACAAAAAAAAAGAAAAGAAAAACATAGAAACAAAGCAAAAAGCAAAAAGCTTCCAGCAGCAAAGGTTTCAATCATCCTCCACTCTTCTTTCTTCTTCAGCCCCGACATCTTCTCCTGGTTGGACATTAGCTTCTCCCATTTCAGCATCAGTAGGAGCAGTAGCAGTAACACCAGACGATTACCCTGAACCCTCACTAAAAAAACTGGTAGCAGGAATGGTGTTCTCCTAGAAAGCCTGTTCATACTCTCAGGGGAAGTTGACCTTAAGGGCCCTGGCCATCTCCAACATCAAAGGATCCATAAACCTCTGCGTTCTAAACTCGCGAGACATGGAGATAGCTTTTTATGCATTGAACTCCTCGCTTAGATTTGTCACTTGTTGACTGAGTTTGGTAATCTGATCATTCAAAGAGGTAAGGTTGAAAATAGAGCCACCCTCAGCTGCCTCTTCTTCTAGTTCTTCCCCAATCACCCTTTTTCCTCTCTTTCTTTCTTTGTTAGATTTGGAGGCGACAAAGCATCTGGTTGTGAGAGGGTCCAAGAGAGAGTTTGAAAATCGCCTTGACTGTCTTTGTTTACACCTTGGGGCCAATTTAAAAAATTTATCCAAGGATTGTACTATAGGCACAACCTCGGGTTGTTTCATTTGTGGAGCCGAAATTAAGATCCTAGATTAACTAAATGCCATGGTTATGCAAATCAAGCTGGAAAATGTTGGGGGTTTTCATTGAGATTTGTAATTAAGATAAAATACAATAGAATGTAAATGTATTTTTGGATTTTTGCGAGATTAAGATTAAATGGTTGGAAATCAAGTACTAAATCAATTGATGAAAACTCTTGCAAATGGATTCTTGGCAATCATAGTTCTCTTAAGATGTGGGAGTTTTAGAAATTCATTAGGTTTTCTTGATAACAACCTCAATAACTCATTGAGTCCAATGCTTACATTAATGAACTCATTAATGAAAATGTTGTTAAGCTTCCCTAATGTGTAATTAAGAATGATTAATGCAAATAGTTCAATGCAACAGAAAATCAACTCATCATCAAAACATGACTATGCAAGATGAAGAGAATCAATAAAGCTACAAAGAACATATATGTAACTACATATATTGAAGCATGAAATCCAATATTAACCAATCCAACTACAAATATGAATCATCAACTAATGATTACATATCAATCAAAGTCTTTCACTAAGAATTTACAAATCCTAGACCTAGGAATTCATAAATACATAGCTAAAACTAAGATGAAACTGAAACTCCCCTTTTAAGCTCTTAGAGCTCATGCCAATCATTCATCTTCAAGAGCTGGAGGAAGCCTAGCCACTCATGGTGTGCAGAAACATCTCCATTGAAATTGACTCAGTGTTGCCCATGGATGAAGATGACAGTGGAATGTAACACCTTACATTTGCGACCTTATATTATGCCAAGTTAAGATATTCGGAAGCGCAATTTAAGGTTACCGGGTTGAAAAACCTGAGTTTAAAAATTTCCTTCCTGCATTACTATTCATTGTAACCTTAAACTTGGCATATCTTTGGAAAATCATAACTAATTCTAGAAAAATCAAAACAAGGTCATTCTAGGTCTCACTCGAAGCTCTTAACATTATCTATCAAGGAAAAATGACCTCAGATTCCAATTTAATCAGAAGTGCATCCAATTTTAATTTCAAAAAGTACTGTTCATTTGGTCATTTTTCTATTTTCCAGGATTTTTTCCTAACTTCGGAAAGGCATAACTTCTTACACAGAGCTCCAATTGTGATGTTTTACCACTCATTTTAAAGGGAAAAATAAGATCTATTTGCATACCAAATTTCAGGGAAAAAGTAAACCATTTGACCAGGGTCTTCGTTGGTCAAAGTTTGGTCAAATCTAGACCATTTTTATACCCCTTTTTCACTAATTCTAGCACCATTTCGTTTTTCACTATAAGCATACCATAATCACATATAACGGTACTCTACCATTAATATACATTCAAAAAGGTTATCATATCATGTATTCAAGATTAGAATATGCTTACATGGCTTGAAAGAGAAAGGTTTAAAACCGTATAATACAATACATAACTCATAACTTCCTCAAGCCATGATTATTTCTTTTCCCTTCTCCTTGGAAGTAGTGGCACCTAGGATATCATGTTATAGGAGGAATGAGATTTCATAGAAATCCCAGTAGCATTGAACATACAACCATCAAGTCAAGATGCATAAGATGTCATGCTACATGCAGTAAAATAACATTGCTAGTCTTTATGCCATGCCATAACCATTCTGTATCCATGTCATCATATCATGGAGCATATAATCATTCTGGTCAAAACTCAATTATGAAAGAGCCAAGGCATACATTGCAAGGAGTTCACATCATCTGTGCATAAACATTCTTATGGCACATAAACACACATAGCAGAAACACCAAATGCAGATCAACAAAATAATTGTAAGTTCACGCTACCACAGTTCCACGCTTAATGTTTCCTCCTTGTTTCCTTGCTTGAGATCCTCCTAGGTTTTCCAGAAAATTGCCTATCAACCATACAGTAAGGGTCTGGTAAATTCCATATCCAGTATACAATTCTTTCTCTATATAATGCTACCCTTGTGCCTTTCAATTTATAATTTCTGTATACCTTTCCTAATCCTTTGACTTTGGTTTGACCAAGCCTTAATCCTCAGTTAAGGTCTTGGAATTCTTCCTTAATCCATGATTAATCATGCTTTCTTGGTTAATCACTAACCCTTAATCCTTAATCCAATATTTAATTAAGGTATTCAAGTCATATAGTCATTAGTACAACATAATCTTCTAAGATTAAGTCACTAATCCCTTATGGATTAACCATTAATCATTCTCTAATCAACATGATTAACCTTTAATCATTCCTTAATTAACATGATTAATCATAATTAATCATCCTTCAATTAGCATAACTAATCACTAATTACTAATTAATCAGGGTAGCTAACCTGAATTACTTACTAATCTTTAATCAAATAACATGATTAATCTTAGCTACCACTAAACCATAATTAATCAAAGTAATTAATCCTAATCTTCCTCAAATAAATAATTAACTAAAAATAATTAACACTTAGGGAGGTAAGCGTACCTTAATTAGCTCCTAATCGGCAATTAGAGGTGTCTAACTTTGCTTTCTCCCTTTCTCTCTCTTCTTTCTTCCTTTCTCTCTCCTAGAACTCAAGAACACAATATTCCCTCACTAGTAAACCTCTTTGGCCGAATTGTTCATGAAAGGGGGGTATTTATAGGCTTTGATTTTTTCAAAATTCCAAGAATGCCCTTCGGGAAAAAGATGCGATCTCGACCGTCCATTTTTTTTCACTTTCACATGGACAAATCCTAGAGCACACACCACAAGAAGTTGACACATGGATGGACACCTATTCACCATGTGATTTTCATGTGGAAATAAAATATTATTTTAATGTTTTGTCTCTTATTTCCCTTTATGCCCTTAAACAATTTGGAAAATTCCAACTTTGTCCTCCCCCTTATTTTTGCCCGAAATATTACTCTAAATATTGGGGAAAAATGACTCATCCAATATTCAGTGCAATCCACTGATTATTTGTGTATTTTCGGTCCGATTTTCCAACAATCTTGTCCAATTTACTGTCACAAAATTTTGATTTCAACACCTCCTTAAATTCCCCTCATTCCAAGGGTATTCCATGATTTTTCTCAAGTTTTACCTCCCTCTGTAATTTTCTAAATTTTATTTCATCAAAAATCATCATTCTACCGATAATAATTCAGTAATAAATATTCTTTAAGCTAACCTCTGTACATCCAAAGGTGGGAAGTAATTTTATAAATTAGGATAATATGTCACATAATTTATCCCTATTTTTCCTTGAATTTTTTAGGCCTTTATATATTTAAAATAATGGAAATTGGCTAATTTTCCTTAATTAACCAAAAATTCCGATAATTACAAATAATTCCCTGATAAATTATTTTTAATCCTATATTCACCTTCTAAGCCTCAAACATTATTCTATACCCTCCTTTCTATTTTTCATGATTTTCTGGGAATTTTCAGGAATTTCGGACATTATTTCCAATACTGCCCTTTCTTGACTGATCTTTTCAAAAATGACCGTTATGTCCCTATCTTGATTTTTCCTCATAGCCTGGATCCTCTACCAGTCTACTATACTATTTGGCCTTAGTTAGTCTCGAATCATTCATCAATTAGGATAAAATTATCAGGGTGTGACATTTCTCCCCCATAAAAATAAATTTCGTCCTCGAAATTTTAACACATACCTTATGTGAAGAGCTCTGGATACTTGCTCCTCATCTCGTCCTCCTTTTCCCACGTGGCCTCTTCTTGATTTAGATCTTTCCAAATCACTTTAACCAAAGGAATTCCCTTGTTCCTCATCTGCTTGACTTTCCGGTCCACTATGCGTTCTGGTCTTACTTCAAATGTCAGATTGTTCTTTAGCTCAATCTGATCATATTCTAGCACATGTTCTGGATCCGGATTGTACTTCTTCAACTGGGAAACATGGAAGACATTGTGTAATGACTTAAATTTGGGGGTAAGGCCAGTCGATAGGCTACAGGTCCTACCTTTGAGAGTATTTGGAATGGTCCCACATATTTAGGCGTCAGCTTTCTCGCTTTAATGGATCGTCCTACTCTAGTAGTTGGAGATACCTTCAGGAATACATGGTCCCCAACCTCAAACTCTAACGGCTTTCTTCTACTGTCAGCGTAACTCTTCTGTCTGCTTTGAGCTATGAGTACCCTCTGTTTGATCTGTTTAATCTGTTCAGAGATACGATCCACTATATCTGGACCCCAAACTTTTCTCTCTCCGAGTTTTGTCCAACAAAGTGGGGATCTGCACTTTCTTCTGTATAATGCTTCATATGGTGCCATCTGGATACTAGAATGGTAACTGTTGTTGTACGCGAATTCTGCCAAAGGCAGATATTCATCCCAGCTCCCTTTGAAATCCAAAATGCACGCCCTCAGCATATCTTCTAGTGTCTGTATCGTTCGTTCTGTTTGTCCGTCCGTTTGCGGATGGTAAGCTGTACTGAAACTCAGTACTGTGCCCATGGCTTCTTGCACTGCTTTCCAGAATCTCGACATGAATCTTGGATCCCTGTCTGACACAATGTATTCTGGAATCCCATGTAATCTTACGATCTCTTTAATGTATAACCTCGCTAACTTCTCTAGTGAATATTTAACAATAATAGCCAGGAAATGGACCGACTTCGTCAGTCTGTCAACTATGACCCATATTGCATCGTATCCTGATGACGTACAAGGTAGTCCTACTATGAAGTCCATAGAGATATTGTCCCACTTCCATTCAGGAATAGTAAGGGGTTGTAAAGATCCTGACGGCTTTTGGTGTTCTGTCTTCACTTTTTAGCACGTAAGGCACCTTGTCACATACTCAGTGACATCTCGTTTCATACCAGGCCACCAAAACAATGACTTGATGTCTTGATACATCTTGGTCATTCCTGGATGAATCGTATATTTGCTTTTATGTGCCTCATCTAGAATTTGCTTCTTGAGATCGTCTACGGGAGGAACATACGATCTTCCTCTAAATTCTATTACTCCCTCTGTTGAGATCTCAAAATCTTTTGTCTCGTTGCTCAAGACTTTAGCTCGAAGGGTCTTTGCTAAAGGATCTCCTCTTTGAGCTTCTTTAATTTGTCTTATCACATCAACAGTTGTTCTCTGCACTAATGGCTCATTAGCCACATCATCTGTCGTTAACTGTATATGATAAATAGGACCCCAATCTCTTAGATCTTCTAACAGATCACCCTCTTTGATCATGAGGGTGGCTACCTGTACCACTTTTCTGCTCAAGGCATCAGCCACTACATTGGCCTTTCCCGGATGATACTTGATCTGATAGTCATAATCTTTTAACAACTCCATCCATCTCCTTTGTCTCATGTTAAGTTCTTTCTGGTCTTGCAGGTACTTGAGACTCTTATGATCACAGAACAACTCTATAGTTGCCCCATACAAATAATACCTCCATATTTTCAAGGCATACACTATCGCTGCAAGCTCCAGGTCATGAGTAGGGTAATTTTCCTCGTGAGGTTTTAATTGGCATGAGGCATAGGCAACAACTCTTCCCTGCTGCATCAGTACACATCCCAATCCTTGTTTGCTAGCATCTGTGTACACTACATATGGTAGTGTCGGATGGGGGATAACTAGTGTTGGGGTAGAGGTTAGCCTTCGCTTTAGCTCTTGAAAACTTGCCTCACATTTCTCGTCCCATAAGAACTGCTGGTTCTTCCTGGTTAGCTTTGTCAGCGCTTGGGCAATTCTAGAAAAGTCCTGGATAAATCTCCTATAGTAACCTGCTAGCCCTAAGAAACTTCGTATCTCTGTCACTGTCTTAGGCTGCTCCCAGTTCAGTACTGATTCAACTTTACTAGGATCCACAGCCACACCTTCATGGTTAATCACATGGCCTAGGAATTTAACTTCCTTTAACCAAAACTCACATTTACTAAGCTTGGCGTAGAGTTGTTTCTCCTTCAGTGTACTCAGCACAATTCTCTAGTGCTGCTCATGCTCTTCTTGAGTTTTGGAGTACACTAGTATGTCATCAATAAAAACTACTACAAACAGATCTAAGTATGGTCTAAAAATCCGGTTCATGTAGTCCATGAAAATAGCCAGTGCATTCGTTAATCCAAACGGCATCACTAGGAACTCATAGTGTTCGTATCGGGTCCTAAATGTAGTCTTCGAAACATCTCCTGTCTTTATCCGCAGCTGATGATATCCCGATCGTAGATCGATCTTGGAAAAACCGTTGCTCCTGCCAGTTGGTCTAACAGATCATCAATTTGTGGCAAAGGGTATTTGTTCTTTATCGTCACCTTGTTTAGCTCTCGATAGTCAATGCATAGCCTTAGGCTACCGTCTTTCTTTCTCACAGAGTACTGGAGCACCCCAAGGAGATACACTTGGTCTTATAAAGCCCTTCTCCAACAGCTCCTCAATTTGTCTCTTTAGCTCAACCATTTTGTTGGGAGCCATTCGATATGGAGCTTTGGATATCGGTCTTGTCCCTGGTACAAGGTCAATCGTGAACTCCACTTCTCGTTCTGGCGGAAGTCCACTGATCTCTGTTGGAAATACCTCCGGGAAGTCTTTCACTATCTGTATTTCTTCGATTCCTTCTTCTACCTTTACTCGAATCGAGAAGAATACCAAATATCCTTGACATCCATGCCGTAAGCATCTACTCGCTTCGGCTTCAGTCATGAAATTTAAACTTACTTCTTTTCTAGAGATTTCTTCCTTAGAGGGTAATACTAATGTTTTCTTACCACAATCTAGAAGTATGTTATTGGCAGATAGCCAATTCAAACCAATTATCACCTCAATATCACGAAAAGGCATGCCTATCAAGTCAATGGCAGTGCAGCAATGCTTATAACAGACCACACAATTCAGGCATGCTTTAGAAGTCACAACTTTAGGACTAGTGGGAGTAGAAACAACAATATCATATGGCAAGGTATCAACAGTCAAACCCAATCACCCAACACAGTCATGCGATATAAAGGAATGGCTAGCACCTGAGTCAAACATGGCATACACAAGGCAATCATTAACAGTGATCATACCTTGGATCATGTCAGGTGACTTACGAGCCTCTTCTTGTGTAAGGGCAAACACCCTGTCTTGGGTCTGCTGTCTCGTCCCTTTTGCCCCATGTGGGTATTTCTTCGAAAAGTGTCCTGGTCTCCCACATCTATAGCACATGTTCTGGCCAAATAAACATGGCCTGTCGCCATGATTCTTGCCACATTTCTCACATTCCTTGGCCCCCCGTGTGATATCAAACCCCTCATATCATCTGCTTCCTTTTCTCATCTTTCTGCCAGAGCCAGGCCTCTTCCTCTTCTTATTAACATAAAAGGTTCCTTCTTGATTCAGCCTCGATGGGGGTCTCTCAGTTCTCAAAGTTATTGGCATCATTCCTCGATGATTCTGACTTGATTCAGTAATACAGCAAACTTCCACTACCTTGTTAAAACTCTCTATCTGTTGAGGCGCCACGACCTCCCTTAGTGTCGGCTTTAATCCTCTGACCAGCTTCTCCGTATTCCACCGTTCATCATTAAGACGTTTTAGATAAGTAGAATAACGGGACAGCTGAATGTGCTTTACTAGGTAATCATCAAAGGTTTCATTATTCCCCTACTGCAACACTAGGAATTCAGCTTCCATTTTATCTTGCGCTGATCGGGGAAAGTACTTCTGGTAGAACCTTTCTTTAAACACCTTCCATATTATTGGCGTGTTGTTGGCTTGCAGTACTGATTGAGCTCAAGATATTATTATCTTTTCATTACATTATCCATGATTTTGTGGTATTTTCTGGCCCTTTTTAATGATAATTGTGCTTAATTTAGATTAAGAGTCCTTACTTTAAGTTAGTGTCTTTTTGAGGATTAAATTGTCATAATTGGTTATTAATTGTATTCAATTGATTCTAGGACAATTGATACTTCAATTTGTTGCTTTTTCTTGTAGGACACTAGAGATTGGGGACAGAATTGAAGAACTTAAGGCACAAGAAGCAAGAAAGGATCCTCTACTCAGTTCACCGCGACACACTTCTGCTTTCGCGCGCAGCGAATATCGTTTGTCAAAGCAAAGCTCTTTGCCATGGTTCGCCGCGGCGAACCCCTCGTATCAGCAAATTTCAGACCCGACCATTTCGGGAAATTTTGACCTACCCAACCCTAGGAACCGACCCATACACGCAATTTTCGGGTTAGAAACCCTATTTTGGGTATGATGAGGTCAGACCTTGGTTATTATTCAGCCTCCACTTACGTTTCTATCATCATATTCTCTCATCTCTCCACAGAAACCCTAATCCTCCATCTCC